>NC_086444.1:317719358-318089358 GCF_028390025.1 Pseudophryne corroboree | reverse complement strand
CACCTGTGTGTGTCGCATATTAGTAATGTTTCCTATTTTACAATTGTTTTAATAAATATGGATTAAATTGTTTTAATTATATTCATTTAGCGCTGTTTTTCACCCTATTCTCTTATACCACTGAAGTGCTTAAATGTATAAATATCAGCAATGTTTTTTTTAACTGTATTGTTCCCCTATGAATGTAACACAGAATTTACAATTATAGGAATCTTCTTACATCTACTAAAATGATTTTCACTGATGTATAAATCTGAACTCTAAAGCCCCATACACACTAGACGAGAAAGTAAGATATCGCTTAGAAGGGCCATTCTGAGCGATATCTTTTTCTATCTCGTCTAGTGTGTACACTCAATATCCCTCGTCTGATCAGTTCAGCTGAGGGAGGAACTCATTAACGGCCCCCACTCCCCCCGTCGCTCCCTTCACGCCGGCATCAACAAGTGTGTATGCACTTGCCAATGCCAGCACCCCGACGGGTCCCCGCTGCCGTACACACAGTTTTTTAACTGCCATCAGTATTGCTACTTTTAGTTTGGAAATCCATTGAGTATGTATTGAGTGTAATCCTGATTGCTTGAGGCCTTACTCATTTGAACTTACTAAACAAGTTGTAGCAACGCAGATAATTTGATTTGTAATTTATTCATCCAAATGAAGCTGTGAAATGTCATTCTAAATGGGAATGCTTTCCTGACATTTACTATTAGAGACTCATTTAAGAGGCATTGCTAGATTTGTTACAGAGATGGTTCTTAAAATCTAATCACTAAAAATGTTTCTGTCCAAAAAATATTAATTTAATTTTCATTTGTTATGTGACTGTGAAACTTCAAAACACACAGGAGCAGTTTGTTTTTTTTTGATTCATCAATACATTAAACTAAAATGATTAATTTACCAATTTAACTCCTTCAACAGAACATTACAAGTTGTATTACTCAGACAATCATTCTATGAAAATGACCTGCTATTCACTCTCATGGACCCTGTTCTCCCCGGGGTCTACCCGCAGTGGTGCTGTGGGGCACAGGAGAAACTAAAAGGAGTTAAACGTGTTGTTGACATGCACAGTGGAGAGCTGGGGACACTGGTGAGTGGGGAAGTGTGCAGGGAGCTGAAGATTTCCCTGGAGCTCTGAGTCTGGCATCAAGAGAATGTGAATGAGGTGGAGTCACAAGTGAGGGGCCACCAAGTAATTGCCACTGAGTGAGCACCTAAGTGGGCAGGTGGAGACCTGGATTTGGGAGAGAGGCAGTTTGCAGTCCAACGTGCCAGCGCTTTGCCTGCCAAGAATTTACTGAGGCAAAATGGGGACAACCCACAGTAAGTCTGTCACTCATACGGATACATATATATTCAAAGAGGACTGAGCGCTATAAAACATAATGCTGGAAAGAGAGTTGTGTACTCAGCACTAAGCTATAACTGTTAGAGTGCTGAAGATTCCATTCCTACAGTATGTGTGTGCACTACATCAGCATTAACTGGTAATCATTACCTTTTTATTTATGGATTACAAATACACAGATGTAATAGGACAGTGACCACCTTGCAAGAGCACTCAAACAAAAGGACTCTGTGACCATTTATATTAAGTAAATGACCAGTCTGGGGTATATACAGTTTGCCTATCAACGTTAAAAGGATTCTATCTTGCTATTACTTACATATTTCTGAGAGATAAGGTCCACTGGAGCTGCCGTCTCTACTGTAAGGTACCATCTACACCTAACTTATCTGTGCCCACACTTCCACACGTTTGAGGTATCACAATTCAATCCTAAACTTTACAAATCTATTAGATATATATCCTTGTCTACAGACTACCCACGAGTTCTCAGTTCTTACATGGTAACTACCTGGCTAAAACTTAGTAGAGATACTAGAGGATAATTTGGGGAGGATGTGATTGTGCAGGGGAGACCAAACACGATGTGAGAGGGAATGGAATGGTGAATGGGAGGAAATGTGATGAAAACCTGAGAGCAATGAGTTACCAATTTACACAAACCCATATCTAAGTAAAAAGAGTCTGCTAAAGCTAAAGAACGTAAGAAACCTGACTATCACTGTGGACCTCTTAGTATCACGAGTGGAAGAATTAGAGTTAGAGATCCATGATAATCACTGTAGAAAAGTGGTCATGTTATATTGTAAGTACTGTACTGTATACAAGGTGTCCTTTCCATGAAAAACAAAAGGAGAAATGTAGACACTTTTGTGCTGTAACAGACAATAAAGACTAGACTTTTAGTGCTTTAAAAATATCCAAAAGGATCATTTAATATTCTGTTTCTGGAATATAAATTGTGCACGTGAGAGAGACCAGTATGCTCATTTCTGTATGTTTAAATAGTCAGTGACTAGTTTAGAACTTACGCCGCCCTAGTCATTGTTAGTGAATACATTATAATTTTGTTATTGTGTACTAAATATTTTATACCTCACTGCTTATCCAACACCCCTTCCACAGTCATATAAAAGGAATATGAAACACGTTCAACTTAAACCCATGCCTGTGCCTGCATTCCAATTACTGAAGCCCTCGTCATGTGCCTCGTTTGTCTACATGGTAAAGGAGCCAGCTTGAAGGCTCCCAATTACCTACATCAGATACCACTAGAGAGACCTGAGAGTTTCCTCTATCAGACACCACTAGAGAGGATAGGCATTCCTGCAGTGGATATCGCTAAGGAGTACTTTGTACTCCTCTATTGTATATCGACAGGAACCATTATCGTCCATTCTTCGGCACTGCAGACACTTGTTGGTAAGAAGGTACAGTGTGGAGAGGAGGAGCAGGATGCAGCAATGTGCACATGTGAACTTTATTTACTCTGTAACCATCAGCATTATTTGGATAAACAGTGCATTCAGACATTTTACTTTACTTAGGTTCATAGAGGCAATCTCTCCTATGCTGCAGTGATCATTCATATTGCTTGAGTATGTTATTTTGAAAGTCAAAACCCATAGCCTGTATGCAGGGCTGCCACCAGAAATTGTGGGGCCCGGGACTGACAAAATAGGCAGCCCCCTCCCCCACCTCCCCCACACACTTTTACAAAAAATATTCTAGGCAGATATTCTCATTCTCACCTTTTTCTTGCTTTTACTGAACGTCTATGCCTTTTTTCTGCACCCCGTCTGATCTATTTTCCATTATGTTTCCCTTCACCATATTTATCCTATTCCTACTTCTTAATTTTTGTTCTCTTCTCATTTCCTTAATCCCTTTGACCGTTTCTGTGTATATTGCAGCATCATGACATGACAGCTGAGCCAACCCTGGGCCCCCTTCTCAGAGTCACAAACACATAAATACTCACCCTTTGCAAATCCGTTCTGAGAGTCCGTCCACTGTCTGCTCCTGGCCTCCTGTCCCCAGCTCTTCAACACTGCGGCTCCTCTTCACTGACGCGGCATGTCGCATCTGGATACAAAAAACTTTATTAAACAGCAATCTGCTGCTTGCTTGATCAGCAGCGCGGATCTGCGGTGGGCGGAGGGGAGCAGCCTCAGCAGAAAGGGAGCGGCGGCGACCTCAGACAGTCTCAATGGTGTTGGCCGCCACAGGGAATAGAGACCGGCTGGCTGTTTGAGCAGCCCGGGCCCTCCACTCTGTCAGAGTGGCAGGGGCCCGGGACAGCTGTACACAGGGCACCCCCTTGATGGCGGCCATGCCTGTATGCAATCTCATAGTAAAGCTGTTTACATTTTGACAAGTAAAGTATTTTACAATTACGTTTACCCTAATATTATTATTATTAATCATCATATAGTACATATGGTTGAGCACAATATTCTGTATTTGTACATGATAAATGAACCCTTACTATAACTGGTATCTCATAGCTACCTTATTCTAAAGATGAGCAAATCATTCTTTACACCACCAACATGGGAGATTGTCATGCATTCAACAGAACAGTGGGCTCATTATAAGGCTTTCCAGTAATAAAGCCTGGCATATTGAGGCAGGGTGGTCTTTTCATATGGGCTCAATGGGCAGTTGCCCAAGGCCCCCAGGAGTATAAGGGCATTAGGCTGATAGCTATGGCTTTACATTTTCAAGGGGTACCACTTTTTTGAAAACCGGCCATGGGGAAACGGAGATATCTGACTTCAAAGCAGTGGTCATCATCCGAGTCTGTTAATTGCTCTTTCCAGCCAGGTATCTCGAGTTCTGTCTGACTCCAAAAGCTGGGACTCTGCCCTTTCAGAGGACACTTGTCTCTACTAGGCCTAGAACTAGATATATCAACCTTCCAGCAGCTACTCCCTTCTCCAGCTCCACATGCCTGGTATTCAGTGTTATATATTCGTTGGTGGTTTACTCTGGCTCCTGAACTCTGATCCCCAAGTCCCCAGTACCTCCTGAAAGTTGGGACTCTCTAGTTTTTATTATCCCATTAAAGCTAAGAAATCTATTTCCAAAAACTGGAGATATCTGTAGTCAAGCAAGCTGCCTTCCCATCGGAAAACGATGAATATTAATCCCACTTCACTATCCACCACTCCCGTGCGTATTAAACACCCCCTACCACCCTGGAAGTCATGTACCAGAGGCCCTTCATTCAGTCCAATGCCCCCTTCTACAGTTAAGTATTCTTCCTCCCAACCCATCTCCCACCATCTTTGCAGTAAAGGAGTAATTACCAGAAATTACTGCTGCTGGTCCTAAATGCTGAACGGAAGATAGAACACCCCGTACCGCCCGGGCACATCAAATTTGCTGCTGATAGCATCCCCCACCCCTACCACTGGAGGATGGGTAGGGACCTCAGTACATTGCTTTGCCCAGGAGCCTACACTGCTGTTAAGATGGCCCTGTATTGAGGTTACAAAGGTTCTCCTCAGATGCCTCTAGTCTGCTGAAAACAAGATAACTACAATTTAAAGAAGAAGGACCTTCCTTTCAAGTGAGTTTTCTTTTTGAGAGTTTCCTGAAACTTAGATCAAAAGTGTGAATATTATTTGCCTCAACTTAATCCTTCCCTACTTGACTTCTATTTATGAAGTTGGGAAAATTCCTTTCTTGTGCATTTTCATGAGCTTCTTTCAATATAACAAAATGTTTAAATAGGAGATATCTGAGATTTCTGCAGTGATAACATTTTGTACCACTTACCATCACCCCCGTAGAACGCTACCTGAATCGGCAGCCTCAGTTTAGGGGCCTAGCATAAGCCCAAGTCCTCTTTTTCCTTACTTGGCAGCAGCAGCTCTTCTCCTCAGCCCAGCATGTGCTGTTGTGTGCTGGACTGCACTATGGCCAGGGAGGTGCTTAAGGTACTATTTTTAAAATATTTTTTCTAAGGATGGTTAGGCCACACCCCCTGAAAAGTACCTGGGCCCGGCAAGGCTCTCTACTGCCCTGACTATACTTAGTGATGGGAACCTAGCAAAGCTGCAGAGAATCCTGTGGATCCCTCCAAGTCAAATCTCTGTATTTGATGTACATGCATTCTGTATATCACTGGAGCCGCAGATGCACACTGCTGTATGACGGTGGGATACTTTGAGAACATGCATTGTTCTGTTTAATGCAATTTAAAAGATAAGGTTTATTTCCAGCGCTGTATAACCCTTAAGATCAGTTCTGGTGTTGCTTAGCTCTATTACCAAAAGAAATACAGACTAGATAGAAAAATTTGCACAGAGAGAATCATACTGCTTTGTTCTCTTACAGCTAAATGGTTAACTGATTTTCCTGAATTTGTTATGAAATTAAATAGCATTTTATTGACCAAAAGCAAATATCAGGGAAAAGACCTTAAGACTTTACTTTGAAAACTCTCTTTGAAAATATAAACAGCAATCTGTAGTACATTATCCTGCTAGTTATTTAGCAATACTTTTATTGTCTAAACCTATGTAAAACTTGTAGCATATGTTTCAAATTTGCAATATAATTTACAGTCTAAATCCAATACTGCAGTATACAAGTTCACCTTGACAAGGTTTTAGTCTGCAGCTAAGCCTAAGAATTAGATATGGCTCAGCATTACCTAAAATGTTGCCTTCCCAAAGTCAGCCTTTGTTGATCAGAAACAGCTGAATATATTGATGTCATCACAGGTTTGCAGGAATATCAAAGCTTGTGCACCACATATAGGACCTCATTCAGGTTAGATCGCAAATCGCGATCCATCCGGAATTTCTGCGTTCGCCCAGGAGGCGCATGCGAAGGCCCCGTCCTGTGGCGGCAAGGAACCAGGGGTATGGTGGCGCAAAAAGTGGGCGTGGCGTGAGCTTTATTGGAGCGGCTGGGTGACGTCACATGCAGCCCCTCTGATGAAAAAGATGGCAGTGGACCTCCTGCAGGCACAGCCAGGCTGCGCAGGCAGAAGGCTTCCCTAATTTCTGTGACTGCGCACTAATTGCATGGTAATACTAACCTAACCAGGAGCTCCGTCCACCGATCCCCAGGTTTGGTGAGTATGATCAGCGGTAGGGGGGTTATTGGGGTGCATGGGGGTTGTCACAACGGGGAGGTGGTGCCAGCGGTAGTGGTGGCGATGTTGGGGGCAGCACATGTGTAGTCAACACTCGGTTTTTTTTTAACGAATAATACCCCAACAAGGTTGCAGAGTAGCAAGCATCACAGGGACATACTGTAGCTGACTCGCAAGCTCTGTCCATGCTTTCGATTATTGATACATCCATGCGATGCAATCAATAATCGCATTGCGGATTGGGACGATTTTATCACCTCATATCCGCATTGTCAGATGTGGATGGTGTTAAATCGGCTTCACAGAAAGATAATAGAAAGGGACAATTTACAACTAGGAAGTGGGTGCTCTTCCTACTTAGGGGCATATTTATCACAATCCATATTTTTAATACTGGTGTGAATATTTCACACATAATAACTAAGTTCCTCTTGCCGGGAGATGGGCTTAGACAAAAACCTGTCCTGGCGAAGTGCTGGAATCAGTATGATAGTGTAAAGACATCACAATGATTCCTGTTCAAGTCCATGGCGTACACTGCCTCCTGATGCATGCGTCACCTGAGGACGACGGAGAGGGAGCTGGAGGTTTCCTCTCGATTCAGAATTGCGAATTAGTAGACCATAGGCTACTATAGGATAACTCAGAGATGGTATCATCCTATTAGGCCAAGGTCCGGGCTTGGTAAATATGACAGCTTTGTAGCCCCCATAGAAACCTATAGGGGCTGCATCCGCTGTCAGAAATAAAAGGACTGCAGTAGTTATCGGAGATATCTGCTGCAGTCTCTCCATTATACATTTGCAGGATATTTACAATTAGTAGTATCCGCTGAAAAGACTATTTTATTCAATAAATAAGTCCCTTAATGATGTTTTTACATAGTGCATTTGGCTGCACACAGTACAGAGAATTGTCATTTAAGCTATTTAGGTGAAGACAAATACATACTTGGGGACAGATCTGCATAGACATTCCTAAAAGCAGTCATCCATACAAAACAAATATTTTTTCCATGGTCGAAGAGGGAATTAAGTGATGATATGATATGGAAACACCCTAGTTTCTCTAACGTCCTAGAGGATGCTGGGACTCCGTAAGGACCATGGAGATAGACGGGCTCCGCAGGAGACATGGGCACTGTAAGAAAGACTTTGACTCCCTCTATGCCCCTCCTCCAGACCTCAGTTTGATACGGTGCCCAGAGGAGATGGGTGCACTGCAGGGAGCTCTCCTGAGTTTCCTGCTAAGAAAGTATTTTAATTAGGTTTTTTATTTTCAGGGAGCACTGATGGCAACAGACTCCCTGCATCGTGGGACTGAGGAGAGAGAAACAGCCCTACTTCTCTGAGTTTCAAGGTCCTGTTTCTTAGGCTACTGGACACCATTAGCTCCAGAGGGAGTCGGAACACAGGTCTCACCCTGGAGTTCGTCCCAGAGCCGCGCCACCGTCCTCCTCACAGAGCCAGAAGATAGAAGCCGGGTGAGTATGAGAAGAAAGAAGGCTTCATAGGCGACAGAAGACTTTGTGATCTTCACTGAGGTAACGCACAGCACTGCAGCTGTGCGCCATTGCTCCCATACACCTCACACACTCCGGCCACTGTAAGGGTGCAGGGCGCAGGGGGGGCGCCCTGGGCAGCAATATAAACCTCTATTATGGCATAAACACATATATACATGTACAGCTGGGCACTGTACATGTATATAAAGAGCCCCCGCCATGTTTTTGAATAATTTGAGCGGGACAGAAGCCCTCCGCCGAGGCGGCGGGGCTTCTCTCTCAGCACTCACCAGCGCCATTTTTCTCCACAGCACAGCGCTGAGAGGAAGCTCCCCGGACTCTCCCCTGCTTACTGAGGTGACAGTGGGTTCAAGAGGGGGGGGGGGGGGGCACATAATTGGCGAAAAACAAGTTATTTCAGCGCTACTGGGGAAACATTCTGTGTTTTGCCTGGGTTATATAGCGCTGGGGTGTGTGCTGGCATACTGTCTCTCTGTCTCTCCAAAGGGCCTGGTGGGGAACTGTCTTCAGATAAGAGCTTCCCTGTGTGTGTGGGGTGTGTCGGTACGCATGTGTCGACGTGTATGAAGTGGAAGGCTCACCTAAGGAGGAGGGGGAGTGTATGAATGTCAGATCTCCGTCGGCAGCGCCGACACCGGAATGGATGGAGATGTGGAATGTCTTGAGTGCTAGTGTAAATTTATTACACAAGAGATTAGACAAGGCTGAGGCTAGGGAACAGTCAGGTAGTCAGACCATGCCTGTCCCTGTGTCACCGGGACCTTCCGGGTCTCAGAAGCGCACATTGTCCCAAATAATGGACACAGATACCGACACGGATTCAGACTCCAGTGTCGACTATGAGGAGGCAAAATTACAGCCGAAAGTGGCTAAGGGCATTCGATATATGATTATTGCAATAAAAGATGTTTTGCATATCACAGAGGAACCCCCTGTCCCTGACAAGAGGGTACACATGTATAAAGAGAAAAAGCCTGAGGTCACTTTTCCATCCTCGTATGAGCTGAGCGAGCTTTGCGAAAAGGCTTGGGAATCTCCAGACAAGAGGCTGCAGATTCCCAAAAGGATTCTTATGGCGTATCCTTTCCCGCAAACGGATAGGATACGATGGGAGTCTTCTCCTAAGGTGGACAAGGCATTAACACGTTTATCAAAAAAGATAGTGCTGCCATCCCAAGATACGGCTACCCTCAAGGATGCTGCTGATCGCAGACAGGAGGTTACCATGAAGTCCATTTACACACATTCAGGTACAATTCTTAGACCGGCAATGGCGTTGGCCTGGGTTTGTAGTGCTGTCGCAGCATGGACAGACTCCTTATCTACGGAATTTGAGACCCTAGATAAGGATACCATTTTAATGACCCTAGGGCATATAAAAGATGCTGTGTTATATATGAGGGATGCTCAAAGAGACATTTGTTTGCTAAGAATAAACGCTATGTCTGTTTCTGCTAGGCGAGTCTTATGGACCCGACAGTGGACGGGTGATGCCGACTCAAAGAAGCATATGGAGTCTTTGCCTTACAAAGGTGAGGAGTTATTTGGAGAAGGCCTCTCGGACCTAGTCTCCACAGCTACGGCAGGTAAATCAAATTTTTTGCCTTATGTTCCCTCACAGCCTAAGAAAGCGCCTCATTATCAAATGCAGTCCTTTCGTTCGAATAAAAGCAAAAGAGTACGAGGATCGTCCTTTCTTGCCAGAGGTAAGGGCAGAGGAAAAAAGCTGCACACAGCTAGTTCCCAGGAACAGAAGTCCTCCCCTGCCTCTGCAAAATCCACCGCATGACGCTGGGGCTTCTCTGGGGGAGTCCGCTCAAGTGGGGGCACGTCTTCGACTTTTCAGCCACATCTGGGTTCATTCACAGGTGGATCCCTGGGCAATATAAATTGTTTCTCAGGGATACAAGCTGGAATTTGAAGAGGTGCCTCCTCGCTGGTTTTTCAAATTGGCTCTACCAGCGGTTCCCTCAGAGAGGGTGTTAGTGTTGAATGCAATACAAAAATTGTATCTTCAACAGGTAGTGGTCAAGGTTCCTCTACTGCAGCAAGGAAAGGGTTATTACTCAACCCTGTTTGTGGTTCCGAAACCGGACGGTTCGGTCAGACCCATTTTGAATTTAAAATCCCTAAAGTTCAAGTTCAAGATGGAATCGCTCAGGGCGGTCATCGCCAGCCTGGAAGGGGGGATTTTATGGTTTCCCTTGACATAAAGGATGCATACCTTCATGTTCCAATATTTCCTCCTCATCAGGCGTTCCTGCGATTTGTTGTACAGGATTGTCATTACCAATTTCAGACGTTGCCGTTTGGGCTTTCAACGGCCCCAAGGATTTTCACCAAGGTAATGGCGGAAATGATTGTGCTCCTGCGCAAGAGAAGGGTCATAATTATCCCATACTTGGACGATCTCCTCATAAAAGCGAGATCTCGGGAGAAGTTACTGGACAGCGTGTCTCTGTCTTTGAAGGTGTTACAGCAACACGGCTGGATTCTCAATATCCCGAAGTCACAGTTGGTTCCTACGACGCGTCTGACCTTCTTGTGCTTGATTCTGGACACAGACCAGAAGAATGTTTTTCTTCCAATGGAATAAGCTCAGGAGCTCATGACTCTGGTCAGGAACCTATTGAAGCCAAAACAGGTGTCAGTGCATCACTGCACTCGAGTCCTGGGGAAAATGGTGGCATCGTACGAAGCCATTCCCTTCGGCAGGTTCCATGCGAGGACCTTCCAATGGGACCTACTGGACAAGTGGTCCGGGTCACATCTACAAATGCATCAGAGGATCACCCTGTCCCCCAGAGCCAGGGTGTCTCTTCTGTGGTGGCTGCAGAGTGCTCACCTCCTAGAGGGTCGCAGGTTCGGCATTCAGGACTGGATCCTGGTGACCACAGACGCAAGTCTCCGAGGTTGGGGCGCAGTCACACAGGGAAGAAATTTCCAAGGTCTTTGGTCGAGTCTAGAGACTTGTCTCCACATCAGCATCCTGGAGTAGAGGGCCATATACAACGCCCTCCGTCAAGCAGAGGCATTACTTCGTGACAAACCAGCTCTGATTCAGTCGGACAATGTCACCGCAGTAGCTCATGTAAACCGACAAGGCGGCACAAAGAGCAGGGTGGCAATGGCGGAAGCCACCAGGATTCTTCGCTGGGCGGAAAATCATGTAAGCGCACTGTCAGCAGTGTTCATTCCGGGAGTGGACAACTGGGAAGCAGACTTCCTCAGCAGACACGACCTGCATCCGGGAGAGTGGGGACTTCATCAGGAAGTCTTTGCGCAGATCGCAAGTCGGTGGGGACTGCTCCAAATAGACATGATGGCGTCCCGTCTCAACACAAAGTTAAAAAGGTATTGCGCCAGGTCAAGAGATCCTCAGGCAATAGCTGTGGACGCCCTGGTGACACCGTGGGTGTTTCGGTCGGTCTATGTGTTTCCTCCTCTTCCTCTCATACCCAAGGTGTTGAGAATAATAAGACAGAGAAGAGTGAGAACAATCCTCATTGTTCCAGATTGGCCAAAAAGGACTTGGTATCCGGATCTACAGGAATTGCTCACAGAAGATCCGTGGCCTCTTCCTCTAAGACAGGACCTGCTGCAGCAGGGGCCCTGTTTGTTCCAAGACTTACCGCGGCTGCGTTTGACGGCATGGCGGTTGAACGCCGGATCCTAGCGGAAAAAGGTATTCCGGATGAGGTCATTCCTACGCTAATAAAGGCTAATAAGGACGTGACATCAAATATTATCACCGAATATGGAGAAAATATGTTTCTTGGTGTGAGGCCAGGAATGCTCCTATGGAGGATTTCCATCTGGGTCGTCTCCTTCACTTCCTGCAAACTGGAGTGAATTTGGGCCTAAAATTAGGCTCCATAAAAGTTCAGATTTCGGCCTTATCCATTTTCTTTCAAAAGGAATTGGCCTCTCTACCTGAAGTACAGACTTTTGTAAAGGGAGTACTGCATATTCAGCCTCCTTTTGTACCTCCGGTGGCGCCTTGGGACCTGACCGTGGTGTTAAGTTTCCTTAAGTCACATTGGTTTGAGGTTTTTCATGTGGATAGGGCGGAATTGCGGACTCGTCCTCAATTCCTACCTAAAGTGGTTTCATCCTTTCATATGAATCAACCTATTGTTGTACCTGTGGCTACGCGTGACTTGGAGGATTCCGAGTCCCTGGATGTGGTCAGGGCTTTGAAAATTTACGTGGCCAGAATGGCTAGAGTCAGAAAAACAGAAGCACTATTTGTCCTGTATGCAGCCAACAAGATTGGCGCTCCTGCTTCAAAGCAGACAATTGCTCGCTGGATCTGTTACACGATTCAGCAGGTGCATTCTACGGCAGGATTGCCGTTACCAAAATCGGTTAGGGCCCATTCCACTAGGAAGGTGGGCTCTTCTTGGGCGGCTGCCCGAGGGGTTTCGGCACTACAGCTGTGCCGAGCTGCTACTTGGTCGGTTCTATAAGTTTGATACCCTGGCTGAGGAGGACCTACTGTTTGCTCAATCGGTGCTGCAGAGTCATCCGCACTCTCCCGCCCGTTTGGGAGCTTTGGTATAATCCCCATGGTCCTTACGGAGTCCCAGCATCCTCTAGGACGTTAGAGAAAATAAGATTTTAAACCTACCGGTAAATCTTTTTCTCGTAGTCCGTAGAGGATGCTGGGCGCCCGTCCCAAGTGCGGACTACTTCTGCAAGACTTGTACATAGTTATTGCTTAAATAAGGGTTATGTTAAAGTTTCATCGGTTTTGGACCAAAACTATGTTGTTTTTCATACTGTTAACTGGTTAGTTTAACACTAGTTATACGGTGTGATTGGTGTGGCTGGTATGAATCTTGCCCTTGGATTAACTAAAATCCTTTCCTCGTACTGTCCATCTCCTCTGGGCACAGTTTTCTAACTGAGGTCTGGAGGAGGGGCATAGAGGGAGGAGCCAGTGCACACCCAGAGTCAAAGTCTTTCTTAAAGTGCCCATGTCTCCTGCGGAGCCCGTCTATCCCCATGGTCTTTACGGAGTCCCAGCATCCTCTACGGACTACGAGAAAAAGATTTACCGGTAGGTTTAAAATCTTATTTTTAAACATAATAAGAGGTGCTACCATGCTGAGACTTATAGTGCCACGCAGCAAAAAAGAAAAAAAGCAGGTGCACACTTCAAACCCTAATAATATTGATATTCAGAATAATTATGATAAATATGGAGTAATAATAAGGTTTCTAGCACGTTTGACCAAAAATGCAAGCCCACACACCACAGCACATTGAACCTTTATCAGGTGGCTCCCTACATCTCTAATACTAACACAATGTTTGGGCAAACATGTAATAAGCACAAGCTCCAGGCGCCGCAAAAGTTAGAGGGCACACTTCCCCCTTTCTGCCCCAGCTGCTACAGCACCTCTCTCTACATTGATGCTGTAGTACCTCTCTCTGCCCAGCTGCTGCTGTAGCACTTCACTCTGTCCCTCAAGCTGCTGCTGAGCAGCTCTGTCTGCCCCTCAGCAATTCTGGGACATTATTTTCATTGAGGCATTGGGAAAATATCAAGTTGGGGGGCAGTTTTGGTTCATTATTTTCATTTAGAGTTTGGGGTAGGATTCAGGTCTTTGGAAGGGTCACATTTCGGGCATTATTTTAATTGAGGCATTGGGAAATTATCAGATCTGGGGAGGGGGTCAGTTTTTGGGCAATATTTCAATTAGAGTTTGGGGGAATTATCAGGTCTGTGGGAGGTCACATTTGGGACATTATTTTCTTTAAGGGATTGTCGGGTTGTGAGGTCAGATAAGTCGGGGCATACATAGTGGTATTAACTTGTTTAAATTAAACAAGTATATATTTAAATATAGCTACTTCCATAGTGGCTATACTGTGGTGTAACGTGTATAAGGGGCTCAACCATGACATAACATGTATAAGGGGCTCTACAAGGGTGTAACATGTATAAGGGGCTGTACTGTGGCATAATCTGTATAAGCGACTCTACTGTGGTGTAACATGTATAAGCAGCTCTATTGTGTGGCATAACACGTATAAGGGGTACTACTGCATGGTGTAGTGTGAATAACGGACACTACTGTGCAGTATAATAGGAATTGGTACTATTCCGTTGCCATGCCCCTTCCCCATGAAACCACGCCCCTATATTTTAGTTGCATGCACTGTCCATATTTTACACATGGGGGCACCCAAAGGATACTTTCACGCTGAGCTCCACAAGGTCTAGAACCAGTCCTGTCACCAATTTAGTATTTTTAAATATTTTTTCTTTTCAAATATAGCATGCCACCACATGCTGGCCAGGCCCCCAATTCAGTACATGAGAGGGGGGCTCCAAAACCTACTCTTGCTGTGGGCGCCATGGCACCTAGCTAAACCTCCGCCCCCACTGGGAAACTAACACCATACAGCAGGCATTCCCAACCACGGTCCTCAAGGCACACCAACAGTGCAGGTTTTAGTGATATCCAGGCCTCAGCACAGGTGACTTAATTAGTAGCTCAGTTATTTTGATTTAACCATCTGTGCTGCAGCCTGGATATCACTAAAACCTGCACTGTTGGTGTGCCTTGAGGACCGTGGTAGGGAATGCCTGCCATACAGTAATTTACCCACAGAAAAGCCCATTCCAAAAGAAAGCACAAATAGAAAATTGAATCACAATTTTATTTCTTTAATTAAAATAGCTGGGTGCAACACATGTATAATATTACTACTACTACTACTACAATAATAATAATAATAATAATAATAATAATAATATATTCTGCTTAGATTGCTTTTTCCATTTTACACAATTCTTATTTTATCTTGTTCTTCTATATGACTGTCCCCTCCCCCCACACACACACTGTGGGCTAGATGCATCATCACTTGGAAAGTGATAAAATGGAGAGTAAAAAAGTGCCATCCAATCAGGTCCTAACTACCATGTCACAGGCTGTGTTTGAAAAATGGCAGTTTTATCACTTTCCAAGCGATAATGCATCTGGCCCTAAGTCCCTGTGTAATGCTCTATGTTTTGTGTGCTTTTGTTTGCTAGGAGAAGCACATGATGCCATGTTACAGTCATCCCATCTCAAGTCTCTGCATAGGCAGCATATTAGTCCATTTTTCAACAGGGAGAGCAGTCGCCACCCCTAGCTATGCCACTGCATATAACTTTGAAAATTAAGAACCTATGAAATGCTCCTCTTAATTCAACATCTCTGCTGTGGCCATATTTGGCAACTTTCAAGAGGCTCTCTCTGCAAGATTCTGGGAGCGGCCAATTCAGAAGTGTCACAAACATTCCAAGAGAGTAGATACAGTATGCATGCCTGTGACCCCTAAAAATGATAAGTAATTTAGGGCAGTACAGATGGTGTAATGGTTAGCATTACTGCCTCACAGCACTGAGGTCATGGGTTCGATTCCTAACATGGCCCTAACTGTGCGGAGTTTGTATATTCTCCCCGTACTTGCGTGGGTTTCCTCCGGGTTCTCCAGTTTCCTCCCACAATCAAAAAATATACTGGTAGGTTAACTGGATCCCAACAAAAATTAAACCTAGTGTGTAATGTGTCTGTGTACATGTAATGTGTCTGTGTACATGTGATAGGGAATCTAGAATGTAATTTCCACTGGGGCAGGGACTGATGTGAATGGGCAAATATTCTCTGTAAAGCGCTGTGGAATATGCGTGCGCTATATAAATAACTGGTAATAATAATAATAAGTAAGTTCCAATGAAAGATGTTCTGAGCTCAAACTCTTGCGAGTTTGAGTGGCAATCCTAATTTGCACAGAAAAAGTAATGGTTCAAATGGAAATATCATATGTCAGTTGCTGTCAGACTTTGTAGACCACCGCACATTAAATTCACAATTACTTTTTAGTATTCGAACCGCTGGTTAGTGAAGGGATCTATTTACTAAACCTTGGATGGAGATAAAGTGGATAGATATATAGGGGTCTAGTCATGAAGCAGTGAAAAGCGTGGAGAAGTGAGCCTGTGGAGAAGTTATCCATGGCAACCAATCAGCTTCTCCATACAATTGTATAGTATGCAACTTATAACTGTTACTTCAATACTGATTGGTTACCATGGACAATTCTCCACAGGCTCGCTTCTCCACACTTTTCACTGCTTCATGAATAGACCCCAAAGGGAGATGTACTTAACAGTGATAAAAGTGGAGAAGTGAGCCAGTGGAGAAGTTGCCCATGGCAACCAATCATCACTGACGTAACATTTATAATTTGCATACAATAAAAGTATACAGAGCAGCTGATTGGTTGCCATGGGCAACTTCTCCACTTTTATCATTGCTTAGTACACCTCACCCTAAGTACCAACCAACCAGCTTCTAACTGTCATTTTTCAAACACAGCCTGTGACATGGCAGTTAGGAACTAATTGGCTGGTGCTTTATCTCCGTCCACTTTATCTGTATCCAAGACTTAGTAAATAGACCCCTAAGTCTGTGTTTTGTATCTGAAAACCTGCATACACAAATTTTAGGACATTTCCCCAATATAAATTTGTATAGTTTTATGATGGTGTATAGAGAGCCCCGTCACAATATTGCTATGGGCCCCAATATTTGTAGTTATGCACCTGTTATAATTAGAGATGAGCGGATTCGGTTTAACTCGGATTTACTCGGTTCTCAAAACCTCATCTTATTGGCTCACGGATGTCACGTGTTTTGGATAGCCAATCAGATGCCGTTTTGAGAACCGAGTAAATACGAGTAAAACCGAATCCGCTCATCTCTAGTTATAATTAAAATAAACATGCGATTATAAAGCAGTGTATTAAATAATAGTCAACTAAAATGTCATTTGAAATAAAGATAACTTTAATGTTCCTATTCATAATAAAATTTCTCTGCAAATTAGATATAACAGGCGAATATACACATGTGGCACATGGTGACTTGATAAATGGGTTATTATTATGAGGAAGTTTACAATTTATTTAGGAAAATCTATGCGATAAAACATGCAGTAAAAATATAAATACAATTATGATGTTCTTAAATGTTAAATATACAGTATATGTTCTCCCTTAGGGAACTATACACAAATACAACTTTCTTGTATGTATTGCCAATATGTGATTCTCTTGGTAAAGTTGTGCTAATACTATTATCCTGTGACAGGTGTATGTATTTTTCCTAATCAGCGTTGTATGTTTTAACAAACTCAGAAATATATCTAGAGAGCCAAATATTAATTTAAAAGGAGTTATTGGCAATGGAACCAGTATTTTTTTTTTTTACAAATACCATCTGTATAAAAGGGTTGCCAAGCTGTCTAGCCATCTTTGTTTTTATTCATAGTTTAAAAGTGTTTGTTACGGAGGGCTCAAATAACTATTTTCACGTTAACATTTTTTTAATTTTTTTTAAATTCATACTATCGTTCTAATACATATTTTCCAGATTCATATGACAGCGAGGCTCAGAAAATTCTGTAATGTTTTTTTTTGTGTTTTTTTTTTTGCAAGCTGCCAACATTTACTTTGGAGACACTGGCGTATTTATAATGGGTGCAGTGTGTGGTGTGCACATGGGCCCCCAGGGTCCAAGGGGGCCCACACCGCACACCCTGCACCCATTATTTGTAATATTTACCCTCCGCAGTCCCACATCACAGCAGCAGCGCTGCAGAAATCATTGGGAAAATGGCGCTGCACCATTTTCCCCATGTTTTGCGCATGCGCAGTAGGAAAATCACTAAGATGATGGCCTCTGCACCATTTTACTGGAAGGTTTGAGCATGCGCTCTAGACTCTGGGACAGTTCTATGGTCCCCTAGGGACCCTAGTGCACAGAGCTCTACAGCGCTGCCGGCTAGAGAGGAGGGGGCCCAGACGGAGTCTGCACACAGGCCTCCTCCTCTCTAGATACACCCATGTTTTAAGAGTTACCCCCCGATTACAAACTATGCATAAAAAAATAAATATTAAAAGTATTAACTCCCAAGAACATACCTGTAACTGTACTTTATACTGTACACCTTTCTATTCACGTGTTCACTTTCCTATGGTGAAGTTTATGCATCATTTTCAGCCTCCCTTTGTGGGTCACTGACTTTTAGAAACACCTAGGCTGACATTCCACTTTCCTTCTTCTCATAATGCTATATTTGTTCTTGGAGAATTAAATTAATTTTGATCCCACTCTATAATCCAGAGAACACCGCAGGCAGTATTAAATGCTTACTCAAGATCCACCTCTTTCATCTGCCAGATTCATTTTAAAGCACATTTATCAACTTCTTTTATGCCAAACGTCAAGTATGTTTGTAGAAGAGAGGTAACTTACCTGCTTCACCACTTCTCACCTTCAGGACATTGGATGTTCTGCAGTCAGCCCTGTAATCAGGGCAATTGATTTTATGAGTATAGAGACATACAGTATTATGGCTTCCAACTGGGAAACCTAGTGAACGCTAAAAAACTGCCCTTTTTTTGGTCAAGGTGGGTGTTACATTAGCACTCACTTTACTGCCTCATACAACTATTGTGTGAGTATGGCTGTACCTGCTTTATTTTTAATGAAACCACTCCACTGGTTAAGTAACTGGGTTGTTTGTGGTTGTAAGGCTTCAAGAACTGGTGTGCACAGAAATTCTGCTATATCTTTAAGCCTGTACACACATATTTCAAACAGGTTATGGGCCTAGGCACACAAAACTTAAGTACACAAGTACCAAACTACTAAAATGGCCACAGCAGCACACTGACATAATCTTGAGCACATATTCAGACACAGACTGCCACAGAACACAGTGAAGGCAGCACAGAAAGTTTCCAGTGCAGTGTTGCAGCGCAGCAGCATATAAGAGCACAGAAGCTTCACAATTATGTCTGTAAGAAGCATGCATCCAGGAGTTACTCCCATAATGGGGTTTATCAAGCTAAAAGGTGCAGATAATTATACAAACTGGAAGTTTGTTATGGAAATGCAATTAAAATTTGAGAGATTATAGAAAGTGAGAGTAAATCCTGGTGACAGTCCAAACCCATATGATGTAGAGAGAGCAATGAGTACTATTTGCTTAAGTGTAGAGCAACATGTACAGTATACACTATGAAACATGGGAAGATTTCAGCTAAAGACATGTGGAGAGCACTACAGGCAGCACATCAGGATGGAGGTCTTCTGAGATAAATACATTTAAGACATGTATTGTACAACATCAAGTTACGTGAATTAAGTAGTATCAGTGACTAAATTGAATGATGTCTGTTTCTCAGCAACTACATCTGTTGGAGTGCAAGTAGATGATAAAAAGATCACTACAGTGATGCTGCAGTTTGACTTCCTAGTTGTGGCCTTGGAAGCAAATAGCAAAGTTAACCACAGACATAGAGTAAAGTTACTACAGTTTCAGGAATGTGTACCTGGTGAGTTGAATGCTGAGAGTACTGCATTGCATACAAAAGTGAAAAATGTAGAATATTCAAGTTGAAGTGTTACAGTTGTCACAAGATAGTGCTCAGAGCATTTGAATGCACACAAAAGAATGGGAATACTGTTCAAAACAAGAAATGCACTGACAAAGATGAATCAGCCCTGAGTGTTACAGATAGCCACAAAAAAGTTTGTTGGTATATTGAATCAGGTGCAACAAGGAGTGGTTAATTACATTAACCAAATCTGACCCTATCACAATCAAAGAGACTGGCAACCAAATGCAGCTGCAAAACTTGTTACACTTAAAGCCTACTTGAGAGTTGGAACAAGGACAAAATTCACAGAGATTCAAGACGTGCTTTATGTACCAGAATTGGGAACACATGTTATGGTCAAAAGTGTCCTAAAACAGAGGCAAAACAGAAAAGGGATAGTCATTGCTACAGGCACAAGGTGTCAGGAACTGTACATCTCTGATACTGTTAAGCAATGATGACAACAGAGTCACAGTCACCAGAACTCTGGCATAGAACATTATGTCACCTTGCATATGACAGTGTTCAAGAAATACAGAGTATGATGGTCACAGGAATGTCAGTGACTAACACAGAGAAACCCATATGTGAGAGCTGCAGATTAGGGAAACAAAGCCATCGGCCATCTCCCAAGTCAGTAAGCAGAGCTACAAAACCACTTAAGATAGTATTCAGATGTTTGTGTGGTCCAATGGAAGTAAAGTCAGTAAGTAGCTACACATGCTTTGTGACATTTATAGATAACATCACAAAAAATTATTCACATGTGCAGTATATTGTCAGAGAGAAATCTGAAATTGTAAAGACAAGCAGACTACAAGAGTCTTGTAGAAAATCAAACCAATTAAAGGCTCAAGATGGTGACATCTGACAATGGTGAAGAATATCTAAACAAAAGGTGGAACAAGTCATAAGGAAATATGGACTAGACCATCTATTGACTATTGCCTATACTCCTGAGTTAAATGGTGTAAGTAAATGAGCAATCCGTACACTAGTAGAGAAACTAAGATGTATGGTAAAGGACGCAGGATTAGACCAAGATCAGAGCAGTTTATCTCAAAACCTATTTCCCTACAGTTACCCTAAAGGACATAACACCTATTGAAGTGTGGTCAAAAAGAAAAGCAAATGTAAAACATCTCAAAACTTTTAGAAGCATTGCGTATGTGCACTTAACTAAATAAAGAAGATGCAAACTGGATGAACATCAATGAAATGCATAGTGCTTGGCTATTGTCATGAAAGCAAAGGTAACAGATTATGAAATACAAGTTAAAAAAAGTCAAGTCTAGAGATGTCATATTCCAATAAACAACACAAGTAATAGAAAAGCTGGAAGTTGATATGCAGAACAAATATTGTCATTTGACTTGCCAGCAGCTGGAGATGTACCTGAACCAGAGCCTACCAGCGTGGAAATTCATCCATAGAAAAGGTCTTCTGCAAGGTCAAATGTCAGCAAGCCAACTAAGAAGTATGCTGAAGAATTTGTGAATATTAAACTCAGTGCCTCAACACATCCAGAATCCAAAGTCTAAAGCTGATTGATGTGAGAGGAAGCCCAAGACAGACAAAGGGACAATACAAGATTTAAAGGTCATAAGTGAGAAAGACATCCAGAAACATGAGAGTGACGGCAGTCCTGAGCATGTGATTCAAGAGACTGTTGTTGTGGACCATGCTGTCAGTGAAGAACTCTTGCTGATGTGTCTAGCAAGAGAAATGGATCACAGTGATGTGATACTGTATGTGAACCCTGTTTCCTTTTCTGGTCACTGGTGTGCACTCTTCTCAGACTCCAAGGGCCTAATTCAGACCTGATCGCTCCTCTGCAAATTTGTAGAGGTCTGCGATCAGATAGTCGCCACCCAAAGAGAGTGAAAACCCGCCCCGTGCAAGTCTGCAAATGCATGCATACGCCATGCGTAAACTTCACCAGACAGCGGACATCTGCAAATCTGTTTGCAACTCACTCGCCATCGAATGATTTTTCCGGTCTATGTAGTCTGTGTGCAGCCCAGGACTTACTCCTACAGTGCAACAGAATCAGGCTGTTTGGGGCCGGAGCTGACATCACACACCCTCCCAAAAAATGATTGGGCACGCTTGCGTTTTTCTTCACACTCCCAGAAAACGACCAATTACCACCCACAAACATCCGCTTCCTGTCAGTCACCTTGCATACACCTAGCGATCAAAATTTTCACACCATTCTGTCGCTGTTTGGGCTCATGCCTGCACATGGCGGTGCATAATCATGTGCAGTCATTTGATAATCACCCGCTGTGCGATTTCGCACAATCAGGTTTGAATTAGGCCCCATGTTGCTACTCCTCCAGGGAAGCTTTAATCCATGTACTAAGATAGCTACCAATGATACAACTGAGCATTTGCAGAACCATCAATTTCCTTCTAAAATATCCGCTGTATCAGCATCGTACACTCTACCCTGGTCCTACCGTACATACTGGTATGGTAGTGAGCTGTATGACACCCTGCTCCATTCAAGCTCTGTTCCATCTACCAGTGTATTTAATATTGAGTACCTGTGTACCTGCTTTATCTTCAATAAAACCACGTCACTGGCCAAGTAACTGGGTTAATCATAGTTGGAAGGCACCCGCTGGTGTGTACAGAAACTCTGCTACATCCTCAAGCCTATACACACATATTTCCAACATGAATAACTACTAGTTGACAATAGTATAATGCTTTTTCTATTCTTAACAATATAATTACCTGTTATACAATGGTAATAAGATACAACACAAGTACATGACTACAATTAAGATAAAATACAAATAACCAGGTAATTTCACATACTGTAGCTAATATCCACAAAGACCGAAATCAGTATAATATCCCGGCTGTCGGGATCCCGGTGTTCAGCAGACCGGCGCCGGAATCCTGACAGCCGGAATCCCGGAGGGTGAGCGCAGCATGTCCCCTTGCGGGCTCACTGCACTTATCACGCTTCGGGCATGGAGGAGACCTTTGGTTGCCATTCTAATCTATTCCCCCTCAAGTCGTGACGTGGACCACCACCCAGGTGGGAAATTTGGGCGGCGGTCAGGATTCTGACAGCTAGCATTTTACCAGGTGTCTAGATTCCGGCGTTGGTATCCTGACTGCCGGGATCCTGACAGCCAGCAATGTGATTGCTTCTCCAAAGGTCTATTGTTTTGCTACATGAGGAAATTCCATCCATTTTGGTTGGGAAACTAGGCTTTTTGGTTGTGAAACTGGTGTTGCAACCTATTTACTTTATGCCGAGCTCCCAATGGAAGGCCTATTGACCAGTCCACGTAAACTGCTCC
Organism: Pseudophryne corroboree; assembly: GCF_028390025.1. NCBI lineage: Eukaryota > Metazoa > Chordata > Amphibia > Anura > Myobatrachidae > Pseudophryne > Pseudophryne corroboree. The sequence goes on along the minus strand of NC_086444.1, from coordinate 318,066,600 downwards.
CAGGTTTCCCCATACTTGTGCTAGACATAGATGCCTCAAATAGCCCCCAACCAAGATGGCTGATAACAGAGAAGTTCTAAGACTTTAATTGCTAATGATATAATAGATAAATGACTGAAGGTGGTGCAACTGAACTTCCTGAGCCTCCTTCACTGGTGGCCAGTGGGCCTAGTGTTGGGACTATGGACCTAGTTTTCTCCGTGGTAGTATAGTGGGCTAAACTAAAGAGGAAACTGGTACAGGCTATACCCATAATATGAGAGGCAGCATTTTTTTTTTTACTTCCACAGCTGCTGCAACTCTCTAAGTCGGTACTGGTTCCTCAACTTGACAATCTCTGGCCCAGTGGTGCGGTCCCCAGTGTCTTCTATATTTTATGTCTGTTTTGTCTTGATGCCAGCAATTTTCTTATTAATGTTTAGATCCATCACGTTACAGACTTACACACACTCGCACTTTTACAGATTTCACTTTTTCCGTATTTGCAAGCTATTTGTTTCAAATTACTTCTAAATTAAGAGACAATGGGCCTGATTCATGTTTGTAAGTAACGCTAACAAAAAGCAAGTTACTTTGTGTCTGGAACAAACCATGTTGCCATGCAAGGGGAGCAAATACATACATTTATATTTTATTTTGTGCAGAGTAAATACTGGCTGTTTTTGCAAGTAGCCCACAAATGGTGGCTTTATTTTTACACTGCAATTTAGATTTCAGTTTGAACACACCCGACCCAAATCTAAACCTTTCTGCATATGTTACATCTGCCCCACGTGCAGTGCAACATGGTTTTGCCAAGTTACTTGCTTTTTTCTTTACTTACAAACATTAATCAGGCCCTATGACAGATGATTTGTATTAGATGGTGTGCTATGCCTCCACATCTTGGCCATCTATTCCCCAGGCTCATGCTCATGAATCTCAAAACTCAGATGAGTGGATTTTGGCTACTGGCGATTGGTTTTTCCAACATTGGGGCAGATGTGTTAAGCCTGGAGAATTGATAAAGCAGTGATAAAGCAGTGCTAAGTGCAAGGTGATAACACACCAGCCAATCAGCTCCAATATGTAAATTGGCACTTAGGAGCTGATTGGCTGGTGCGTTATCACCTTGTACTTTTCACTGCTTTATCACCGCTTTATCACTTCTCCAGGCTTAATACATCTGCCCCATTTGTCCCTAACGCCTGTACTAAAGGCTGTGATTGATTGTACACTATGGGGTCTATTTACTAAGCCTTGGATGGAGATAAAGTAGCTTGAGATGAAGTACCAGCCAATCGGCTCCTTTCTGTCATTTTTCAAACACAGTCTGGGCATAGCAGTTAGGAGCCGATTGGCTGGTACTTTATCTCCAGTGACTTTATCTCCATCCAAGGCTTAGTAAATAGACCCCTTAGTTTCTGCTCCACAGGCTGAGATACACTTTAAAATTCTTCATCACTCAAATTGCTTTAAATGTATATAACTGGAGGCTGATAACTTAACTTGTGACAAAATACATGGATTTTGACTATATCACATGTGTTCTGGTTGGGATCTCTTCTATAGCACTTGTGAATGGGATTTATGTGATTATCTTTTTCTTACTTTAATAATCTTCAACTGCACCAAATTCCGCATTTTGCTGCCACCTGATACTTATTCCAGTGTCATCTGCTGATGTAGCTATGTTTATTTACCCTTGTCCTATATTGTCTTCCACTGTGAGTTTTCCTGTTTGATTATTTGTTTATGCACTCTGTAATTGGGCACTGCGGATCCCTTGTGGTGCCATATAAATAAAGGATAATAATAATAATAATAATGAAAAATAATGTGGATGTGACTACCTCATGGTTCCAAATTGTTGTTAACAAAAGTGTCTGTAGCTGTGAAAAAGACAGTCCTCTCTCAGTGGGTCTCTACGGACATCCCTTGCGTGACTCTTATGCTCTGTAGAATCTCTCATTTGTTTAGTATGGACTGGTTAGAGTTGTCTATAAATAAAGAAGATACTGTAATACAAAACACATTTTCCCATCTGGCTGCTCTATCTTCTGTCCTTATGTTTACAACTTAAGGAATCTATTAGACATGCTGTGCAATAGACTGGTATAATATGGAATTACTGACAAATGGTGTATCAATCTTAAGGGAAGTTTATGCCAGTACTCCTTGTAATATTGTCATAGTACCCTTCCTTTCTCCCAATCCCTCCTCCATGACATCCACTACTTTCATAAATGACGGGTAAGCATTGGAACAATGGTTCTAATTGGAGATTGAGTTATACTCTTGATCCTCTTACATTGTTGCTTGGTTCTGATTTGGTATTACCTCATAATGGTTATTGATGATGACTGTTTAGTCTTCACGTTTACTGTTATATATTCATTGCTCTACAATGGTTGGCTGTTATCTTGTGCAACCTGTCAATAAAATATGTTTTATAAGACATTTACTTCAACTGTCTAACCTGCGCTATACACACACACAAGCTAATTGCTGATTACTTTCCTAATCTGTAGAATAATATAGCATGGCATAAAAAGATGAAGGTAGCGCTTGTGGCTTTTATTACTTCATAATATCTCAGTATAGCAGAGAGACTTACTTAAATTGTATTAGTAGCTCTTTGAACTAATATAGTTTTGAAGCCTGTGAACCTGTGCCAAAGCGTCGCAAATACCTTTATGTGACCACAGTGGAATTCATATAAATACCTACACTCTACTAAAAACATAATAACAAAGCACCTGAGAACACTATCTGGCTATGGGACCTATGATCAGGAAACTATGAGTAGTAAACACTTTCCTCCTGCAAGAAGACATGAGTGCAGCTTACAGCCCAGTATCAAAACCACCTAATTGCCTTTCTAACAAACTAATGTGCCTTATGGATCGTGTTCCTGCATGTGTTATTTGGTTCGTGGGTTCTCTGGACATGTAGAACAAAGCAGAGTTTGGTTACCACAAAGTTGTGACAGGTACCTTGTTGGAACATGTCTGCCTAACCATGAATGGGTTCTTAGTGTGTGGCCAGACTGCATCATGGGAATATCACCAGGAACAAATAGCAGGATATCAGAAGAAGTCGAATGGAAACGTTCCTGGTTTGTTTTTCTAGCACTGAGCCCTGAATGCATGTTTGTCAGACGTTGATTAATGCTCCTCTGACTTTCAGTCGTGTGTGTCCCTTCTATTAATAAATATAGTATCATTCTAAACACATACAGTATTCATGGAAGGGATACTTTTAATACAAATTCCGGTTTCCTCTATAGGATTAAGAAAACCTGCATCATCAAAGCATGTCATACATGTTGAAGCATAACAAATAGTTAGGAGCTTTATGCAGTGTAATATAAATATATGTTAGTCAATGTAGGGACTGGCCAGAACAGGGATGACTGTTGCACAGCTGGCCAGCTAACAAGTGGAGCTAACAATACTTGCTAAGGTACAGGTGTAAGCACTTGAAATTTTGTGATGTGTAAAAGTTCTTGATCATCTTCCTGAGGGTGACTCTTCAGTTGCAACCTTTCTGCTCCCTGACTTGATACAAGGGTGTGTCCCAAGAATGTTTTTGTTTATTATTACTGTATATAGTTTACAAGCTACTTTTTCTCAGAGAACCAAGCCCGCTCATCTCAAATAAGGACCAGAGGGTTATTCAAAGAGAAGTATATTGTAGCTGAAGGATTTGGAAACATAACGCTATCATAACCCTATTTCACGGCAATACAAAGAAAGTAGATGAAGGGGAATATTTCTAAAATAATAGTTGCGAGATATCCCCCTGAAAACACCATTACAAATATTCAGGATCCATGGGACTTAACATGGAGATCCGCAGCTAATATATACAATATCTGCCGCTGTGAATCTATTTCCAACAGCAAAGCAGCCCCCATAGGTTTACATCGAAGTATGAACATATACTGTAAGATGAGCTATTGCAATGGAACTGTTTTCTTTCCGTTGCAGATATTTTGTTGTTCATGTTCGGTTAAAATCCCTTCATCTTTCAGTATGCAACATAGCTCCAGTGTAGATGACTAGAAACAATTCCCTATATCAGCAATTACAAATACCATGGTTGCAGCTACATGACAACCTTTTCTATAAACAACATCCACATGCAATGCCCAGTGGGATGCAATAGGCAATACATAAACACATGTGACTGTTCTCTTTGGGCCTGATTACTGTGAGACACAGCATAAACTCTGTGTTTGACAACATCTAACAAATAAATATTGCAAATATATCTTACATTCACAGGCTCACTTACACCTTTCCCAGCTCCTTCTGGTTTTAAAACAAATGCAGCACGTTTATGAATTGAACTGACTTATAATAGGTTTCCTTCCGTCCACTCCTACACGCTCCCTGCTAAGATATGTAGTCTTCCCTGCATGTTGTGACAGTGTTGCAAAATCATCAGAAGATATGTATCTAGGACCTGAAAGGTACAGGGAACTGGTGTCCCCGAATAGCCCTAGGCTGCAGCCTAATTAGCCTAATGGTTGATCAAGTGCTGTTTGTGTGCTTGACCAGCTGAATGTTGGCATTAACCTCAAATTCACTACTGTGCAGACTCCATGTTGATTTCTATGGGGAAGCTTCATTCCCTAACCAAGATGGCCACTGAACCTATCACTGCACATGAGCCATTTTCTCACTGTGTATGAGGGACACAGTAGTTCAAGGCTGTGTACCACTTATCTCCAGTGAGATCTGTGATATACCTGCTCCATAGTGTTTCCAAAGTGATTCTTCATACACTAACCAGCTGGTGAGCTGTATGGCACCTTGATACACTCAAGTTCCGCTCTATCTAACCAGCCAGTGTGTATCTGAGTGAGTATGGCTAGTATCCATTACTACTACTGCTTCGTCCTTAAGCCTGCACATAATGGAGCTGGGGGTGGGGGAGTCCCCAATCACTGCTTGATGGGTTTCTGGGCTATGCTGCACTGCTGTATAGACACGGACAGTGGCTGAGAGCAGAGAGGAAGGGTAAGGTATCACCTACATGACCATACCTTCCACGTTTTTTTTGCCATGGCCCTTACAGTACCCGGACCTATCAGAACTCTTGAATGCTCTGTCTGCACACACTATTTTCCAACAGGTTATGGGTCCAGAAACACTTAGAGGTACATGCAATTGCGGTCGAATTCCGTCTGGAATTCGACCGTTTTTAAATTCGACACAATTCGACAGTCACATACCCTCCCGCCGGGACCCGAATTCGACATATTCAATAAAAAACGGATTCGACAGTCCCGCTGTCGAAAAACGGACCAATAGTGTGCGTCCTGGATTTGACTTTTTGGACGGCACAAAAGTGTTTAAAAAACCCAGAAAAAATTGCGTTGGGTTTCCCCTCCTAAGCATAACTAGCCTCGGGCTCTTTGAGCCGGTCCTGGTTGTAAAAATACGGGGAAAAAATTGACAGGGGATCCCACGTATTTTTACAACCAGCACCGGGCTCTGCGTCCAGTCCTGTTGCAAAAAATACAGGGGACAAAAAGCGTAGGGTCCCCCATATTTTTAACACCAGCACGGGCTCCACTAGTCAGAGAGATAATGCCACAGCCGGGGGACACTTTTATATCGGTCCCTGCGGCCGTGGCATTAAATCACTAACTAGTCACCCCTGTCCGGGGTACCCTGGAGGAGTGGGGACCCTTAAATCAAGGGGTCCCTCCCCTCCAGCCACTCAAGGGCCAGGGGTGAAGCCCGAGGCTGTGCCCCCCATCCAAGGGCTGCGGATGGGGGGCTGATAGCCTTGTGTCAAATAAAAGAATATTGTTTTTTGTAGCAGAACTGCAAGTCCTAGCAAGCCTCCCCCGCAAGCTGGTACTTGGAGAACCACAAGTACCAGCATGCGGGGGGAAACGGGCCCGCTGGTACCTGTAGTTCTACTGCAAAAAAAATACCCAAATAAAAACAGTACACGCACACAGTGAAAGTAAAACTTTATTACATACATGTACACTTACATACACACATACTTACCTATGTTCACACGAGGCTCGGTCCACTTCTCCAAGTAGAATCCACGGGGTACCTGAAAATAAAATTATACTCACCAAAATCCAGTGTAGATCTGTCCTCTTCTGTTTTGTAATCCACGTACTTGGCAAAAAAAAAAAATGCATTTACCCGGACCACGCACTGAAAGGGGTCCCATGTTTACACATGGGACCCCTTTCCCCTAGTAACCTCACCGCTGACCGCAAAGTTCCCACTATTGAAGATAATGGAGCGGCTATGTGCTATGCGCGTCTGACAGCTCAGATGCGCACTGCCAATCAGGAGAGTGCCACGACGTGGCGCTCCCTGATTGGCTGAAGGGACTCTCTGTGAAATGAGTCACGGGGGGTCCCAGCATTCAGCAAAAGGGGTCCCATGTGTAAACATGGGACCCCTTTCAGTGCGTGGTCCGGGTAAATGCGTTTTATTTTTTTGCCAAGTACGTGGATTACAAAACAGAAGAGGACAGATCTACACTGGATTATGGTGAGTATAATTTTATTTTCAGGTACCCCGTGGATTCTACTTGGAGAAGTGGACCGAGCCTCGTGTGAACATAGGTAAGTATGTGTGTATGTAAGTGTACATGTATGTAATAAAGTTTTACTTCCACTGTGTGCGTGTACTGTTCTTATTTGGGTATTTTTTTGCAGTAGAACTACAGGTACCAGCGGGCCTGTTTCCCCCCCGCATGCTGGTACTTGTGGTTCTCCGAGTACCAGCTTGCGGGGGAGGCTTGCTGGGACATGTAGTTCTGCTACAAAAAACAATATTCTTTTATTTGACACAAGGCTATCAGCCCCCATCCGCAGCCCTTGGATGGGGGGGGGGGGGGACAGCCTCGGGCTTCACCCCTGGCCCTTGGGTGGCTGGAGGGGAGGGACCCCTTGATTTAAGGGGTCCCCACTCCTCCAGGGTACCCCGGCCAGGGGTGATTAGTTGGGGATTTAATGCCACGGCCGCAGGGACCAGTATAAAAGTGTCCCCCGGCTGTGGCATTATCTCTTCAGCTAGTGGAGCCCGTGCTGGTGTTAAAAATACGGGGGACTCCTACACTTTTTGTCCACCGTATTTTTTGCACCAGGACTGGTCGCAGAGCCCGGTGCTGGTTGTAAAAATATGGGGGATCCCCTGTCAATTTTCCCCCCGTATTTTTACAACCAGGACCGGCTCGAAGAGCCCGAGGCTGGTTATGCTTAGGAGGGGGGACCCCCCGCATTTGTTTCTTAATTTTTAACCTATTCCCACCCCTTCCCACTTAAAAACATACTCTGATCTCTTCATATTATTTTAGTCAGTAAAAAAAAAAAAATATTCTTTTAAAAAATATATAAATAATACTTGTGGTTCCCAATAGACAAAGCAAGTAGATACTCCCATCTAATATAAATAGATATGCTATTAGCAGCAAAAAAAAACACAAAAAAAACCCATGTTTTTAATTTTTTTTATTAGATTCCGCCACCAAAATGAGGCGGACTGAAATTGACGAAAATGACTGTCGAAAAGCACTGTTGTCGAATCGACATTCTTCAATTGAATACACTTTTGTCAAAAAGCCTCATTTTTACTATTGCAGACATGTCAAATTTGACAACTCTCGAATTTCAAAAAGTCGAATCTGAAACGGACGTTTTTTTGTCGAAAAGTACTGTATTGCATTGTCGAATTTTTTTGTGTGTCGAAAATGCCCCATTTTTCGACATTTGCGGCAATTCGACCGCAATTGCATATACCCCTTAGTCTAAGTACACAAGCCCCAAGCTATTAGAAGGTCCACAGCTACACCCATATGCCATCTTGAGCATAGGTATAGCACAGATTGCGATAAGACACAGAGTGAAAACAGCACAGAGTATTTCCTGCACAGTGTAGCAGCAGTAAAGCATATTAAAGCACATAGGTTGCACGGTTATGTATATTGGAGTTGTGCATACAGGGTCTGCTGTATAATGGGAGTTATCAGGCTGAAAGGTGCAGAAATTATACAAAATTATAAAATGTAAGTGATTGTATCAGTAGATCCTGATGACAGTCCAAACCCAGATAATATAGAGAGAGCCATGGGTACTATTGGCTTAAGTACAGAGCAACATCTAAAATATCTTGGTAAATGTAAGATAAAGACATGTGGACAGCACTGTAACAGTGTATCAAAACGGAGGTCTTATGAGAAGGATAAATTTAAGACATGTATTATACACCACCAAATTGAGTGAATGCAGCAGTATCAGTGATCACAGAGACAAAATGGTATCAAAATGTTTATCAGTTATTAACATCTGTTGGTGTACAAGTACTCTAGATGATGAAGAGATTGCTATAGCGATGCTAAAGAACTTGAAACCTGAGTTTAACTTCCTAGTTGCGGCATTTGATGCAAACCACAGACACAGACAGAACAAAGTTACTGCAGATCCAAGAAAGTGTGCCCTGTGAGTCAAATACTGAGACTACTGCATTGCATACAAATAGTTCTGAAATGAAGAAAATTCAAGTTCAGTGGTCAAGAGATAGGTCACAAATCATTTGAATGTAAGCAAAAGATTGTGAATTTTATGTAAAACAAAATATGCAACATCAAAGATGATCAGCCGTGAGTGTTACAGATATGCCAACTATCTTTTCTGTGGATATCAATTCAGTCATAACAAGGCATTTCAGCTGCAGAGCAGAATGGTTCACAATGTTAACCAAGTGTGATCCTATCACAATCAAAGGGATTATGAATCAAGTACTTATAACTGGAGATGAGCGGGTTCGGTTCTCAGAGAACCGAACCCTACCGGACATTGCCTTCCGAGTTCGGATCCGAGCCCGGCTCGGGTTTTCCCGCCTGACTCGGAAACCCAAACGCGGCAAAACGTCATCATCCCGCTGTCGGATTTTGGTGGGATTTGGATTCCATATAAGGAGCCGCGCGTTGCGGGCATTTTCACTCCAGTCTCGGAGAGTGTATTGAGAGGACGTGTCCTCAGTGTTCAGTGTCTGTGTGGGGGCAGGAAAGTGGGGTGGCGAGTCTTGTGCTGTGTTGTGTTGCTCAGTCCAGTCCAGTGTAGTCACAGTGTTGGTGTCCTCTGCTGCCATATATCCAGTGTAGCTGTATAAAGTGGTGCTGTGTTGTTGTTATAATTATTATACGGCATCAGTGTCCAGTGTAGTCAGTGTATTGTGCTGCATCAGTCCAGCCAGTCATAGTGTTGGTGTCCTCTGTTGCCATATATTCAGTGTAACTGTATAAAGTGGTGCTGCGTTGTGCTATCCAGTCCAGTGTAGTCAGTGTATTGTGCTGCATCAGTCACAGTGTTGGTGTCCTCTGCTGCCATATATCCAGTATAGCTGTATAAAGTGGTGCTGTGTTGTGCTGTCCAGTCCAGTGTAGTCAGTGTATTGTGCTGCATCAGTCCAGCCAGTCACAGTGTTGGTGTCCTCTGTTGCCATATATCCAGTGTAGCTGTATAAAGTGGTGTTGTGTTGTGCTGCATCTAGAGATGAGCGGGTTCGGTTTCTCTGAATCCGAACCCGCCAGAACTTCATGTTTTTTTTCACGGGTCCGAGCGACTCGGATCTTCCCGCCTTGCTCGGTTAACCCGAGCGCGCCCGAACGTCATCATGACGCTGTCGGATTCTCGCGAGGCTCGGATTCTATCGTGAGACTCGGATTCTATATAAGGAGCCGCGCGTCGCCGCCATTTTCACACGTGCATTGAGATTGATAGGGAGAGGACGTGGCTGGCGTCCTCTCCATTTAGATTATAAGAGACTGAGAGAGATTTACTGGAGCTGACTAGGAGGAGTACTGTTACTGTAGAAGTGTAGAGACTGAGTGGAGAGAGTTTACTAGTGAGGACAGTGCAGTTTACTTTATAATCCGTTCTCTGCCTGAAAAAAGCGATACACAGCACACAGTGACTCAGTCACATATCATATCTGTGTGCACTGCTCAGGCTCAGGCCAGTGTGCTGCATCATCTATTATCTATATATAATATTATATATATCTGTCTGACTGCTCAGCTCACACAGCTTATAATTGTGGGGGAGACTGGGGAGCACTACTGCAGTGCCAGTTATAGGTTATAGCAGGAGCCAGGAGTACATAATATATTATATAGTGAGTGACCACCAGACACACAGTGCAGTTTATTTAATATATCCGTTCTCTGCCTGAAAAAAGCGATACACACAGTGACTCAGTCAGTCACATACCATATCTGTGTGCACTGCTCAGGCTCAGGCCAGTGTGCTGCATCATCTATTATCTATATATAATATTATATATATCTGTCTGACTGCTCAGCTCACACAGCTTATAATTGTGGGGGAGACTGGGGAGCACTACTGCAGTGCCAGTTATAGGTTATAGCAGGAGCCAGGAGTACATAATATATTATATAGTGAGTGACCACCAGACACACAGTGCAGTTTATTTAATATATCCGTTCTCTGCCTGAAAAAAGCGATACACACAGTGACTCAGTCAGTCACATACCATATCTGTGTGCACTGCTCAGGCTCAGGCCAGTGTGCTGCATCATCTATTATCTATATATAATATTATATATATCTGTCTGACTGCTCAGCTCACACAGCTTATAATTGTGGGGGAGACTGGGGAGCACTACTGCAGTGCCAGTTATAGGTTATAGCAGGAGCCAGGAGTACATAATATATTATATAGTGAGTGACCACCAGACACACAGTGCAGTTTATTTAATATATCCGTTCTCTGCCTGAAAAAAGCGATACACACAGTGACTCAGTCAGTCACATACCATATCTGTGTGCACTGCTCAGGCTCAGGCCAGTGTGCTGCATCATCTATATATATTATATATCTGTCTGACTGCTCAGCTCACACAGCTTATAATTGTGGGGGAGACTGGGGAGCACTACTGCAGTGCCAGTTATAGGTTATAGCAGGAGCCAGGAGTACATATTATATTAAAATTAAACAGTGCACACTTTTGCTGCAGGAGTGCCACTGCCAGTGTGACTGACCAGTGACCTGACCACACTGACCACCAGTATAGTTAGTAGTATACTTATATTGTGATTGCCTGAAAAAGTTAAACACTCGTCGTGTGACTTCACTTGTGTGTTTTTTTTTTTTTTATTCTATAAAAATAAAACTCATTCTGCTGACAGACAGTGTCCAGCAGGTCCGTCATTATATAATATATAATATATACCTGTCCGGCTGCAGTAGTGATATATATATATTTTTTATATCATTTATCATCCAGTCGCAGCAGACACAGTACGGTAGTTCACGGCTGTGGCTACCTCTGTGTCTCTGCACTCGGCAGGCAGTCCGTCCATAATTGTAATACCACCTAACCGTGGATTTTTTTCATTCTTCTTTATACATACATAGTTACATAGACATCTTCTCTTTATCAACCAGTCTATATTAGCTGCAGACACAGTACAGTACGGTAGTTCACGGCTGTGGCTACCTCTGTGTCTGCAGTCGGCAGGCAGTCCATAATTGTATACTAGTATCCATCTCCATTGTTTACCTGAGGTGCCTTTTAGTTGTGCCTATTAAAATATGGAGAACAAAAATGTTGAGGTTCCAAAATTAGGGAAAGATCAAGATCCACTTCCACCTCGTGCTGAAGCTGCTGCCACTAGTCATGGCCGAGACGATGAAATGCCAGCAACGTCGTCTGCCAAGGCCGATGCCCAATGTCATAGTACAGAGCATGTCAAATCCAAAACACCAAATATCAGAAAAAAAAGGACTCCAAAACCTAAAATAAAATTGTCGGAGGAGAAGCGTAAACTTGCCAATATGCCATTTACCACACGGAGTGGCAAGGAACGGCTGAGGCCCTGGCCTATGTTCATGGCTAGTGGTTCAGCTTCACATGAGGATGGAAGCACTCAGCCTCTCGCTAGAAAAATGAAAAGACTCAAGCTGGCAAAAGCAGCACAGCAAAGAACTGTGCATTCTTCGAAATCCCAAATCCACAAGGAGAGTCCAATTGTGTCGGTTGCGATGCCTGACCTTCCCAACACTGGACGTGAAGAGCATGCGCCTTCCACCATTTGCACGCCCCCTGCAAGTGCTGGAAGGAGCACCCGCAGTCCAGTTCCTGATAGTCAGATTGAAGATGTCAGTGTTGAAGTACACCAGGATGAGGAGGATATGGGTGTTGCTGGCGCTGGGGAGGAAATTGACCAGGAGGATTCTGATGGTGAGCTGGTTTGTTTAAGTCAGGCACCCGGGGAGACACCTGTTGTCCGTGGGAGGAATATGGCCGTTGACATGCCAGGTGAAAATACCAAAAAAATCAGCTCTTCGGTGTGGAGGTATTTCACCAGAAATGCGGACAACAGGTGTCAAGCCGTGTGTTCCCTTTGTCAAGCTGTAATAAGTAGGGGTAAGGACGTTAACCACCTCGGAACATCCTCCCTTATACGTCACCTGCAGCGCATTCATAATAAGTCAGTGACAAGTTCAAAAACTTTGGGTGACAGCGGAAGCAGTCCACTGACCAGTAAATCCCTTCCTCTTGTAACCAAGCTCACGCAAACCACCCCACCAACTCCCTCAGTGTCAATTTCCTCCTTCCCCAGGAATGCCAATAGTCCTGCAGGCCATGTCACTGGCAATTCTGACGAGTCCTCTCCTGCCTGGGATTCCTCCGATGCATCCTTGCGTGTAACGCCTACTGCTGCTGGCGCTGCTGTTGTTGCCGCTGGGAGTCGATGGTCATCCCAGAGGGGAAGTCGTAAGCCCACTTGTACTACTTCCAGTAAGCAATTGACTGTTCAACAGTCCTTTGCGAGGAAGATGAAATATCACAGCAGTCATCCTACTGCAAAGCGGATAACTGAGGCCTTGGCATCCTGGGTGGTGAGAAACGTGGTTCCGGTATCCATCATTACTGCAGAGCCAACTAGAGACTTGTTGGAGGTACTGTGTCCCCGGTACCAAATACCATCTAGGTTCCATTTCTCTAGGCAGGCGATACCGAAAATGTACACAGACCTCAGAAAAAGAGTCACCAGTGTCCTAAAAAATGCAGCTGTACCCAATGTCCACTTAACCACGGACATGTGGACAAGTGGAGCAGGGCAGGGTCAGGACTATATGACTGTGACAGCCCACTGGGTAGATGTATGGACTCCCGCCGCAAGAACAGCAGCGGCGGCACCAGTAGCAGCATCTCGCAAACGCCAACTCTTTCCTAGGCAGGCTACGCTTTGTATCACCGGTTTCCAGAATACGCACACAGCTGAAAACCTCTTACGGCAACTGAGGAAGATCATCGCGGAATGGCTTACCCCAATTGGACTCTCCTGTGGATTTGTGGCATCGGACAACGCCAGCAATATTGTGTGTGCATTAAATATGGGCAAATTCCAGCACGTCCCATGTTTTGCACATACCTTGAATTTGGTGGTGCAGAATTTTTAAAAAAACGACAGGGGCGTGCAAGAGATGCTGTCGGTGGCCAGAAAAATTGCGGGACACTTTCGGCGTACAGGCACCACGTACAGAAGACTGGAGCACCACCAAAAACTACTGAACCTGCCCTGCCATCATCTGAAGCAGGAAGTGGTAACGAGGTGGAATTCAACCCTCTATATGCTTCAGAGGTTGGAGGAGCAGCAAAAGGCCATTCAAGCCTATACAATTGAGCACGATATAGGAGGTGGAATGCACCTGTCTCAAGTGCAGTGGAGAATGATTTCAACGTTGTGCAAGGTTCTGATGCCCTTTGAACTTGCCACACGTGAAGTCAGTTCAGACACTGCCAGCCTGAGTCAGGTCATTCCCCTCATCAGGCTTTTGCAGAAGAAGCTGGAGACATTGAAGGAGGAGCTAACACGGAGCGATTCCGCTAGGCATGTGGGACTTGTGGATGCAGCCCTTAATTCGCTTAACAAGGATTCACGGGTGGTCAATCTGTTGAAATCAGAGCACTACATTTTGGCCACCGTGCTCGATCCTAGATTTAAAGCCTACCTTGGATCTCTCTTTCCGGCAGACACAAGTCTGCTGGGGTTGAAAGACCTGCTGGTGACAAAATTGTCAAGTCAAGCGGAACGCGACCTGTCAACATCTCCTCCTTCACATTCTCCCGCAACTGGGGGTGCGAGGAAAAGGCTCAGAATTCCGAGCCCACCCGCTGGCGGTGATGCAGGGCAGTCTGGAGCGACTGCTGATGCTGACATCTGGTCCGGACTGAAGGACCTGACAACGATTACGGACATGTCGTCTACTGTCACTGCATATGATTCTCTCAACATTGATAGAATGGTGGAGGATTATATGAGTGACCGCATCCAAGTAGGCACGTCACACAGTCCGTACTTATACTGGCAGGAAAAAGAGGCAATTTGGAGGCCCTTGCACAAACTGGCTTTATTCTACCTAAGTTGCCCTCCCACAAGTGTGTACTCCGAAAGAGTGTTTAGTGCCGCCGCTCACCTTGTCAGCAATCGGCGTACGAGGTTACATCCAGAAAATGTGGAGAAGATGATGTTCATTAAAATGAATTATAATCAATTCCTCCGCGGAGACATTGACCAGCAGCAATTGCCTCCACAAAGTACACAGGGAGCTGAGATGGTGGATTCCAGTGGGGACGAATTGATAATCTGTGAGGAGGGGGATGTACACGGTGATATATCGGAGGGTGAAGATGAGGTGGACATCTTGCCTCTGTAGAGCCAGTTTGTGCAAGGAGAGATTAATTGCTTCTTTTTTGGGGGGGGTCCAAACCAACCCGTCATATCAGTCACAGTCGTGTGGCAGACCCTGTCACTGAAATGATGGGTTGGTTAAAGTGTGCATGTCCTGTTTTGTTTATACAACATAAGGGTGGGTGGGAGGGCCCAAGGACAATTCCATCTTGCACCTCTTTTTTCTTTTCTTTTTCTTTGCATCATGTGCTGATTGGGGAGGGTTTTTTGGAAGGGACATCCTGCGTGACACTGCAGTGCCACTCCTAGATGGGCCCGGTGTTTGTGTCGGCCACTAGGGTCGCTAATCTTACTCACACAGTCAGCTACCTCATTGCGCCTCTTTTTTTCTTTGCGTCATGTGCTGTTTGGGGAGGGTTTTTTGGAAGGGACATCCTGCGTGACACTGCAGTGCCACTCCTAGATGGGCCCGGTGTTTGTGTCGGCCACTAGGGTCGCTAATCTTACTCACACAGTCAGCTACCTCATTGCGCCTCTTTTTTTCTTTGCGTCATGTGCTGTTTGGGGAGGGTTTTTTGGAAGGGCCATCCTGCGTGACGCTGCAGTGCCACTCCTAGATGGGCCCGGTGTTTGTGTCGGCCACTAGGGTCGCTAATCTTACTCACACAGCTACCTCATTGCGCCTCTTTTTTTCTTTGCGTCATGTGCTGTTTGGGGAGGGTTTTTTGGAAGGGACATCCTGCGTGACACTGCAGTGCCACTCCTAGATGGGCCCGGTGTTTGTGTCGGCCACTAGGGTCGCTTATCTTACTCACACAGCGACCTCGGTGCAAATTTTAGGACTAAAAATAATATTGTGAGGTGTGAGGTATTCAGAATAGACTGAAAATGAGTGTAAATTATGGTTTTTGAGGTTAATAATACTTTGGGATCAAAATGACCCCCAAATTCTATGATTTAAGCTGTTTTTTAGTGTTTTTTGAAAAAAACACCCGAATCCAAAACACACCCGAATCCGACAAAAAAAATTCGGTGAGGTTTTGCCAAAACGCGTTCGAACCCAAAACACGGCCGCGGAACCGAACCCAAAACCAAAACACAAAACCCGAAAAATTTCAGGCGCTCATCTCTAGGCCTGCATCAGACCAGTGGTAGTGTCCTGTCTCATCAGTCATTCCAGTGACGAGGCAGTCACAGTAGTATACGCTGCTGCTATATGTCCACTGATGCCGTATAATAATTATAACAACAACCACAAGTCCTTTACAGTGTTGTTGTGTTGTGCTGCATCAGACCAGTTGTAGTTGCCTGTCCATCAGTCATTCCAGTGACGAGGCAGTCACAGTGGTATACGCTGCTGCTATATGTCCACTGCTACAGTATTATAATAATTATAACATCAACCACAAGTCCCTGACAGTGTTATTGTGTTGTGCTGCATCAGACCAGTGGTAGTGTCCTGTCCATCAGTCATTCCAGTGACGAGGCAGTCACAGTGGTATACGCTGCTGCTTACGACAGTGTGAAGAGCGCCCGTAGGGCGGGATGAATCACCTAGTATTATTATAATGGCTCCAAATAAAAGGGTTATTATCCAAATTAATTTTACAGCTTTGCCGTGTGTGTGTGTGTGTGTGTGTGTGTGTGTGGTTTAGGGGTACGCTATCCTGTGCCACCAATATTGTGCGTGTATTGCATGTGGGCAAATTCCAGCACGTCCCATGTTGTTTGTGCCGCACACTTGTGTCGCTTAGCTTAGTCACACAGCGACCTCATTGCACCTCTTTTTCTTTGCATGATGTGCTGTTTGGGGCCTAGCTTTTTTAAGTGCCATCTTGTCTGCAACTGCAATGCCTCTCCTAGATGGGCCAGGTGTTTGTGCCGCACACTTGTGTCACTTAGCTTAGTCATACAGCTACCTCATGGCATGTCTTTTACTTCTTTGCATGATGTGCTGTTTGGGGCCTAGTTTTTTTAAGTGCCATCCTGTCTGACACTGCAGTGCCACTCCTAGATGGGCTAGGTGTTTGTGCCGCACACTTGTGTCACTTTGCTTAGTCATACAGCCACCTCGGTGCAACTTTTAGGCCTAAAAACAATATTGTGAGGTTTGAGGTGTTCAGAATAGACTGGAAATGAGTGGAAATTAATGTTATTGAGGATAATAATACAGTAGGAGCAAAATTACCCCCAAATTCTGTGATTTGAGCTGTTTTTATGTTTTTTTCAAAGATCATCCAGATTTAAAACCAAAACACGAAAGGGTGGTTTTGGCAAAACCAAGCCAAAACCAAAACACGAAAGTGGAATTAGAACCAACACCAAAACAGAAAACACGAAAAGTGCCCGCCGCACATCTCTACTTACAACTACAAAAGTAGGAACAATTAAAGTCTGCTTGACTTGATGAGGACCCATTCTGCACATGAGCATTCTGAAAGGGCCTAAGAGAAAAATCCTGGATCGAGCAACCCGGTATTTCAACCCTGGTAGTGACTAGGGTTGAATGTGGCTTCAACCCGGGTCGCTGTGCGGTGTGAACGGGTTGCCGGGTCGATGCGAACCATTTCCCGTTCACACTGTATGGAAGGGCGGTGCTTGGAGATCATCTGAGCGCCACCTCCGCACGCTGACGTCACCAACCCGGCAACATGCTGGGCTGGGGACACCACTGTAAACGGGCCCGAGGCGGGTCACACCCGGGAAGTATCCGTGTACGGCTCCCGGATGCAACCCTCAATATGCGATGTAAAAGGGGAATTATAAACCTTTAAAAATTGCATAGAAGACTTTTTCTTTATCTAGCCGCCCACACAAGACTTACACCTTGATTATTCGTCCCAGTTGGGATGCCCTGTCTGCTGTATCAGTCCAGGGGTACCCTGTCTGCCGTACAGTGCCGTAAGTAGACATTTTAGCGCTGTGTGCTAGAAACAGCATTGGCACCCCCCCCCCCCCCATATTTAACATAGGGTGCACATGAAAAATATAGAGCTGTGGCTTCATGGGGACCACAAAATAATACCAGTTCATATTACGCTGCACAGTAGTCTCCATTATTCATATTACGCTGTACAGTAGTCTCCATTATTCATATTACGCTGCACAGTAGCGCAGTTTGCACACATTACAGCAGGTAGAGCCCCATGTCACACATTACAGCAGGCAGAGCTCCCTTTTACTTATTACGGCAGGCAGAGTCTCCTTTTACACAGTACGACAGGTAGAGTCTCCTTTTACACAGTACGGCAGGCAGAATCCCCTTTTACACAATACGGCAGACAGAATCCCCTTTTACACAGTATGGCAGGCAGAATCCCCTTTTACACAATACGGCAGGCAAAATCCCCTTTTACACAGTACGGCAGGTAGAGCCCGTCACACATTACGGCAGGTAGAGTCATCATAAGCAGCTATATGTGTACCTAAACTGTGTGTCATCTGTGGCATATACTTTGTGTGATCGCAGAAAGGGGGGGGGGGGGGCGGTGATCAAAGGGAGGAGGATAGTTATAGGGTTGCTGAAAGTGCTGCTGTTCTGTGTGTGTTGGGGGGAGGGGTATGTGATAGTGAAGGTGCTGCTGCTCTGGTGGGGGGGGGGGGATGATTGCAGGGGGTGCATGTGTGCATATAGAGACGGTTACCTGCACTGCTGAAGCCTGTTTGATCTTTCTCTGTCCTGACGACTCCCGGGTCCCGAACTCTCACTCCTCCAATCCATGCCTTACATCGGTCAGTCATTGTCCTATCCACCCCCACCACCATTGACCCACCCACCCCCACCACCATTGGCCGGAGATCTGTCTGGGGGGTGGAACTGGGAGGCTGCATGATGGGAGCCGGGCACCACGCAAGTGACATGCGGGCACCTGGCAATTAAAGGTTGTGGAGTCCTGGCAGCATCAGCGGCAGGAGGAGGGCGACTTGGTGACAGAAAGGAGGGCGGCTTGATACAGTATGAATATCATTTAACAATGCGCCTCTGCTGCTGCCTACAGCAGACAGCACACGATGCGCCCTCAGCTGAAATGCGCTGTGTGCAAGGCACACTTTGCACACATGTAGTTACGGCCCTGTTGCTGTATAAGTCCAGGGGTTCCCTGTCTGCCGTATCAGTCCAGGGGTGTCCTTTCTGCTGTATCAGTCCCGGGATACCCTGTCTGCTGTATCAGCCTGGGGTGCCCTGTCTGCTGCATAAGTTCAGGGGTGCCCTGTCTGCTATATAAGTCCAGGGGTGCCCTGTCTGCTGTATCAGTCCCGGAGTGCCCTGTCTGCTGTATAAGTCCTGGGGTGCCCTGTCTGCTGTATAAGTCCACGAGTACCCTGTCTGCTTTATTATTCCAGGGGTAGCCTGTCTGCTGTAAAAGTCCAGGGGTGCTGCTATGTCTGCCATATCAGTCCAGGGTTGTCCTGTCTGCATTATCAGTCCAGGGGTGCTGCTAAGTCTTCCGTATCAGTCCAGGGGTGCCTTGTCTCCTGTATCAGCCAAGGGTGCCCTGTCTGCTGTATAAGTCCAGGGGTATTCTGCCTCCTGATTCTGAAAAAGGGGTGCTCTGTCTGCTGTATCTGAAAGGGGTGATCTATCCATCCATCCATCCAGGGGCTCCGCTCCAGTGTAAAGTTAAAATAATAATAATTAATAATAATAATAATAATAATAATAATAATTTTATTTATATAGCGTTCTTTCTCCAACAGGGCTCAAGGCGCTTATAATAAAAGATATAAACAAAAAGCCTAAAAATATAATTGTAAATATATATATATTTTATTTGTTTGTGCTGTACCCCAGTGTACTATACAATTTTTATTATATTTTCATAAGTACTATGATACTGCCGGTCAGACCGCAGTATATTATTTCACACTCATACACGTATTGTGCGACATTGTCGGTAAAGCCAACAACAGTGTGTAATTATTATTATGTATATTTCTGGCTCATTTGTGCGACGCTGTCGGTGAAGTCAACTGCAGTGTGTAAGGGTGTGTACACACAGTGAGATTTTTTTATAGATTTTGACTATATAGTCAAAATCGCAAGAAAAGTTAGTGCAGATCGCAAGGTGACAGATTGCAAGGTGGTCCCACCAGGTCGGCATTGCAAGAAAAGATATACTGTGCAGGCAAGTCAATCCTTGCTAGATCGGTATACTATCTAGTTCATCTCACATGTCAATGACATCTCACATAAGCCAAAATCTCACATAAGCCAAAATCGTAAGCACACATAGTCCATATCTCAAGAAAAGTTAGTCAAAATCTGTGCTAACTGGGCTCCGGGGAGTTCAAGGGAAATCGCATGTGAAAATCGGGCATAGCAAGGATATCACCGTGTGTACACACCCTAATTATTGTTATATATATATTTCTGACTCATTTGTGCGACGCTGTCAGTAAAGGTCAACCCCACTTTGTGTTGATAGAAATTGAGGCTACTACTAGTGCTGAAGCTGCTGCCACTAGTCATGACATTGACAATGCAAATCCGTCAATGTCATCTGCTAAGGTAGATGCCCAGTGGCATAGAGGGCTTAAGTCAGGGTATGTAAAATCATTTAATTTTAGAGTGGTAAAGAAAACAAAAACAAAAGAAAAGTTAGCTGCAGAGGCAGTAAGACAAACTTACTAAAAATAAAAAAATAAATAAAAATCAGAACCAGCAGACATTCTTGAGGAGCATTTAGGGGTGTCCACGTTAGCTGACATTTCACACATTGTCCTCATAGAGAAGCCTCTTTCATCTCCTTCCACCATTTTTGAACCATCTGCAATGTGGGGAGCAGTACAAGTAAAGATGTGATGAATCTGATGAGAAGGGTGATGAATCTGATGAGAAGGACATAATACAAATTGAGGATTCGTGTGTGGAAGTGGGACAGGATGAGGTAGTTATGTTTGTACTATCTGACAGTGAGGATGTTGATGATGATGTTATTTGTGTAAATCAGCCACCGTTGACTGCAGTTGTTGACCGTGATCAAAAGAAAGCCATTGCAATGCTTGGGCAGAAGACCAAAAAGCCACCTCTTCGGTGTGGGATTATTTTTACCCCAATCCTGACAATGTTTATGAAAGCATCTGCTCCATTTGTAAGGCCAAATTTAGTAGAGGTAGGAATGTTAGCCATCTAGGCACCTCCTCCATATTACGTCATTTGCGGCGAAGACATGATATTCATGTACAAGATTATAATGTAATTAACACCTCATCATCAACATCCTCAGAGTAATTACTTAATGGAAGAAGTCCTTCTAAAAAATTGTTTTGTGGGGGCCCAAACAAACCAATCATTTCAGTCACAAGTGATGGTCCCTGTCACTGACATGATTGGTTTGTTAAACTGTGTATGTCCTGTTTAATATATACAACATAAGAGTGGGCACCTTATTTTTCCTTGCGTTATGTGCTTTTTTTAGGACATAGTTTATAAAACTCCATCCTCTCTGCCACTGCAGTGCCACTCCTAGATGGTGTCAGGTGTTTGTGCCGGCCACTTCTGTCGCTTAGCTTAGTCATCCAGCGACCTTGGTGCAACCTTTTGGCCTAAACTATATAAAAACAATATTGTGAGCTGTGAGATGTTCAATATAAACTGGAAATGACTGGAAATCAATGTTATTGAGGTTAATACTGTAGGAACAAAAACACCCCAAATTCTGTGATTTTATCAGTTTTTATGTTTTTTTTATGATTTCCCCCCCCAAAAAAGACAGATCCAAAACCAAAACCCGCAAGGCGGTTTTGGCAATACCAATACAGATCCAAAACACGAAGGAGATACAGATCCAAAACCAAAACACAAAACCCGAAAAACGGCCCGGCGCACACCTCTAATAAAGGGAAAGTTTGGTGCAGAAACCAGCTTAATTCCAGCTTAATTCCCAATCCGACCCTGAACAGTACAGGTTCAAACAGACATTACAGGGAGAGGAAAAATAAAAGCAATAATTATGCAACTAAAGGAACTATTTAAAAAGATTAGCAAAAAGCATTTTCCAATGATGTGTCATATCACAAAGACATCTCTACAGTAAAACGTAGTTACGATGTTTAGGTATGTGCAGTGCGGCCGTGTGACTCATCTCTTTGTATGTACAATTTTCACACATATCTGAGCCATTCCATGTTGTTTCTGAACGGCAGCTGGTCATATGCATGGAAGAGAACCATCACCTGGGCATGTTGTGGGTGAGTTACAGTACTCCCCCCCAATCAGAGTGGTGCATTTGATGTTGTGATGTCAGGCACCGATCTGACCAATAGATCATACTCGTCCATGCGTTTCTCCCTAACTGCCGGCTGGTAATGACACCTTCTTCAGATATGTTTTACAATACTTTTGCATTCCAAAATGATTGTGTGTTCTTTAAATTGCAGAAGTGCCCCCACCCCATTGTAAATTTTGCTGCCGGCACTTCTGCTATCTACGCAGAGCGAAAAAACAGAAATCTGATCTATTTCTCCACTGTTTCAGCTATTTAAATATTGTAAGCACCTCTTTAACCTGTTAACAAATAGAAGAAAAAGTCTTCAGCACTTTTATAATAGAGCCCTGAGTGATACATCTTTGTTAAATAATCCCGAGACTGTCCTGAATAGGTCCTACCATGATGCGCCTATAATCTTTATGTGATTTAGGGCCTGATGCAGAGTTGCACGTACAGTAGCTCAGTATGCAGATGGGTAGGGCAATTTGCCTGCTGTACATGCCAGTGGCGTGCGGTGAGGTCAGTGGCTGGTGAGGCACTACAGCCATAATGTCCGCCAGATCCTGCCGATGACCCCTACCGCCGCCGAGCCAATGCCCACTACTGCCTCTGAGCCAATGTCTGCTGCCACCGCCAATGGCTTACAAACTTGCCTACCATCAACTGACCCAGCCCTCCGCCACTAATTTGCATCTCAGTCCGATGCCGCCAATGCCCGCTGCCTGCCTGCTCATCATACTTGTGATATATTGTACATTTTTATAGAAAAATAAATAAAAATTAGTGTTTGGGAAGGGAGTGGGAGGAGGACATGAATGCAATTTTGTTGTCCAGGGCTTCCATTAACTTAATGGAGAAGGGTCTGAATGGGTTAAAAAATGTAAAAAAAAAATGTGTGAGGTCCCCCCTCCTAAGCATAACCAGCCTCGGGCTCTTTGAGCCGGTCCTGGTTGTTTAAATACTGGGGGAAAATTGGACAGGGGTTCCCCGTATTTAGACAACCAGCACCGGGCTCTTAGACCGGTCCTGGCTCCAAAAATACGGGGGACAAAAGATGTAGGGGTCTCCCGTATATTTAAAACCAGCACCGGGCTCCACTAGCCAGGGACATAATGCCACAGCCGGGGGGACACATTTATGTAGGTCCCTGCAGCCGTGGCATTACCCCCCCAACTAGTCACTCCTGGCCGGCGTTCCCTGGAGGAGTGGGGACCCCTTAAATCAAGGGGTCTCCCCCCCTCCAGGCACCCAAGGGCTAGGGGTGAAGCCCGAGGCTGTCCCCAGCACCCCTGGGCGGTGGGTGCCTGGCTGATAGCCATAAGTGTGTAAAAAAAAGAATATTGTTTTTTTGTTGTGGAGCTACAAGGCCCAGCAAGCCTCCCCCGCTTGCTGGTACTTGGAGAACCTCAAGTACCAGCATGTGGGGAAATAACGGGCCCGCTGGTACCTGTAGTTCTACAACAACAAAAAATACCCAAATAAAAATACAACACACACACCGTGAAAGTAAAAATTTATTAAAACACACTTACACACTCACACATACTTACCTACATCCCACGCCGGTCCCGTCCACTTGTCCAGTAGAATCCAATAGGTGGTTCCTGTAAAAATGAGAGAGAGATTACTTACCTACATCCCACGCCGGTCACGTCCACTTGTCCAGTAGAATCCAATAGGGGTACCTGTAAAAATGAAAATTATACTTACAAACAAAGTAATCCACAGGAGGGGAGAGAGAGAGAGAGAGAGAGAGAGAGAGAGAGAGAGAGAGAGAGAAATGAATGAATATTATGTACTCGCTGACGCGGGAAGACGTTAGCACAGACAGGGGAGAGTGCTGCTGCCAGCTGGCCTGTAGCTTTGCCCCCAGTAGCTGTGCCCCTTGTGGCTGTGCCCCCAGTTGCTGTGCCCCTTGTAGCTGTGCCCCTTGTAGTTGTGCCCCCAGTTGCTGTGCCCCTTGTAGCTGTGTCCCCAGTTGCTGTGCCCCCTGTAGCAGTGCCCCGAGTAGTTGTGACTCCTGTAGTTGTGCCCCCAGTCGCTGTGCCCCTTGTAGCTGTGCCCCCTGTAGCTTTGCCCCCAGTAGCTGTGCCCCTTGTGGCTGTGCCCCCAGTAGTTGTGCCCCCTGTAGCTGTGCCCCTTGTAGCAGTGCCCTGAGTAGTTGTGCCCCCTGTAGCTGTGCCCCCAGTAGCTGTGCCCCCTGTAGTTGTGCCCCCAGTAGCTGTGCCCCCAGTCGCTGTGCCCCCTGTAGCATTGCCCCCAGTAGTTGTGCCCCTTGTGGCTGTGCCCCCTGTAATTGTGCCCCTTGTAGCTGTGCCCCCAGTTGCTGTGCCCCCAGTTGCTGTGCCCCCTGTAGCTGTGCCCCTTGTAGTTGTGCCCCCAGTTGCTGTGCCACCTGTAGCTGTGCCTCTTGTAGTTGTGCCCCTGTAGTTGCGCCCCTGTAGTTGCGCCCCTTGTAGTTGTGCCCCTGTAGCTGCGCCCCTTGTAATTGTGCCCCTGTAGCTGCGCCCCTTGTAGTTGTGCCCCCGTAGCTGCGCCCCTTGTAGTTGTGCCCCCGTAGCTGCGCCCCTTGTAGTTGTGCCCCCGTAGCTGCATCCCTTGTAGTTGTGCCCCCGTAGCTGCGCCTCTGGTAGTTGTGCCCCCGTAGCTGTGCCCCTTGTAGTTGTGCCCCCGTA
Source organism: Pseudophryne corroboree (assembly GCF_028390025.1). Taxonomy (NCBI): domain Eukaryota; kingdom Metazoa; phylum Chordata; class Amphibia; order Anura; family Myobatrachidae; genus Pseudophryne; species Pseudophryne corroboree. Next base: position 318,042,025 of record NC_086444.1, on the reverse strand, counting down.
GCTGCGCCCCTTGTAGTTGTGCCCCCGTAGCTGCGCCCCTGGTAGTTGTGCCCCCGTAGCTGCGCCCCTTGTAGTTGTGCCCCCGTAGCTGCGCCCCGTAGCTGCGCCCCTTGTAGTTGTGCCCCCGTAGATGTGCCCCTTGTAGTTGTGCCCCCGTAGCTGTGCCCCTGGTAGTTGTGCCCCCATAGCTGCGCCCCTGGTAGTTGTGCCCCCGTAGCTGCGCCCCTTGTAGTTGTGCCCCCATAGCTGCGCCCCTGGTAGTTGTGCCCCCGTAGCTGCGCCCCTGGTAGTTGTGCCCCTGTAGCTGCGCCCCTGGTAGTTGTGCCCCCGTAGCTGCGCCCCTGGTAGTTGTGCCCCCGTAGATGCGCCCCTGGTAGTTGTGCCCCCGTAGCTGCGCCCCTTGTAGTTGTGCCCCCATAGATGTGCCCCTTGTAGTTGTGCCCCCGTAGCTGCGCCCCTGGTAGTTGTGCCCCCGTAGCTGCGCCCCTTGTAGTTGTGCCCCGTAGATGTGCCCCTTGTAGTTGTGCCCCCGTAGCTGCGCCCCTGGTAGTTGTGCCCCCGTAGCTGCGCCCCTTGTAGTTGTGCCCCCGTACCTGCGCCCCTGGTAGTTGTGCCCCCGTAGCTGCGCCCCTGGTAGTTGTGCCCCCATAGCTGCGCCCCTGGTAGTTGTGCCCCCGTAGCTGCGCCCCTGGTAGTTGTGCCCCCGTAGCTACGTATAGATCCTTTTCTCGTAGTCCGTAGAGGATGCTGGGGTCCATTTTAGTACCATGGGGTATAGACGGTTCCGCAGGAGCCTTCGGCACTTTAAGACTTTTCAACAGTGTGAACTGGCTCCTCCCTCTATGCCCCTCCTCCAGACCTCAGCATAGGAACTGTGCCCGAGGAGACGGACATTATCAAGAGAGGAATTACTATTAAACTTGTGGCGAGATTCACACCAGCTCACACCATCCATAAACAACATGTCGGCTAACATGGCCTTTAACATAAGTCATGCCAACCAGCATGCATAACGCAACAGCAACAGCTGTTAACAACTGAACACATGAAACAATGTGCAAAAAGATAAACGTAATCAGCAGGAAAAATGAGCACTTGGCGGGCGCCCAGCATCCTCTACGGACTATGAGAAAAGGATTTACCGACAGGTAATTAAAATCCTATTTTCTCTTACGTCCTAGAGGATGCTGGGGTCCATTTTAGTACCATGGGGATATACCAAAGCTCCCAGTACGGGCGGGAACGTGCTAATGTTCCTGCAGAACTGACTGACCAAATTGAAAGTCGTCAGCAGCCAAGGTGTCAAACTTATAAAACGTATCAAATAGAGATGAGCGGGTTCGGTTCCTCTGAATCCGAACCCGCCCGAACTTCAGGTTTTTTTACACGGGTCCGAGCAGGCTCGGATCTTCCCGCCTTGCTCGGCTAACCCGAGCGCGCCCGAACGTCATCATCACGCTGTCGGATTCTCGCGAGGCTCGGATTCTATCGCGAGACTCGGATTCTGTATAAGGAGCCGCGCGTCGCCGCCATTTTCACACGTGCATTGAGAGTCATAGGGAGAGGACGTGGCTGGCGTCCTCTCCGTTTAGAGAAGAGAGAGACACAGTATTTTGGGGAGCATTATTAGGAGGAGTACTACTATACTGTATACTACTATACTACTTGCTGAAGTGATATTTATAGATTAGATAGTGTGACTGTAAGTGTATTATCTGACTTGTGGGGGAGACACTGACAGTGGGGAGCAGTTAGAGTCTGAGAGCAGGACTCAGGAGTACATATAACGTACAGTGCACACTTTTGCTGCCAGAGTCAGTGCCACACTGCCATTGTTGTGACCACACTGACCACCAGTATAATAATATATTTTGTGATTGTCAGCTTAGGCCTCGGAGTACTAGTTGCAAGTTGCAACGTGACCTGAAGTGACCACCAGTTTAATAATCAATCACCACCAGTTTATATATATATATATATATATATATATATATATATAATTGTATATAATATATATATATATAATATTGTATACCACCTACCCGTGGTTTTTTTTTTTTTTCATTCTTCTTTATACATACTACTATAGTAGCTTACTGTAGCAGTCTGCGGTGCTGTGCTGACCTGACAGTGTCCAGCAGGTCCGTCATCAGTCATTACATAATAAATATATATAGTACCTGTCCGGCTGCAGTACTAGTGATATTATATTGATTTCATCTCATTATCAATAATTTATCATCCAGTCTAGACTCTATATTAGCAGCAGACACAGTACGTTAGTCCACGGCTGTAGCTACCTCTGTGTCGGCACTCGGCAGTCCATCCATAATTGTATACCACCTACCCGTGATTTTTTTTCTTTCTTTCTTCTTTGTACATACTACTATAGTATAGTAGCTTACTGTAGCAGTCTGCGGTGCTGCTGAGCTTACAGTATCCAGCAGGTCCGTCATCAGTCATCATTACCTAATAAATATATTATCTACCTGTCCGGCTGCAGTACTAGTGATATTATATATAAATACATATATATATATTGATTTCATCTCATTATCATCCAGTCTATATTAGCAGCAGACACAGTACGGTAGTCCACGGCTGTAGCAACCTCTGTGTTGGCACTCGGCAGTCCATCCATAATTGTATACCACCTACCCGTGGTTTTTTTTTTTCTTTCTTCTTTGTACATACTACTATAGTATAGTAGCTTACTGTAGCAGTCTGCGGTGCTGCTGAGCTGACAGTGTCCAGCAAGTCCGTCATCAGTCATCATTACCTAATAAATATATTATCTACCTGTCCGGCTGCAGTACTAGTGATATTATATATACATACATATATATATTGATTTCATCTCATTATCAATCATCCAGTCTATATTAGCAGCAGACACAGTACGTTAGTCCACGGCTGTAGCTACCTCTGTGTCGGCACTCGGCAGTCCATCCATAATTGTATACCACCTACCCGTGGTTTTTTTTTTTCTTCTTCTTTGTACATACTACTATAGTATAGTAGCTTACTGTAGCAGTCTGCGGTGCTGCTGAGCTGACAGTGTCCAGCAGGTCCGTCATCAGTCATCATTACCTAATAAATATATTATCTACCTGTCCGGCTGCAGTACTAGTGATATTATATATACATACATATATATATATTGATTTCATCTCATTATCATCCAGTCTATATTAGCAGCAGACACAGTACGTTAGTCCACGGCTGTAGCTACCTCTGTGTCGGCACTCGGCAGTCCATCCATAATTGTATACCACCTACCCGTGGTTTTTTTTTTTCCTTTCTTCTTTGTACATACTACTATAGTATAGTAGCTTACTGTAGCAGTCTGCGGTGCTGCTGAGCTGACAGTGTCCAGCAGGTCCGTCATCAGTCATCATTACCTAATAAATATATTATCTACCTGTCCGGCTGCAGTACTAGTGATATTATATATACATACATATATATATATTGATTTCATCTCATTATCAATCATCCAGTCTATATTAGCAGCAGACACAGTACGGTAGTCCACGGCTGTAGCTACCTCTGTGTCGGCACTCGGCAGTCCATCCATAATTGTATACCACCTACCCGTGGTTTTTTTTTTTCTTTCTTCTTTGTACATACTACTATAGTATAGTAGCTTACTGTAGCAGTCTGCGGTGCTGCTGAGCTGACAGTGTCCAGCAGGTCCGTCATCAGTCATCATTACCTAATAAATATATTATCTACCTGTCCGGCTGCAGTACTAGTGATATTATATATACATACATATATATATTGATTTCATCTCATTATCAATCATCCAGTCTATATTAGCAGCAGACACAGTACGTTAGTCCACGGCTGTAGCTACCTCTGTGTCGGCACTCGGCAGTCCATCCATAATTGTATACCACCTACCCGTGGTTTTTTTTTTCTTTCTTCTTTGTACATACTACTATAGTATAGTAGCTTACTGTAGCAGTCTGCGGTGCTGCTGAGCTGACAGTGTCCAGCAGGTCCGTCATCAGTCATCATTACCTAATAAATATATTATCTACCTGTCCGGCTGCAGTACTAGTGATATTATATATACATACATATATATATATTGATTTCATCTCATTATCATCCAGTCTATATTAGCAGCAGACACAGTACGTTAGTCCACGGCTGTAGCTACCTCTGTGTCGGCACTCGGCAGTCCATCCATAATTGTATACCACCTACCCGTGGTTTTTTTCTTTCTTTCTTCTTTGTACATACTACTATAGTATAGTAGCTTACTGTAGCAGTCTGCGGTGCTGCTGAGCTGACAGTGTCCAGCAGGTCCGTCATCAGTCATCATTACCTAATAAATATATTATCTACCTGTCCGGCTGCAGTTCTAGTGATATTATATATACATACATATATATATTGATTTCATCTCATTATCAATCATCCAGTCTATATTAGCAGCAGACACAGTACGTTAGTCCACGGCTGTAGCTACCTCTGTGTCGGCACTCGGCAGTCCATCCATAATTGTATACCACCTACCCGTGGTTTTTTTTTTCTTTCTTCTTTGTACATACTACTATAGTATAGTAGCTTACTGTAGCAGTCTGCGGTGCTGCTGAGCTGACAGTGTCCAGCAGGTCCGTCATCAGTCATCATTACCTAATAAATATATTATCTACCTGTCCGGCTGCAGTACTAGTGATATTATATATACATACATATATATATATTGATTTCATCTCATTATCATCCAGTCTATATTAGCAGCAGACACAGTACGGTAGTCCACGGCTGTAGCTACCTCTGTGTCGGCACTCGGCAGTCCATCCATAATTGTATACCACCTACCCGTGGTTTTTTTTTTCTTTCTTCTTTGTACATACTACTATAGTATAGTAGCTTACTGTAGCAGTCTGCGGTGCTGCTGAGCTGACAGTGTCCAGCAGGTCCGTCATCAGTCATCATTACCTAATAAATATATTATCTACCTGTCCGGCTGCAGTACTAGTGATATTATATATACATACATATATATATTGATTTCATCTCATTATCATCCAGTCTATATTAGCAGCAGACACAGTACGTTAGTCCACGGCTGTAGCTACCTCTGTGTCGGCACTCGGCAGTCCATCCATAATTGTATACCACCTACCCGTGTTTTTTTTTTCCTTTCTTTCTTCTTTGTACATACTACTATAGTATAGTAGCTTACTGTAGCAGTCTGCGGTGCTGCTGAGCTGACAGTGTCCAGCAGGTCCGTCATCAGTCATCATTACCTAATAAATATATTATCTACCTGTCCGGCTGCAGTACTAGTGATATTATATATACATACATATATATATTGATTTCATCTCATTATCAATCATCCAGTCTATATTAGCAGCAGACACAGTACGTTAGTCCACGGCTGTAGCTACCTCTGTGTCGGCACTCGGCAGTCCATCCATAATTGTATACCACCTACCCGTGTTTTTTTTTTTCTTTCTTCTTTGTACATACTACTATAGTATAGTAGCTTACTGTAGCAGTCTGCGGTGCTGCTGAGCTGACAGTGTCCAGCAGGTCCGTCATCAGTCATCATTACCTAATAAATATATTATCTACCTGTCCGGCTGCAGTACTAGTGATATTATATATACATACATATATATATATTGATTTCATCTCATTATCATCCAGTCTATATTAGCAGCAGACACAGTACGGTAGTCCACGGCTGTAGCTACCTCTGTGTCGGCACTCGGCAGTCCATCCATAATTGTATACCACCTACCCGTGTTTTTTTTTTTCTTTCTTCTTTGTACATACTACTATAGTATAGTAGCTTACTGTAGCAGTCTGCGGTGCTGCTGAGCTGACAGTGTCCAGCAGGTCCGTCATCAGTCATCATTACCTAATAAATATATTATCTACCTGTCCGGCTGCAGTACTAGTGATATTATATATACATACATACATATATATATTGATTTCATCTCATTATCATCCAGTCTATATTAGCAGCAGACACAGTACGTTAGTCCACGGCTGTAGCTACCTCTGTGTCGGCACTCGGCAGTCCATCCATAATTGTATACCACCTACCCGTGTTTTTTTTTTCTTTCTTTCTTCTTTGTACATACTACTATAGTATAGTAGCTTACTGTAGCAGTCTGCGGTGCTGCTGAGCTGACAGTGTCCAGCAGGTCCGTCATCAGTCATCATTACCTAATAAATATATTATCTACCTGTCCGGCTGCAGTACTAGTGATATTATATATACATACATATATATATTGATTTCATCTCATTATCAATCATCCAGTCTATATTAGCAGCAGACACAGTACGTTAGTCCACGGCTGTAGCTACCTCTGTGTCGGCACTCGGCAGTCCATCCATAATTGTATACCACCTACCCGTGGTTTTTTTTTCTTTCTTCTTTGTACATACTACTATAGTATAGTAGCTTACTGTAGCAGTCTGCGGTGCTGCTGAGCTGACAGTGTCCTGCAGGTCCGTCATCAGTCATCATTACCTAATAAATATATTATCTACCTGTCCGGCTGCAGTACTAGTGATATTATATATACATACATATATATATATTGATTTCATCTCATTATCATCCAGTCTATATTAGCAGCAGACACAGTACGGTAGTCCACGGCTGTAGCTACCTCTGTGTCGGCACTCGGCAGTCCATCCATAATTGTATACCACCTACCCGTGGTTTTTATTTTTCTTTCTTCTTTGTACATACTACTATAGTATAGTAGCTTACTGTAGCAGTCTGCGGTGCTGCTGAGCTGACAGTGTCCAGCAGGTCCGTCATCAGTCATCATTACCTAATAAATATATTATCTACCTGTCCGGCTGCAGTACTAGTGATATTATATATACATACATATATATATATTGATTTCATCTCATTATCATCCAGTCTATATTAGCAGCAGACACAGTACGGTAGTCCACGGCTGTAGCTACCTCTGTGTCGGCACTCGGCAGTCCATCCATAAGTATACTAGTATCCATCCATCTCCATTGTTTACCTGAGGTGCCTTTTAGTTGTGCCTATTAAAATATGGAGAACAAAAATGTTGAGGTTCCAAAATTAGGGAAAGATCAAGATCCACTTCCACCTCGTGCTGAAGCTGCTGCCACTAGTCATGGCCGAGACGATGAAATGCCAGCAACGTCGTCTGCCAAGGCCGATGCCCAATGTCATAGTACAGAGCATGTCAAATCCAAAACACCAAATATCAGTAAAAAAAGGACTCCAAAACCTAAAATAAAATTGTCGGAGGAGAAGCGTAAACTTGCCAATATGCCATTTACCACACGGAGTGGCAAGGAACGGCTGAGGCCCTGGCCTATGTTCATGGCTAGTGGTTCAGCTTCACATGAGGATGGAAGCACTCAGCCTCTCGCTAGAAAACTGAAAAGACTCAAGCTGGCAAAAGCACCGCAAAGAACTGTGCGTTCTTCGAAATCCCAAATCCACAAGGAGAGTCCAATTGTGTCGGTTGCGATGCCTGACCTTCCCAACACTGGACGTGAAGAGCATGCGCCTTCCACCATTTGCACGCCCCCTGAAAGTGCTGGAAGGAGCACCCGCAGTCCAGTTCCTGATAGTCAGATTGAAGATGTCAGTGTTGAAGTACACCAGGATGAGGAGGATATGGGTGTTGCTGGCGCTGGGGAGGAAATTGACAAGGAGGATTCTGATGGTGAGGTGGTTTGTTTAAGTCAGGCACCCGGGGAGACACCTGTTGTCCGTGGGAGGAATATGGCCATTGACATGCCTGGTGAAAATACCAAAAAAATCAGCTCTTCAGTGTGGAGGTATTTCAACAGAAAAGCGGACAACAGGTGTCAAGCCGTGTGTTGCCTTTGTCAAGCTGTAATAAGTAGGGGTAAGGACGTTAACCACCTCGGAACATCCTCCCTTATACGTCACCTGCAGCGCATTCATAATAAGTCAGTGACAAGTTCAAAAACTTTGGGTGACAGCGGAAGCAGTCCACTGACCAGTAAATCCCTTCCTCTTGTAACCAAGCTCACGCAAACCACCCCACCAACTCCCTCAGTGTCAATTTCCTCCTTCCCCAGGAATGCCAATAGTCCTGCAGGCCATGTCACTGGCAATTCTGACGATTCCTCTCCTGCCTGGGATTCCTCCGATGCATCCTTGCGTGTAACGCCTACTGCTGCTGGCGCTGCTGTTGTTGCTGCTGGGAGTCGATGGTCATCCCAGAGGGGAAGTCGGAAGACCACTTGTACTACTTCCAGTAAGCAATTGACTGTCCAACAGTCCTTTGCGAGGAAGATGAAATATCACAGCAGTCATCCTGCTGCAAAGCGGATAACTGAGGCCTTGACAACTATGTTGGTGTTAGACGTGCGTCCGGTATCCGCCGTTAGTTCACAGGGAACTACACAATTTCTTGAGGTAGTGTGCCCCCGTTACCAAATACCATCTAGGTTCCACTTCTCTAGGCAGGCGATACCGAAAATGTACACAGACCTCAGAAAAAGACTCACCAGTGTCCTAAAAAATGCAGCTGTACCCAATGTCCACTTAACCACGGACATGTGGACAAGTGGAGCAGGGCAGGGTCAGGACTATATGACTGTGACAGCCCACTGGGTAGATGTATGGACTCCCGCCGCAAGAACAGCAGCGGCGGCACCAGTAGCAGCATCTCGCAAACGCCAACTCTTTCCTAGGCAGGCTACGCTTTGTATCACCGGTTTCCAGAATACGCACACAGCTGAAAACCTCTTACGGCAACTGAGGAAGATCATCGCGGAATGGCTTACCCCAATTGGACTCTCCTGTGGATTTGTGGCATCGGACAACGCCAGCAATATTGTGTGTGCATTAAATATGGGCAAATTCCAGCACGTCCCATGTTTTGCACATACCTTGAATTTGGTGGTGCAGAATTTTTTTAAAAACGACAGGGGCGTGCAAGAGATGCTGTCGGTGGCCAGAAGAATTGCGGGACACTTTCGGCGTACAGGCACCACGTACAGAAGACTGGAGCACCACCAAAAACTACTGAACCTGCCCTGCCATCATCTGAAGCAAGAAGTGGTAACGAGGTGGAATTCAACCCTCTATATGCTTCAGAGGTTGGAGGAGCAGCAAAAGGCCATTCAAGCCTATACAATTGAGCACGATATAGGAGGTGGAATGCACCTGTCTCAAGTGCAGTGGAGAATGATTTCAACGTTGTGGTTCTGATACCCTTTGAACTTGCCACACGTGAAGTCAGTTCAGACACTGCCAGCCTGAGTCAGGTCATTCCCCTCATCAGGCTTTTGCAGAAGAAGCTGGAGACATTGAAGGAGGAGCTAACACGGAGCGATTCCGCTAGGCATGTGGGACTTGTGGATGGAGCCCTTAATTCGCTTAACAAGGATTCACGGGTGGTCAATCTGTTGAAATCAGAGCACTACATTTTGGCCACCGTGCTCGATCCTAGATTTAAAGCCTACCTTGGATCTCTCTTTCCGGCAGACACAAGTCTGCTGGGGTTGAAAGACCTGCTGGTGAGAAAATTGTCAAGTCAAGCGGAACGCGACCTGTCAACATCTCCTCCTTCACATTCTCCCGCAACTGGGGGTGCGAGGAAAAGGCTCAGAATTCCGAGCCCACCCGCTGGCGGTGATGCAGGGCAGTCTGGAGCGACTGCTGATGCTGACATCTGGTCCGGACTGAAGGACCTGACAACGATTACGGACATGTCGTCTACTGTCACTGCATATGATTCTCTCACCATTGAAAGAATGGTGGAGGATTATATGAGTGACCGCATCCAAGTAGGCACGTCACACAGTCCGTACTTATACTGGCAGGAAAAAGAGGCAATTTGGAGGCCCTTGCACAAACTGGCTTTATTCTATCTAAGTTGCCCTCCCACAAGTGTGTACTCCGAAAGAGTGTTTAGTGCCGCCGCTCACCTTGTCAGCAATCGGCGTACGAGGTTACATCCAGAAAATGTGGAGAAGATGATGTTCATTAAAATGAATTATAATCAATTCCTCCGTGGAGACATTGACCAGCAGCAATTGCCTCCACAAAGTACACAGGGAGCTGAGATGGTGGATTCCAGTGGGGACGAATTGATAATCTGTGAGGAGGGGGATGTACACGGTGATATATCGGAGGATGATGATGAGATGGACATCTTGCCTCTGTAGAGCCAGTTTGTGCAAGGAGAGATTAATTGCTTCTTTTTTGGTGGGGGTCCAAACCAACCCGTCATTTCAGTCACAGTCGTGTGGCAGACCCTGTCACTGAAATGATGGGTTGGTTAAAGTGTGCATGTCCTGTTTATACAACATAAGGGTGGGTGGGAGGGCCCAAGGACAATTCCATCTTGCACCTCTTTTTTCTTTTCTTTTTCTTTGCGTCATGTGCTGTTTGTGGAATGTTTTTTGGAAGGGCCATCCTGCGTGACACTGCAGTGCCACTCCTAGATGGGCCCGGTGTTTGTGTCGGCCACTAGGGTCGCTTATCTTACTCACACAGCTACCTCATTGCGCCTCTTTTTTTCTTTGCGTCATGTGCTGTTTGGGGAGGGTTTTTTGGAAGGGCCATCCTGCGTGACACTGCAGTGCCACTCCTAGATGGGCACGGTGTTTGTGTCGGCCACTAGGGTCGCTTATCTTACTCACACAGCTACCTCATTGCGCCTCTTTTTTTCTTTGCGTCATGTGCTGTTTGGGGAGGGTTTTTTGGAAGGGCCATCCTGCGTGACACTGCAGTGCCACTCCTAGATGGGCACGGTGTTTGTGTCGGCCACTAGGGTCGCTTATCTTACTCACACAGCTACCTCATTGCGCCTCTTTTTTTCTTTGCGTCATGTGCTGTTTGGGGAGGGTTTTTTGGAAGGGCCATCCTGCGTGACACTGCAGTGCCACTCCTAGATGGGCACGGTGTTTGTGTCGGCCACTAGGGTCGCTTATCTTACTCACACAGCTACCTCATTGCGCCTCTTTTTTTCTTTGCGTCATGTGCTGTTTGGGGAGGGTTTTTTGGAAGGGCCATCCTGCGTGACACTGCAGTGCCACTCCTAGATGGGCCCGGTGTTTGTGTCGGCCACTAGGGTCGCTTATCTTACTCACACAGCTACCTCATTGCGCCTCTTTTTTTCTTTGCGTCATGTGCTGTTTGGGGAGGGTTTTTTGGAAGGGCCATCCTGCGTGACACTGCAGTGCCACTCCTAGATGGGCACGGTGTTTGTGTCGGCCACTAGGGTCGCTTATCTTACTCACACAGCTACCTCATTGCGCCTCTTTTTTTCTTTGCGTCATGTGCTGTTTGGGGAGGGTTTTTTGGAAGGGCCATCCTGCGTGACACTGCAGTGCCACTCCTAGATGGGCACGGTGTTTGTGTCGGCCACTAGGGTCGCTTATCTTACTCACACAGCTACCTCATTGCGCCTCTTTTTTTCTTTGCGTCATATGCTGTTTGGGGAGGGTTTTTTGGAAGGGCCATCCTGCGTGACACTGCAGTGCCACTCCTAGATGGGCCCGGTGTTTGTGTCGGCCACTAGGGTCGCTTATCTTACTCACACAGCTACCTCATTGCGCCTCTTTTTTTCTTTGCGTCATGTGCTGTTTGGGGAGGGTTTTTTGGAAGGGCCATTCTGCGTGACACTGCAGTGCCACTCCTAGATGGGCCCGGTGTTTGTGTCGGCCACTAGGGTCGCTTATCTTACTCACACAGCTACCTCATTGCGCCTCTTTTTTTCTTTGCGTCATGTGCTGTTTGGGGAGGGTTTTTTGGAAGGGCCATCCTGTGTGACACTGCAGTGCCACTCCTAGATGGGCACGGTGTTTGTGTCGGCCACTAGGGTCGCTTATCTTAATCACACAGCTACCTCATTGCGCCTCTTTTTTTCTTTGCGTCATGTGCTGTTTGGGGAGGGTTTTTTGGAAGGGCCATCCTGCGTGACACTGCAGTGCCACTCCTAGATGGGCCCGGTGTTTGTGTCGGCCACTAGGGTCGCTTATCTTACTCACACAGCTACCTCATTGCGCCTCTTTTTTTCTTTGCGTCATGTGCTGTTTGGGGAGGGTTTTTTGGAAGGGCCATCCTGCGTGACACTGCAGTGCCACTCCTAGATGGGCCCGGTGTTTGTGTCGGCCACTAGGGTCGCTTATCTTACTCACACAGCTACCTCATTGCGCCTCTTTTTTTCTTTGCGTCATGTGCTGTTTGGGGAGGGTTTTTTGGAAGGGCCATCCTGTGTGACACTGCAGTGCCACTCCTAGATGGGCACGGTGTTTGTGTCGGCCACTAGGGTCGCTTATCTTAATCACACAGCTACCTCATTGCGCCTCTTTTTTTCTTTGCGTCATGTGCTGTTTGGGGAGGGTTTTTTGGAAGGGCCATCCTGCGTGACACTGCAGTGCCACTCCTAGATGGGCCCGGTGTTTGTGTCGGCCACTAGGGTCGCTTATCTTACTCACACAGCTACCTCATTGCGCCTCTTTTTTTCTTTGCGTCATGTGCTGTTTGGGGAGTGTTTTTTGGAAGGGCCATCCTGCGTGACACTGCAGTGCCACTCCTAGATGGGCACGGTGTTTGTGTCGGCCACTAGGGTCGCTTAGCTTAGTCATCCAGCGACCTAGGTGCAAATTTTAGGACTAAAAATAATATTGTGAGGTGTGAGGTATTCAGAATAGACTGAAAATGAGTGGAAATTATGGTTTTTGAGGTTAATAATACTTTGGGATCAAAATGACCCCCAAATTCTATGATTTAAGCTGTTTTTTAGTGTTTTTTAAAAAAAACACCCGAATCCAAAACACACCCGAATCCGACAATAAAATTCGGTGAGGTTTTGCCAAAACGCGGTCGAACCCAAAACACGGCCGCGGAACCGAACCCAAAACCAAAACACAAAACCCGAAAAATTTCAAGTGCACATCTCTAGTATCAAATGTGTTTGCATCCAACCAAGTAACAGCTCGGCAGATTTGCAAAGCCGAGACCCCCGGGCAGCCGCCCAGGATGAACCCACTTTCCTTGTAGGGTGGGCTTTTTACCAAAGTCGGTAACGGCAATCCTGCCGTGAAATGAGCGTGCTGAATGGTACCCCTGATCCAGCGCGCAATAGTCTGCTTAGAAGCAGGACCCACAATCTTGTTGGGGTCACAGAGGACAAACGGAGATTCTGTTTTCCTTATCCGAGCCGTTCTTGCAACATAAGTCCTCAGCGCTCTGACGACATCCAAGGACCTTGAGATGGCTGAGGTGTCAGAAGCTACTGGCACCACCACTGGTTGGTTGATATGAAAAGAAGACACAACCTTCGGAGGAAAGTGCTGATGTGTTCTCAGTTCAGCCCTATCTTCATGAAATATCAAATAAGGACTATGTGACAGAGCTCCTAACTCAGACACTCGTCTGTCTGAAGCCAAGGCCAACAGCATGACCACTTTTCAAGTGAGAACTTTAACTCCACTTCTTGCAGAGGCTCAAAACAGTCTGATTTAAGGAACTGCAACACCACATTAAGATCCCATGGCGCCGCAGGAGGCACAAAGGGAGGTTGGTTTCGCAGAACCCCTTTCACGAACATCTGGACCTCAGGAAGAGAAGTCAATTGTTTCTGAAAGAAAACTGACAAGGCCGAGATCTGAACCTTGATAGATCCTAATCTCAATCTAGCATCCACACCTGCCTGTAGAAATAGGAGAAGTCGTCCTAATTGAAACTCCACCGCAGGAGACTTCTTGGTCACACACCAAGATACATATTCTGGCCAGGAAAGGGGTAACGTCCAAACATTACCATCGTATTTGGAGAAAATAAGTGTGGGAATGACTTCCTTGGGAATACCCTTACGGGCTAGGATCTGGCGCTCAACAGCCATGCCGTCAAACGCAACCGCGGTAAGTCCTGATAAACTAACGGCCCCTGCTGAAACAGGTCCTCACAAAGAGGAAGAGGCCGAGGATCTTCCATTAATAACTCTTGAAGATCTGGATACCAAGCCCTCCTTGGTCAGTCCGGAGCAATGAGTATTGCTCGAACTCCTGTTCTTCTGATGATCTTAAGAACTTTTGGAGTAAGTGGAAGTGGCGGGAACAGATACTGTACACCGACCGAAACACCCACTGGGTCACCAGCGCATCTATCGCTATTGCTTGTGGGTCTCTCGACCTGGAACAATATTTCTGAAGCTTCTTGTTGTGGCGTGATGCCATCATATCCACTTGAGGAACACCCCAACAACTTGCCACCTCCGCAAAGACTTCTTGGTGGAGGCCCCATTCTCCTGGATGGCGATTGTGTCTGCTTAGGAAGTCTGCTTCCCAGTTGTCCATTCCCGGAATGAAAATTGCCGACAGAGCTTTTGCATGTCTTTCTGCCCAGAGGAGTATCTTTGTCACCTCTGCCATTGTTGCTCTGCTTTTTGTTCCGCCTCGATGGTTTATGTAAGCTACTGCCGTTACATTGTCTGACTGGATCTGTATGGGACGACCTTGAAGAAGGTGTGCCGCTTGATGAAGGCTGTTGTACACAGCTCTCAACTCCAGAATGTTTATGTGAAGGCGAGTTTCTTAACTTGACCTTCTTCCTTGGTAGCTTTCTCCTTGCGTAACTGCTCCCCATCCTCGGAGACTTGCATCCGTGGTCACCAGGATCCAGGCCTGAATCCCGAACCTGCGTCCCTCCAGGAGATGAGAAATTTGTAGCCACCACAGGAGCGAAATTCTGGCTTTCGCTGACAATTATTATCCTTTGATGCATGTGGAGATGCGACCTTGACCACTTGTCCAGTAGGTCCCACTGGAAGACCCTGGCATGGAAACGGCCATATTGTAGCGCCTCGTAAGCTGCTACCATTTTCCCCAACAGGCAAATGCACTGATGAATTGATACTGTTCTTGGTCTCAAACGTTGTTTGGCCATGCTCTGGATGTCCTGAGCCTTTTCCACTGGTAGAAATACTCTCTGTATCTCGGTGTCCAGTATCATTCCCAAAAATTATAATCTCATTGTCGGTTCGAACTGCGATTTTGGAAAGTTGATGATCCAACCGTGCTGTTGAAGCACCTTCAGGGACAATGCTATGCTCTGGAGTAGCTTGTCCCTGAATCTCGCTTTTATGAGGAGATCGTCCAATTATGGAATTATGTTGACTCCTTGTTTGCAAAGGAGAACCATCATCTCCGCCATCACCTTGGTGAATATTATCGGAGCCGTGGAGAGCCCGAACGGTAATGTCTGCAATTGGTAGTGGCAATCCTGTACCGTAAACCTCAGGTATGCTTGATGTGGCGGGTAAATGGTGACATGCAAGTAAGCATCCTTGATGTCCACCGACACCAGAAATTCCTTTTCTTCCAAGCTGGAAATCACTGCTTTCAAGGATTCCATCTTGAATTTGAACCTTTTCAAATAAAATTCAGAGATTTTAGGTTTAAAATCGGTCTGACCAAGCCATCCGGCTTCGGCACCACAAACAGGCTTGAATAAAAACCTTGGTTTCTTTGTTCCGCAGGAATCAAGGCAATTATTTTGACTTGACATAATTTGTGTATTGCGTTCAGGACATTTGTGTCGTCCTGAGCAGAACTGGCAAGGCTGATTTGAAAAAATGGGGGAAGGTCTTGAAATTCCAACCTGTAACCTTGGGATACTATCTGTAATATCCAAGGATCCAGGTCTGAGTGAAGCCAGACCTGGCTGAAATATAATAGACGTGCCCCCACCCGATCGCACTCCCGCAGGGGAGCCCCAGCGTCATGCTGTGGCTTTTGCAGAAGTAGTTGCTGACTTTTGCTCCTGGGAGCTTGACGGTGTTGTAGATTTTCTACCTTTTCCTCTCCCTTTTCCTGTGACAAAAGGGGTACTCTTAGCCTTTTTGTACTTGTTGGGCCGAAAGGACTGCATAGTATGAGAATTATATACTTTTTTAGCCGGTGTAGCTGCCGACGGCAGAAATGCTGACTTGCCAGATGTAGTAGTTGTTATCATGGCATCTAGTTTCCAAAGAGGGCCTCACCATTGTAGGTGAGCTCCCAATATTTCTTTTGGATTCAGTATCAGCATTCCATTGGCGGGTCCAGAGCGCCCTGCGGCTGAAATCGCCATAGTAGAGGCCCTTGAGCCCAGTAAGCCTATGTCCTTCATAGCCTCAACCAAGTAACCTGCAGAAACTTTGATATGACCTAGAATTTGTGGCATATCATCTTTATCGACTGTGTCAATATTAACAATTAAATTGTCTGCCCACTTTTCCACTGCGTTACCTACCCACGCAGAAGCAATCACAGGCCTGAATAACATACCCGTAGCAACATAGATAGACTTTAAAGTCGTCTCTAATTTGCGGTCAGCAGGTTCTTTTAATGAAGCTGACTCTGGGTCAGGTAAAACTATTTTCTTTGATAACCTAGAGACTGAGGTGTCTATCATTGGGGGTGACTCTCACTTACGCCTATCCTCTTCAGGGAAAGGGTACGCTATCCTTAGACGGAGGAAAAGTCACCACCTGTGGTTTTTTTTAAATTTAAAATAACCTTTTTCCTCAGGTGGAGGTGTTGTGTCAGGAAATTCCAACGCCTCTTTTATAGTAAATATCATACATTAAATGTTCTTAGGCAGTTTGGGATCTACCGCCCTCAAATCTCCAGTGTCGACTTCAGTGTCGGAATCTGTGTCAGTGTCCCTTTGCATAATTTGGGTCAGAGACCTTTTCTGAGAACAGGAGGGGTCCCGAGTGGGTGACGTGGAGGAATCAGCAAACAGAGCATCCTCCACAGACTGTCTTGCTTTGTCTGTTGTACAGACTCAGAGAATTTACATATCACTCTGCAGCTTTCACACCCACACATGCTCAGAACAGTCTTGTGCCTCCAAAATGGTTTCCTCTGGGGAAGAACTTTCTCTAGACCTGTTACACACGTGTACAGTCACACCACTCACACACACAGGGGAGCTGTTGGGGACAGATCTACCTAAAGTCTGTCAGAGAGACCAAGAGGGGATTGCCAGTCCACACCACGCGCCCTATATGTATTAAATGCAATGAATATACATATATACTATAAACAGTGCTTTATATCCAATGTGAAGCCCGCAGACTTCAGTCAAATGAGTGTTACAAGCCATTCTGAGGTGAAGCCCCGCCCCCTGTAATGGCACGGTTCAGCCACAGTAATATTTATACTGGCGGGGGTAGTGTACATCAGCGGCTCACATGTATGTACATTTTGCCAGTGAGAGTAAGGATTTATCATGTCCCTCAGAGCGCCCCCCCCCCACCCTCCCTGCACCCTGTGCTGAGAGACATGTTGCTGGTACCTTTATGCCGCCATGATGACCGGAGGGCCCCTCTCTGCAGGTCTCCGGTTAATACTCACCAGAATTCTGACTTCTGGCTCTATTAGGGGATGGCGGCAGTGCTGTAGGAGTGAGCAGCAGCCAGGCAAGGGCTATGTTCAGTACCCTTCAGGAGCTAATGGTGTCCTGTCAGCGGAAGCAGAGCCATTAAACTAACTGAGAAGTTGGTTCCTACTTCCCCCCCTAAGTCCCACGAAGCAGGGAAGCTGTTGCCAGCAGGTTCCCTGTAAAATAAAAAACCTAACAAAGTCTTTTTCAGTCAAACTCAGTAGAGCTTCACTGATGTGCATCCAGTCTCCCGGGCACATCTTCTAAACTGAGGTCTGGAGGAGGGGCATAGAGGGAGGAGCCAGTTCACACTGTTAAAGTCTTAAAGTGCCGAAGGCTCCTGCGGAACCATCTATACCCCATGGTACTAAAATGGACCCCAGCATCCTCTAGGACGTAAGAGAAATAAATAAATATATACAGTATTTAAAAGAAAATAATCCTGTGCACATATGGAGCAACACCATATTATGCCCCTTGCACCATATTAATGCCCCCTGTAGTGGTGCTGCTTATACACATAGGGGGTAATTCCAAGTTGATCGCAGCAGGATATTTTTTAGCAGTTGGGCAAAACCATGTGCACTGCAGGGGGGGACAGATATAACATGTGCAGAGAGAGTTAGATTTGGGTGGGTTATTCTGTTTCTGTGCAGGGTAAATACTGTACTGGCTGCTTTATTTTTACACTGCAATTTAGATTGCAGATTGAACTCACCACACCCAAATCTAACTCTCTCTGCACATGTTATATCTGCCTCCCCTGCAGTGCACATGGTTTTGCCCAACTGCTAAAAAATGTCCTGCTGCGATCAACTTGGAATTACCCACATAATGCCCCACAGTAGCAGTGCCGCTTATACACGAACTACCCCCAGTAGCGGTGCCGCTTAGATATGCCTCCAGTAGTAGCGCTGCTTACACATAATGACCACACACACACAGATACACACACATACAGACACACACACATACATATACACACACACATACCCATACATACACATGCATACACTTTCTCTCTCTTACTCACTTTCCCTCAACTTACCTATGACAGGCTGGCAGGAGCTGTTGCAGCTCATTCTCCTGTGGTAGCAGCCTGGTCCGATGTAGCTCCACCCCCTCCATTCCATGTAGCTCCACCCCTTTTTCATGCCCAAATTCTGACAATGTCACAGAAGGGGGAGAGACGCTGAAAGCTTCAATTGAAAACGTCCATCCCAAAATGGCCGCTGCCTCAGAGGAGACAGTTATTAAAGATACTAGAAGTGCCTCCTCTAGTATCTTTAATAACTGTCTCCTCTGAGGCAGTGGCCATTTTGGGGGGTGGGGGCGTTTACAATTGAAGCTTGCAGCGTCCTCTACCCCTCCTGTGACAGTGTCAGATCTCGGGCATGAAAAGGGGGTAGAGCAGAGCGGCGAACGGATGGTATGCATGAGCGGCCCGGGCCCTCTCTACTCTATTAAAGAGGCCGGGCCCTGGACAACTGTGCCTGCAGCACCCTCCTGATGGCAGCCTTGGTCCCAATGCTTCTAGAAAGTCACCTCTCCACAGCTGTTTTTTTAATTTATTCCCTCATAATAGTGTCCTAGTTCATGTCTGAACCATAGTAGCACCATAGTTAATGTTATGATCCATAGTAGTGCCCTAGTTTATCTTTTGAACCATGGTAGTGCCCTAGTTCACGTTATGTCACATTGTAGGGCTGCAAGTACACATTATGCCACACAGTACCCCCAATTCACATTATACCATACAGTGTCCCTAGTTCATACTATGCCACATTACAGTGCGCCCCAGTTAATTTTATACCACAGTAAAATGAGCAGGTCCAGTGGCATAACTATATATATTGTAGGCTCCAAGGCAAACGTTTGTAAGGGCCCCTATGTACCACCCAGTAGTGACAAATGTATATAACACATGTAACTGACAGAGCAGGAGGGCCCCTCTCAGCTCTGGGCCCCATAGCAGCTGCACTCCCTGCACCTATGGTAGCTACGCCCTTGTGCGGCATGTATGTCGTATCTCTTGCACCCAGCATAGGGTAGATGTATATGCTGGTGATAGTAATGACTGCTGCATTTGCAGATAGAACTACTGGGGCACTGCATTCATAGAGATGCAGACAGCTCAGAATATTTCCAGAGAATTGCATTTGCACACAGATAGTAATGTGTATACATTACGTGCATTACCTGCAGCTCAGAACCCAGGCCCTTTATGTGTGTAAGAGAACTAATAACATGTGTAGTGGTGTTTGCCACATGTTACACATATTTCCCGTAATCTTATGAGACATGAGAGTATCTCTCTTTCTCTGACGTCCTAAGTGGATGCTGGGACTCCGTAAGGACCATGGGGATTAGCGGCTCCGCAGGAGACTGGGCACAACTAAAGAAAGCTTTAGGACTACCTGGTGTGCACTGGCTCCTCCCACCAAGACCCTCCTCCAGACCTCAGTTAGATTCTTGTGCCCGGCTGAGCTGGATGCACACTAGGGGCTCTCCTGAGCTCCTAGAAAGAAAGTATATTTTAGGTTTTTTATTTTACAGTGAGATCTGCTGGCAACAGACTCACTGCAGCGAGGGACTAAGGGGAGAAGAAGCGAACCTACCTAACTGGTGGTAGCTTGGGCTTCTTAGGCTACTGGACACCATTAGCTCCAGAGGGATCGACCGCATGGAACCGGCCATTGATGTTCGGTCCCGGAGCCGCGCCGCCGGCCCCCTTACAGCATACTTGCCTACCTGACCCTCTCCATGAGGGAGAAAATGCTCTGTTCCTGGACTTTCCTGGTAATGTATGATTGCCATCACCTGTGGTGAAACACCTTTCTTATCAATTAACTAGCTCACCACAGGTGATGGTAATCATACATTACCAGGAAAGTCCAGGAACAGAGCATTTTCTCCCTCATGGAGAGGGTCAGGTAGGCAAGTATGCCTTACAGAGCCAGAAGCAAGAAGTGTACCGGAAAATCGGCGGCAGAAGACTTCAGTCTTCACCAAGGTAGCGCACAGCACTGCAGCTGTGCGCCATTGCTCCTCATGCACACCTCACACTCCGGTCACTGATGGGTGCAGGGCGCTGGGGGGGGGGGGGGGGGGGGGGGCGCCCTGAGCAGCAATATAAACACCTTGCCTGGCAAAATCATCACAATATATAGCCCCAGAGGCTATATATGTGATAAATACCCCTGCCAGAATCCATAAAAAAGCGGGAGAAAAGTCTGCGAAAAAGGGGCGGAGCTATCTCCCTCAGCACACTGGCGCCATTTTCTCTTCACAGTGCAGCTGGAAGACAGCTCCCCAGGCTCTCCCCTGTAGTTTTCAGGCTCAAAGGGTTAAAAAGAGAGGGGGGCACTAAATTTAGGCGCAATATTGTTTATACAAGCAGCTATTGGGGGAAAAATCACTCAGTTATAGTGTTAATCCCTGCATTATATAGCGCTCTGGTGTGTGCTGGCATACTCTCTCTCTGTCTCCCCAAAGGACTTTGTGGGGTCCTGTCCTCAGTCAGAGCATTCCCTGTGTGTGTGCTGTGTGTCGGTACGGCTGTGTCGACATGTGGGATGAGGAAGGTTACAGGGAGGTGGAGCAGAGGCCGATAAATGGGATGTCGCCCCCTGTGGGGCCGACACCAGAGTGGATGGATAGGTGGAAGGTATTAACCGACAATGTCAACTCCTTACATAGAAGGCTGGATGACGTAAAACAGCTGTGGGACAGCCGGCTTCTCAGCCCGCGCCTGCCCAGGCGTCTCAAAGGCCATCAGGGGCTCAAAAAAGCGCCCGTTACCTCAGATGGCAGACACAGATGTCGACACGGAGTCTGACTCCAGTGTCGACGAGGTTGAGACATATACACAATCCACTAGGAACATCCGTTGCATGATCTCGGCAATGAAAAATGTGTTACGCATTTCTGACATGAACCCAAGTACCACATAAAAGGGGTTTTATTTTTGGGGAGAAAAAGCAGCCAGTGTTTTGTTCCCCCATCAGATGAATGAATAAAGTGTGTAAAGTAGCGTGGGTTCCCCCGATAAGAAACTGGTAATTTCTAAAAAGTTACTGATGGCGTACCCTTTCCCGCCAGAGGATAGGTCACGTTGGGAGATATCCCTTAGGGTGGATAAGGCGCTCACACGTTTGTCAAAAAAGGTGGCACTGCCGTCTTAGGATACGGCCACCTTGAAGGAGCCTGCTGATAAAAAGCAGGAGGCTATCCTGAAGTCTGTATATACACACTCAGGTTATATACTGAGACCTGCAATTGCCTCAGCATAAATAGTGCTGCTGCAGCGTGGTCTGATACCCAGTCAGATAATATTAATACTCTAAGACAGGGATAATAGTTTGCTAACATAGAGCATATTAAAGACGTCGTCTTAGATATAAAGGATGCACAGAGGGATATTTGCCGGCTGGCATCCACAATTAATGCAATGTCCATTCTGCCAGGAGGGTATTAGAAACCCGGCAGTGGACAGGTGATGCTGCCTATAAAAGGCACATGGAGATTCTGCCTTATAAGGGGGAGGAATTGTTTGGGGATGGTCTCTGGGACCTCGTATCCACAGCAACAGCAGGGAAGAAAATTTTTTACCTCAGGTTTCCTCACAGCCTAAGAAAGCACTGTATTTTCAGGTACAGTCCTTTCGGCTTCAGAAAAGCAAGCGGGTCAAAGGCGCTTCCTTTCTGCACAGAGACAAGGGAAGAAGGAAAAAGCTGCACCAGCAGCCAGTTCCCAGGATCAAAAATCTTCCCCCGCTTCCTCTGAGTCCACCGCATGACGTTGGGGCTCCACAGGTGGAGACAGGTGCGGTAGGGGCGCGTCTCGGAAACTTCAGGGACCAGTGGGCTTGCCCACAGGTGGATCCCTAGGTTCTGCAAATAGTATCACAGGGATACAGGCTGGAGTTCGAGGCGACTCCCCCTCGCCGTTACCTCACATCAGCCTTGCCTGCTGCCCTCGGAGAAAGGTAGTACTGGCGGCAATTCACAAGCTGTACTTCCAGCAGGTGAAATCAAGGTACCCCTCCTTCAACAAGGCCGGGGTTACTATTCCAAAATGTTGTGGTACCGAAACCAGACGGTTCGGTGAGACCCATTCTAAAATTGAAAGCCTTGAACACTTATATACGAAGGTTCAAGTTC
Organism: Pseudophryne corroboree; assembly: GCF_028390025.1. Lineage (NCBI taxonomy): Eukaryota > Metazoa > Chordata > Amphibia > Anura > Myobatrachidae > Pseudophryne > Pseudophryne corroboree. The sequence continues at coordinate 318,019,465 of NC_086444.1, read as the reverse complement.
AAAATGGAATCGCTCAGGGCGATTATTGCAAGCCTGGAGAATTTCATGGTATCACTGGACATCAAGGATGCTTACCTGCATGTCCCTACTTACCCTCTTCACCAGGAGTACCTCAAAATTGTGGTACAGGATTGTCATTACCAATTCCAGACGTTGCCGTTGGTCTGTCCCCGGCACAGAGGTATTTACCAAGGTAATGGCCGAAATAATTATCCCGTACTTGGACGATCTCCTTATAAAGGCGAGGTCCAGGGAGCAGTTGTTCGGCGGAGTAGCACTATCTCAGGAAGTGCTACAACAGCACGGCTGGATTCTGAATATTCCAAAGTCGCAGCTGGTTCCTACGACGCGTCTACTGTTCCTGGGTATGGTTCTGGGCACAGAACAGGATAAAAAGGGTTTCTCCCGGAGGAGAAGTCCAAGGAGTTGTCGTCTCTAGACAGAGACCTCCTAATACGTATACAGGTGTCGGTGCATCAATGCACGCGAGCCCTGGGAAGGATGGTAGCTTCTTACGAAGAAATTCCATTCGCCAGGTCCCATGCAAGGATTTTCCAGTGGGATCTGTTGGACAAGTGGTCCGTGTCGCATCTTCAGATGCTTCGGCGGATAACCCTGGCTCCAAGGGCCAGGGTGTCGCTGTTGTGGTGGCTGCAGAGTGCTCATCTTCTAGGGGGCCGCAGATTCGGCATACAGGACTGGGTCCTGGTGACCACGGATGCCAGCCTTCGAGGCTGGGGGGCAGTCACACAGGGAAGAAACTTCCAAGGCTATGGAAAAGTCAGGAGACTTCCTCTACACATAAATATTCTGGAACTAAGGGCCATTTACAATGCCCTAAGTCAGGCTAGACCCCTGCTTCAACACCGGCCGGTGCTGATCCAGTCAGACAACATCACGGCGGTCGCTCATGTAAACCGACAGGGCGGCACAAGAAGCAGGATGGCGATGGCAGAAGCCACAAGGATTCTCCGATGGGCGGAAAATCATGTGTTAGCACTGTCAGCAGTGTTCATTCCCGGAGTGGACAACTGAGAAGCAGACTTTCTCAGAAGACACGACCTCCACCCGGGAGAGTGGAGACTTCATCCAGAAGTTTTCCAAATGATTGTATACCGTTGGGAAAGGCCACAGGTGGACATGATGGCATCCCGCCTCAACAAAAAGCTACAAAGATATTGCGCCAGGTCAAGGGACCCTCAGGCGATAGCTGTGGACGCTCTGGTAACACCGTGGGTGTACCAGTCGGTGTATGTGTTCCCTTCTCTGCCTCTCTTACCCAGGGTAATGAGAATAATAAGAAGGAGAGGAGTAAGAACTATACTCATTGTTCCGGGTTGGCCAAGAAGAGCTTGGTAACCAGAACTCCAAGAAATGATCTCAGAGGACCCATGGCCTCTGCCACTCAGACAGGACCTGCTGCAGCAGGGGACCTGTCTGTTCCAAGACGTACCGCGGCTGCGTTTGACGGCATGGTGGTTGAACGCCGGATCCTGAAGGAAAAGGACATTCCGGAGGAAGTTATCCCTACGCTATTTAAAGCTAGGAAAGAAGTGAACGCAAACCATTATCACCGCATATGGTGGAAATATGTTGCGTGCTGTGAGGCCAGGAAGGCCCCAAAGGAGAAATTTCAGCTAGGTCGATTTCTGCACTTCCTACAGTCAGAGGTGACTATGGGCCTAAAATTGGGTTCCATGAAGGTCCAGATTTCGGCTCTATCGATTTTCTTCCAAAATAGAACTGGCTTCACTGCCTGAAGTTCGGACTTTTGTTAAGGGAGTGCTGCATAGTCAGCCCCCGTTTGTGCCTCAAGTGGCACCGTGGGATCTCAACGTGGTGTTGGATTTCCTGAAGTCGCATTGGGTTGAGCCACTTAAATCCGTGGAGCTACAATACCTCACGTGGAAAGTGGTCATGCTGTGGGCCGTGGCGTCGGCCAGGCGTGTATCAGAATTGGCGGCTTTGTCATACAAAAGCCCTTATCTGTATTTTATATGGATAAGGCGGAATTGAGGACTCGTTCCCTATTCCTTCCTAAGGTGGTATCAGTTTTTCATGTGAACCAACCTATTGTGGTGCCTGCGGCTACTTGGGACTTGGAGGATTCCAAGTTACTGGACGTAGTCAGGGCCCTGAAAAGTATATGTTTCCAGGACGGCTGGAGTCAGGAAAACTGACTCGCTATTTATCCTGTATGCACCCAACAAGCTGGGTGCTCCTGCTTCTAAGCAGACTATTGCTCGCTGGATCTGTAGCATGATTCAACTTGCACATGCTGCGGCTGGACTGCCACACCCTAAATCTGTAAAAGCCCATTCCACGAGGAAAGTGGGCTCTTCTTGGGCGGCTGCCCGAGGGGTCTCGGCTTTACAACTTTGCCGAGCTGTTACATGGTCGGGTTCAAACAATTTTGCAACAGTCTACAAGTTTGATACCCTGGCTGAGGAGGACCTAGAGTTTGCTCATTCGGTGCTGCAGAGTCATCCGCACTCTCCCGCCCGTTTGGGAGCTTTGGTATAATCCCCATGGTCCTTACGGAGTCCCAGCATCCACTTAGGACGTCAGAGAAAATAAGATTTTACTCACCGGTAAATCTATTTCTCGTAGTCCGTAGTGGATGCTGGGCGCCCATCCCAAGTGCGGATTGTCTGCAATACTTGTTTATAGTTATTGCCTAACTAAAGGGTTATTGTTGAGCCATCTGTTGAGAGGCTCAGTTATATTTCATACTGTTAACTGGGTATAGTATCACGAGTTATACGGTGTGATTGGTGTGGCTGGTATGAGTCTTACCCGGGATTCAAAATCCTTCCTATTTGTGTCAGCTCTTCCGGGCACAGTATCCTAACTGAGGTCTGGAGGAGGGTCTTGGTGGGAGGAGCCAGTGCACACCAGGTAGTCCTAAAGCTTTCTTTAGTTGTGCCCAGTCTCCTGCGGAGCCGCTATTCCCCATGGTCCTTACGGAGTCCCAGCATCCACTACGGACTACGAGAAATAGATTTACCGGTGAGTAAAATCTTATTTTTAGTTAATAATAAAAGTCACTTTAAATGTATTGTTTTGTAAATACAGGTGCGGTGGGATAAAGGTCATTAATTGCTATTTTTGACTAAAGTCCTAACACCTATTCCAGACAATGCACCACCCATGTAGTGGATTTAGGGCCTAATTCAGCATGGGTTGTAGTTGTGCGACAAAACTACAACCCTTTACACTGACATGTGGGGGGGATGCCCAGCACAGGGCAAGTCCGCTACGCATGCCAGGTCGCATGCAAAGGCAGACGGAGGACCACCATCTTTTGAGTCGCAGACGCTGTGTGCAATGTCACGCAGCTGCTATGGTCCGTCCCACAAACGATCTAGACATGCCTGTATTGTCCGGACCGCGCCCCCCAAACGGAGCGCCGACACCCACAAAACGCGGCGTCGATGCCGCTTCACCGCCCCCTACGGGTCTTAGACTGTGATCGCATGCGATCGCAGTTTAAGACCTTGCACATGTGCGCAGCGTCATACACACATGTACTGAAATTACCTAATAGCGATTTCAGCACAATAGCGGCTGAAGCTGAATCAGCCTCTTAGTGCTGAGTATATCTAAAATGGTGTTGCAGTTCAGATCAATCATTTCACATACAGTATATTCAGCCAATTCTTTGGATTGCTACATCAGATTAAAATTTGTTATAACAGCTCAGCACCACCACAGTACCTCCTGCAATGTCGCTTGCCTCTCTCTCTATTCCTTTCTCATTATTAACTAGCACATTGTAAGAGAAGTCCAGCTATGTGCCTAGCTAGGCATCCTGACATCACTCACTGTAGCCTGCTGTGTGGCAGATCTGCTGGCTGGGGTATAACAGGCACATTTAGCTCTTTGTTTAACAATAACATCTTAGCAGTTTTATCTGACACTCCGTGAGCCCCGGGGGATGCATATATTTCAGTCATTTCACTGGAATAAGCTGGCCACAGAAAAACTTATGTCTAAAATGTAGCACTTTGTGAATAGCTTTTCAACACTTGGCCTGAAATGTTAGTAACATAAAGCAGATTAGTGCAGCACGGTCCTGCCTAGCAGCTGAAGAGTAATTGTACAGTTTGGGAGATCTGTGATAGCCAAACTCTTTTTTCAGGCTTTTTCAGTACAGTACACCATAGTTGCTTACCCTCCCTCATTCTGCCGGAGACTCCCTGAAATAGCAGCAATCTCCCTGATTGCACCTTATCCCCATTATGTAGCTTTTACATTCTTGGGGGGAAAGAGAAATCACAGATACATACATTCAAATGGGATCATCTGTGCTATTTCCCTGTATTGGGTATAAGGCACAATGATCCCTATAGCTACATGCATTTTAAATAAAGCTTCTCCTGGCCATTTACAGTAAATGGAACCTCCTGTAAAACACAATACACAAACAAATCCTGCAAAATATCAGTGTCTTTTCTTCAACAAGTAGATTTTACTAACTTTGGGGCTCATTTACATTTGGATCATACTTACCTACTCTCCCGGAAGCTGCGGGAGGCTCCCGTTTTTTTGGGGGTAGCCCCCCGCACCCCTGGAAGAGTGGGCAGGTCTCCCGCATCCTGCTCGCACCCTAGTGATGCGAGCAGGATGGAGAGATTACCTCCCGCATTCGCGGGTCCGTCGGGTGGAGAAGGGGTTAAAATGACGCAAATCGCGTCATTTTAGCCCCATCCCCTTCCCGCGGACCCGCGAATCGCGGCATTTCCCGGCGGGGCTTAGTGATGTCACAGTTCGCCGCCGCCCCCCGAAGACACGTGCAGCGTCTCCTCTCCGGGCTTCTCCCGGAGAGGAGAAATCAAATGTAGGTAAGTATGATTTGAATGTAAGTCATTTTTATGACACACCTCCATACCTCCAAACTGTCCCGATTTTTGCGGGACAGTCCCGTTTTTTGGGGGCTGTCCCACCCGCGGGCCACAGTGTCCCGCGGTGGGGGGGTCAGTTGGGAGGCTCTGTCAATCGCTGCTCTGCTTAGCAGAGCAGCGGTGAATAGACGCTGTGCGCATGCGCACAGCGTCTATTCAGTGGAGTCAGAGGGAGAGGGAGCATGCCAGCGGCTCACAGAGCGCTGGGCATGCCCCCTCAGTGACGAAAACGGAGGTGTGGCTCGCGACCGCGGGTCCTCCTGCGAAGCCACACCCCCTTTTCATAGACCACGCCCCATTTTCGGGAGCGCGTGCGGCTTCGCCGCGCTAGTGTCCCGCTCCGCAAAGAAGCAAAGTTGGGAGGTATGCACCTCTCAGATGTAGCAGTACACGTCCGCACTGATAGGTGTTACTTTCACAATCTCCCTGAAATGCTTTTTCAAAAGTAGGCAAGTATGCAGTACACATAAAAAGGTTGTAAGACAATGTGAAAATTCACTGTGTTCAGATGGGATGCAGTCAGCATACCGGTGGACTAGATGCCGGTAGTCAGGTGGCCGACACTAGAATTCCGTCACCACGCCAGAATCCCCGCGCCTGAACAGTAGGTGATCTTGCCACGGGCAAACAGGATTTTTGCCTGTGGCGCCGCTGTCCCAAGGGCGCCGCTGCCGTGGCAAGATTCGCTACTGGCGCTGTGCGGTACACGATGATGACATCATCGCACACTGCACGGCACTGTGGGAGCAGCCGTAGACACTAGAGGTCATAATTGACCTCTAGTGTCTGTGCGGTGCTATGGGAGAGACATCATGACGTCTCTCCCATAGATCCGATGAACGCGCTGGCGGCCGGAGACGGAGGACAGCAGCAGTGGGGAAGCAGGAGCGGGGATGGTGAGTATTTATTTATTTATTTATTTTTTAGATTTTTGGGGTAATCGGCGCTACTGGGGGTACAGCTACTGAGGGCACAGTACTGTGGGCACAGCTACAGGGAGCACAGCTACTGGGGGCACAGCTACAGGGGGCACAGTATTGGGGGCACAGCTACAGGGGGCACAGCTACTGGGGGCATAACACTGGGGGCACAACTACTGGGGGCACAACTACTGAGGGCACAGCTACAGGGGACACAGCTACAGGGGGCACAGTACTGGGGGCACAGCTACTGTGGCCACAGCTACAGGGGGCACAGCTACTGAGGGCACAGCTACTGGGGGCACAGCTACAGGGGGCATTACGGTGACCACGCCCCTTTCCCATGAAGCCACACCCCTATTTTTGGATCGCTTTCTTATGGCGCGCACTAACCCTTTTTTACCTGTCGGGTGGGGGGGAGGGGGGGCAAATTAAACTTTCGCCCGGGGCGCCACGAGATCAAGAACAGGCCTTGCGCCTGAACACCAACCGCCGGCATCCAAGGAAAAGATATTGACGAAGGCCTAGCGCTTGGTACTGAGGGGCAGATGTATGAACCTGGAGAAGGCATAAGGAAGTGATAAACCAGTGATATGTGCAAGGTGATAATGGCACCAGCCAATCAGCTCCAATATGTAAATGAACAGTTAGGAGATGATTGGCTGGTGTGTTTATCACCTTGCACATATCACTGGTTTATTACTTCCTTATGCCGTCTCCAGGCTCAATACATCTGCCCCTGAGTTCTCTAATCTCTGAAGTGGTAGCTGCCTAACTTCTATGATCAGTTATCAGTCTTAGCCCAGGATTGTTAGATTCTAACTAGAGATGTGCGGCTGGCACTTTTCGTGTTTTGTGTTTTGGTTTTGGTTCTAATTCCATTTTCGTGTTTTGGCTTGGTTTTGCCAAAACCACCCTTTTGAGTTTTGGTTTTGGATCTGGATGATTTTTGAAAAACAACAACATAAAAACAGCTAAAATCACAGAATTTGGGGGTAATTTTGCTCCTACAGTATTATTAACCTCAATAACAATCATTTCCACTCATTTCCAGTCTATTCTGAACACCTCACAATATTGTTTTTAGGCCTAAAAGTTGCACCGAGGTGGCTGTATAACTAAGCTAAGCGACACAAGTGTGTGGCACAAACACCTGGCCCATCTAGGAGTGGCACTGCAGTTGCAGACAAGATAGCACTATTCAAAAACTAGTCCCCAAACAGCACATGATGCAAAAGAAGAAAAAGAGGTGCAATTAGGTAGCTGGATGGCCAAGTTAAGCGACACAAGTGTGCGGCACAAACACCTGGCCCATCTAGGCGTGGCACTGCAGTGGCAGACAGGATGGCAGGTTTAAAAAATAAGCCCCAAACAGCACATGGACATATAGAAACAAACAGCAGTGGACATATAGCAGCAGCAGCTTATATCGTCACTGGAATTAATGATGACACAGGACACTACCACTGGTCTGATACAGCCCAACAGGTTGTTATAATTGTTATACTGCAGCAGTGGATATATAGCAGCAGCGTATATTGTCACTGGAATTACTGATGACACAGGACACTACCAGTGGTCTGATGCAGCCCAACAGGTTGTTAATAATAATATAATTGTAATTTGTTATACTGCAGCAGTGGCTATATATAGCAGCAGCGTATATCGTCACTGGAATTACTGATGACACAGGACACTGGATATATGGCAGCAGAGAACACCAACACTGTGAATGGCTGGACTGATACAGCACAATACACTGACTAACCTGGACTGGTCTGCACAACACAGTCCCACTTTACAGCTACACTGGATATATGGCAGCAGAGAACACCAACACTGTGACTGCCTGGACTGATGCAGCACAATACACTGAGTGACTACACTGGACTGGTCTGCACAACACAGCACCACTTTACAGCTACACTGGATATATGGACTGGACTGCGCAGCACAGCACTTGTCACCCCACTTTCCCGTCCCAATAAACAGAGACTGAGCACACTGAATACACGTCCTCTCACTCTTCGAGACTGGAGTGAAAATGGGCGTGACGCGCGGCTCCTTATATGGAATCCAAATCCCGCAAGAATCCGACAGCGGGATGATGACGTTTTGCTGAGTTCGGGTTTCCGAGTCAAGAAGGAAGATCCGAGCCTGGCTCGGATCCGGACTCGGAAGGCAAAGTACGGGGGGGTTCGGTTCTCTGAGAACCGAACCCGCTCATCTCTAGTTCTAACTAGAGATGTGCACTGGAAAGTTTTCGTGTTTTGTGTTTTGATTTTGGATCTGGATCTCCTTTCGTGTTTTGGATCTGGATTGGTTTTGCCAAAACCACCCTTGCGGATTTTGGTTTTGGATCTGGATTCTTTTGAAAAAAACATAAAAACAGCTAAAATCACAGAATTAGGTTTTTGTTTTTTTCCCCTACAGTATTATTGACACCAATAACATTAATTTCCACACGTTTTCAGTCTATTCTGCACACCTCACACCTCATAATATTGTTTTTAAGTCAAAAGATTGCACCAAGGTAGCTGGATGACTAAGGTAAGCGATACAAGTGGGTGGCACAAACACGTGGCCCATCTAGGAGTGGCACTGCAGTGGCAGACAGGAGGGTAGTTTTAAAAATTAGGCCCCAAAGAGCACATAATGCAAAGAAAAAAAGAGGCGCAAGATGGAATTGTCCTTGGGCCCTCCCACCCACCCTTATGTTGTTTAAACAGGATATGCATATTAACCCAACATTTCAGCGACAGGTGGTCCTCCGGGAAAAAGCTTGCCAAGTACTCCAAATCCTAGCTAGCTACAAACATACCAGCTCCATATTTGATGACTTTTCACATTATGAGAAAAGTCAAGATGAAGAGTGTGATGTCAGTGTATTAGAATGCTTAATATTTGTAGACACTCCCTTACTAATCTATGTAAGCCTGAATCTTCAGTGATGGTCCCTGGGACCAGGGGGATGCTGGGAAGTGGTTGGTCCAGTGTGCAGTGTGCCTGGAGTTGGTGAGGGAATAAACAGCACAGTAGTGAACTCACATGTCTCTGTGTCCTGATGACTGGATTTACAAACGTATGAACAAAACATGGTGTCAGAGGAAATTTAACTTGGACTGCTAGTGCTCTCAGAGTGTGAAAGAATCTTGCAGAAGTCTATGGCTGTGATACTCTGTGTCTGCAAAGCCTGCCGTGTGCTCCTATCTTCAAACATTGAGTAACCATGGATAAACTATCTCCTCCAACCGGCATGCTGATATTTGGTAACTTGTCTGAAAACTGGAAAAGATTTAAGCAAAGGTTTAATATATATCTTGCTGCATGTGGAGCTGATTCAGAGGCTGACAAAATGAAGGCATCCATTTTCCTCCATGTGATAGGAGAGGATGTGCTGGACATTTATAATAGTTTTCAGTTTGATGAGGGGCAGAATATGGTGCTATCTTCTATAATGCAAAAGTTTGAAGATTACTTTGTGCCAAGGAAAAATGTGACATATGAAAGATATAAGTATTTCACATGTGATCAGAAGTCTGTAGATGGATTTGATCAGTATGTTACAGAGCTGCAATCACTCAGTAAAACCTGTGAGTTTGGTGATTTAAAGGATTCACTGATTAGAGATCGTATTGTCTGTGGAATACCTGATAATGGACTCAGAGAGAGATTGCTGAGAGAGCAAGACCTAACACTAGAAAAGGCAGTGACTATGTGTAGATCTGCAGAAATAACTAGATTTCAAGCCAAAAAGTTACACAAGGAAGCTGATGTGCATGTAGTGCAGAAAACAGAGCCATGCAAACCTCCATTCTCAAGAATGAAGCAGTATAAGCCACAGTCTAATAAGGAAATGTGTAGTAGATGTGGAAATGCTCACAATCCTAAAATGTGCCCTGCTTATGGTAAAACCTGCATGAAATGTGGTAGACTTAATCACTTTGCCAAATGCTGTAAATTTAAAAGTAAAACAACCAAAGTGCATGCTGTTAAACAAACAGATGAATTCTTTGTGGATTGTATTGAACTTTGCAGTGCAGATAAGAAAAAATGGTTTGTCCCTTTAACTGTGTCATTCCCATTAAGCTTGATACGTGTGCACAGGCAAATTTGATATCATTTCAAGACTATAAGACTTTTAGAGTAAAACCTAAAATTCATCCAGCCAAAGTGAAAGTTACAGGGTACACTGGGGAGGAAATTCCTGTGAAAGGTACATGCTTAGTGACACTGAAATATAAGGGACAACAGTTTAAAACATCTCTACTGATTGTGGATAAAAATGTGCAACCGATTCTAGGATTAAGTTCCTGTGAGAAACTAAGCTTGCTAAAGAAAGTTTTTATGGTGACATCACAAGTAGAAGATGACTGCAAATCGATGTTTACAGAATACAGAGACTTGTTTGAAGGTCTAGGTTGTTTGCCTGGAGAGCATAAAATAAATATAGACACGCAAGTTTCTTCAGTGATACACCCCTGTAGAAAAGTATTGTTTGCGCTGAGAAAAAAACTGAAACAAGAGTTAAATCGCATGAAAGCCTTGTGTCAGGAATCGACTCACCACAGCCACATCTGTCCGTCGGTGCGGACTCCGTCCGGGGTCCCTACGTTCTGCTGTCATCCGCTCCTCTGCCGCCAGACGTCATCCTGGGCCTAGGAACGCTCCTGTAACAGCGGGCGTGTGAGCACGCCGCATTCCCACCGGGCCGCGGCATGGGCGCCGCCATGACAGTCTCCATCGGTCAGAGTACGGCGGCCAATCCGGAGCTTGGCCGCACCTCCTTTTCCCACTCCATCCAATGTCTGCACACCAGGGGGTATATCAGGAGCTGCAGGGTGAGCCTGTGGTTGTCCTGAACTTTGTGTCACTCCTGCGACCCATGTGCCTGGATTCTCCGTGTTCCTGGTTACCTTCCTGGATCTTCCGTGTTCCTGGTTACCTACCTGTTCCTCCGTGTTCCTGGTTACCTTCCTACATCTCCGTGGAACTACAAGCATCAGCAACCCCAGCATCTGTATTTGGCTCCACACCTAACTACAACCGCAGTGTGCTTCAGCCTCTGCAGTAGAGACTCTCTCCAGGTGCATTCCATCACCTCACCCGTGAAGCAGCTTGCTAGCTGCCTGTGCCTAACGAACTACACTGTGGACTTCCACCTGAGTCTCCTGCATCTGCTACCAGGTTTGCTACACATTTATTACCATCTCTGCTGGCTCTACGTTTTAAACCATTCTGGTTCTCACACCAGTGAACTTATCCATCATTACCATTTCCTCCATAGACTCTCAGCTTCCAAGCTGCACCATTTCCATTGCATACTTTTTATTGTTTATTCCTGCACGTTATTCTGCTGCCTTATTGTGTGAACTTTTATGTTAATAAAACACCATTGCGCTGATGCGCAGAAACCCAATCCAGCCTCCTCACTTCTTCCATCCTACCTCCACTGACCCACTAGCGCCCCCTCCGGGGACACAAGCAAAACCGAACCTGACAGTAAGTTCAGGACCGATGGACTCGGACGGTGGTCAGAGTGTGGGGTCAGGGGCCTTACAAAATCTGGTCTCCCGCTTGGATGGTCAAGAGGCTGTGCAGCAGCAGATGTTCCAGTTTCTGCAAGGGATGTCCTCCCGGATTGATACACTACAGCAAACCCTGCCTAGTGTACTTGCTACTCCAGTTCCAGTTACCCCAGCACCTGCAAGTGCTGTGAGTTCTTCTACGCCGGCTGCATCAGCTCCAGTGTCACGCTTGCACTTTCCTGTGCCTAGCAAATATGATGGCAGTCCGAAGCTATGTCGCGGGTTCCTTAACCAATGTGAAATCCAGTTTGAATTATTATCACACAATTTCCCCACGTCAAGATCCAAGGTTGCCTACATTATCTCACTGCTCTCTGGTTCTGCCTTGAGTTGGGTGTCTCCTCTGTGGGAACGCGCTGACAATCTGATGAACAACTACGCTGAATTCGTGTCAACCTTCAGACGTATCTTTGACGAGCCAGGTCGTGCAACATCAGCCTCTGCAGACCTTATTCAGCTTCGTCAAGGTACCCGGAGTATGGGACAATATGTCATCCAGTTCCAGACGTTAGCCGCAGAGATTCAGTGGAATAATCAAGCCCTGGTAGCAGCCTTCTGGCATGGACTTTCAGATCGGATCAAGGTTGAACTGGCAACCCGCGATGTCCCTGAGCAATTGCCTGAACTGATTTCTCTATGCATCAAGTTGGACTCTCGCATCCGCGAACGCAACAGTGAGCTTGCTCGTAGTGAGCCGCGCAAGTCAAGAATGGTACCTTCAGTACAATTTCAGCCTTCACCTTCTGATGAGCCTATGCAAGTTAATAGGTCCCGCTTAACTACTGAGGAGCGGTCAAGAAGACTCCGTGAGAGACTGTGTCTTTATTGTGCGGCTGCAGGTCACCAGATCAATTCTTGTACAGTGCGCTTGGGAAACGCCAGATCCTGACTTGTAAAGGAGGAGTCAAGTTGGGATCTTCTAGACAAGCTCCTTCAAACCAAGACCTCATTCTTCCTGTGACTTTAGAGACTACAGATGGTCTTCAGTCTGCATCTGCGTTAGTGGACTGTGGAGCCGCAGGAAACTTCATCACTCAAGCTGCGGTAGATAAGTTTCGCTTGCCTATCTGCGAACTCTCATATCCAGTCTACATCACTGCCGTAGATGGTAGCCGAATCTCCAAGGGGAATATCTCTCACCAAACCAGACCAGTGGTTCTGGGAGTCGGGTTCCTGCATTCTGAATTAATAAAGTTTTTAGTTATTCCTCAGGCAACCCAGGAGATCGTGTTGGGAATGCCCTGGCTCCAACTACATAATCCGCAGATTGATTGGTCTACGTTACAACTCACTTCCTGGGGTTCACATTGTCGCCAGTCCTGCTTAGCCCAAGTTTGTCCTATCAAGTCTTCTGAAGTCAAAACCCAGTCAAATCTTCCTGCGGCTTACCAAGATTTCTCTGAAGTCTTCAGTGAAAAGGCCGCTGATGTTCTGCCGCCCCATAGAGAGTGGGATTGCCCCATTGACCTCATTCCCGGCAAGAAACCACCAAGGGGGGCGTACCTATCCGTTATCCGTTCCTGAAACTGAGGCGATGAGCGACTACATCAGGGAGAACTTACAGAAAGGATTTATCCGTCCCTCATCTTCACCCGCTGGTGCGGGCTTCTTCTTTGTTAAAAAAAAAGGATGGAGGATTACGTCCATGCATTGACTACCGGGGTCTCAATGACATTACCATCAAAAACAGTTATCCATTACCACTCATCACTGAATTGTTTGATAGAGTTAAGGGAGCCCGCATCTTCACCAAGTTAGATCTCCGCGGTGCCTACAACCTCATCAGAATCCGTAGTGGTGATGAATGGAAGACAGCTTTTAATACTCGAGATGGTCATTACGAGTACCTGGTAATGCCATTCGGGTTGAGCAATGCCCCAGCAGTGTTCCAGCACTTTGTTAACGAAATCTTCCGTGACGTTCTGTACAAATACCTCGTAGTTTACCTGGATGATATCCTCATCTTCTCCCAAGATCTCTCTTCTCATCGTCTGCAAGTCCGTGAGGTCCTCCGACGTCTTCGTGAGAACCGTCTCTACGGCAAATTATCCAAGTGTACCTTCGAAGTTCCCTCCATACCCTTCCTGGGGTATATAATTTCCGGATCGGATCTCCAGATGGACCCGACAAAGTTGGAAGCCATTGCCAATTGGTCCATTCCAAGTAGTCTTAAGTCTATTCAGCGATTCCTGGGATTCGCCAATTATTATAGGAAGTTTATCCGAGGATTTTCAACTCTCATCGCTCCTATTACCAACTTAACTCGTAAAGGGGCAGATCATTCCAACTGGTCAGAAGAAGCTTTAGCGGCATTTCAAAAGATCAAGCTGGCCTTTATGTCTGCTCCAGTTCTGTCTCAACCGGATGTAAACAAGCCATTCGAGTTGGAGGTGGATACTTCCACAGTAGGAGTTGGAGCTGTTCTCTCCCAGAAGGGAACTGATGGGAAGATTCACCCTTGTGGATTTTATTCTCGTAAATTCCTCCCTGCAGAAGCTAACTATTCCATTGGAGATCAAGAACTACTAGCGATCAAGCTGGCCCTTGAGGAATGGAGGTATCTCCTGGAAGGGGCCAAATTTCCGTTCAACATCTATACGGATCATAAAAATCTGCTTTATTTGAAGGCAGCCCAGTGCCTCAATCCTCGCCAGTCCCGGTGGGCTATGTTCTTCTCTCGTTTTAACTTTAAGCTTCATTTCCGCCCAGGTTCTCAGAATATCAAGGCAGACGCTTTATCCCGATCTATGGAGTCCGAAGAGGAGACGTCCGACTCGGTTCCGCATTCCATCCTGAGTCCAGTGGTATTTGCTTCGTCTCAAGTTTCTCCTGCTCCACCTCCTGGTAAGACTTTTGTTTCCCCAGAACTCCGTTCCAAGTTGGTGTCTTGGGCTCATCAGTCCAAATTCACTGGGCATCCTGGTGTCCTGAAAACTTTCAAGTTCCTCTCTGAGACATACTGGTGGCCGAAGATGAAAGTTGACATCAAAGATTTCGTGGCATCCTGCCCGAAGTGTGCGCAGCACAAGACTCCTCGACAATCTCCAGCAGGTCAGTTACAACCATTATCTGTTCCCAACCGTCCCTGGTCACACTTGTCCATGGATTTCATCTCTGACCTTCCCTCTTCTCAAGGATTCAATACCATCTGGGTTGTGGTTGACAGGTTTACCAAAATGGCCCATTTTGTACCACTCCAGGGTCTTCCTTCCGCACCAAAGCTTGCCCAAATCTTCCTACGGGAGATTTTCCGCTTACATGGACTACCCACTGAAATTATATCTGACCGTGGAGTTCAGTTTGTGGCAAGATTTTGGAGAGCCCTTTGTTCTGCCATGCAAGTCAACCTCAAGTTTTCGTCAGCCTACCACCCTCAGACGAATGGGCAGACGGAGAGGGTAAACCAAGAGTTAGAAACCTTTTTAAGACTTTATGTTTCGTCTTCTCAAGATGACTGGTTGGACCTGCTCCCATGGGCTGAATTTGCCCACAATTTCCGCTACCATACTGCTACAGAAACAACTCCGTTCTTTGCTGTATATGGACAACATCCCCGTGTTCCAGATTTTCAAGAACTTCCTCACATTGATGTTCCTGCTGCCACTGCTGTCTTGAGTCAGTTCTCTTCAACCTGGAGGAAGATTCATGCTTCTCTCAAGAAGGCTTCTAGCCGGTATAAGTTCTTTGCTGACCGCAAAAGACGTGCAGTTCCTAGCCTGAAACCTGGTGACAAGGTTTGGCTTTCCACCCGGAACCTCCGTCTTAGAGTTCCGTCGATGAAATTTGCACCACGTTTCATCGGTCCCTTTTCCATCGAAAGAGTCATCAGTCCTGTGGCCTACAAGCTCAAGTTACCACCTTCTCTACGAATACCTAATGCCTTTCATGTCTCTCTCCTCAGACCGTTAGTCCTGAATCGCTTCCAAAGAGCTCTTCCAGTCGGCCCCAAAGTGCGAACTCAGCGGGGCGTGGAGTTCGAGATAGAGAAGATTCTGGATTCCCGTTGCCGGTACGGTCGTCTACAATACCTTATCGACTGGTCTGGTTATGGTCCTGAGGAGAGAAGTTGGGTGAATTCGTCAGATGTCCATGCTCCAAGGTTGGTCCGTGTCTTTCACAGAACTCATCCTTCCAAGCCACGTAGGAAGGAGGGGGTACTGTCAGGAATCGACTCACCACAGCCACATCTGTCCGTCGGTGCGGACTCCGTCCGGGGTCCCTACGTTCTGCTGTCGTCCGCTCCTCTGCCGCCAGACGTCATCCTGGGCCTAGGAACGCTCCTGTAACAGCAGGCGTGTGAGCACGCCGCATTCCCGCCGGGCCGCGGCATGGGCGCCGCCATGACAGTCTCCATCGGTCAGAGTACGGCGGCCAATCCGGAGCTTGGCCGCACCTCCTTTTCCCACTCCAACCAATGTCTGCACACCAGGTGGTATATCAGAAGCTGCAGGGTGAGCCTGTGGTTGTCCTGAACTTTGTGTCACTCCTGCGACCCATGTGCCTGGATTCTCCGTGTTCCTGGTTACCTTCCTGGATCTTCCGTGTTC
Organism: Pseudophryne corroboree; assembly: GCF_028390025.1. Lineage (NCBI taxonomy): Eukaryota > Metazoa > Chordata > Amphibia > Anura > Myobatrachidae > Pseudophryne > Pseudophryne corroboree. The sequence goes on along the minus strand of NC_086444.1, from coordinate 318,003,506 downwards.
CTGGTTACCTACCTGTTCCTCCGTGTTCCTGGTTACCTTCCTACATCTCCGTGGAACTACAAGCATCAGCAACCCCTGCATCTGTATTTGGCTCCACACCTAACTACAACCGCAGTGTGCTTCAGCCTCTGCAGTAGAGACTCTCTCCAGGTGCATTCCATCACCTCACCTGTGAAGCAGCTTGCTAGCTGCCTGTGCCTAACGAACTACACTGTGGACTTCCACCTGAGTCTCCTGCATCTGCTACCAGGTTTGCTACACATTTATTACCATCTCTGCTGGCTCCACGTTTTAAACCATTCTGGTTCTCACACCAGTGAACTTATCCATCAATACCATTTCCTCCATAGACTCTCAGCTTCCAAGCTGCACCATTTCCATTGCATACTATTTATTGTTTATTCCTGCACGTTATTCTGCTGCCTTATTGTGTGAACTTTTATGTTAATAAAACACCATTGCGCTGATGCGCAGAAACCCAATCCAGCCTCCTCACTTCTTCCATCCTACCTCCACTGACCCACTAGCGCCCCCTCCGGGGACACAAGCAAAGCCGAACCTGACACCTTGGGTATGATACAGAAAGTTTATGAGCCTACTGAATGGGTAAGCTCCTTAGTAATTGTTGAAACGAAAAATGGACATCTCAGAATATGTCTAGACCCCAGAGATTTAAACAAAGCTATTAAACAAGAACATTGCAAACTACCAACCAGAGATGAAATCATGTCGCAATTTGCGGGAGCAAAATGGTTCAGTAAATTGGATGCATCTTCAGGATTCTGGCAAATGAAGCTAGATGAGGCCAGCTCAAAGCTTTGTACATTTAATACACCAGAAGGTCGATACAGATTTCTTCGACTACCGTATGGAATATTGTCTGCTCCAGAAGTATATCACAAAAAGATTCACATGATTTTTGAACATATTCCAGGTGTTGAAACAATGATGGATGACATTATTGTCTGGGGATCTACAAAGGAAGAACATGATTCTAGATTGAGACAAGTAATGGAACTTGTCAAGAAAGTGAATCTAAAGCTAAACAAGGACAAATGTGAATTTGGCGTGAATACACTTACCTTTATGGGCGAAGTGGTCTCGGATCAAGGTGTAAAACCAGACCCAAGGAAAATATCAGCCATAGTGAACATGGAACGTCCTAACAACAAAGACGACGTCAGAAGATTCCTAGGAATGATTACTTACTTAGGAAAGTTTATTTCTCAACTCTCTGAATGAACAGCCTCTCTTAGATGGTTGTTGGACAAAGATAACGAGTGGATGTGGTCACATGAACAAGAAGAAAGTTGGCAAAACTTGAAACAGATCATTACAGAGCAACCAGTGCTAAAATTCTTTGATCCTGCAAAAAGAATAAGAATTTCAGCAGATGCTTCGCAATTTGGCCTAGGCTCAGTGCTGTTACAAGAACATGAGAATACATGGCAACCAGTAATCTATGCATCAAGAGCACTGACAAGTGCTGAAACAAGGTATGCTCAGATAGAAAAAGAACTTCTAGCGATCACATATGCATGTGAGCGATTTCATCAGTTTGTGTATGGTCAAACATTTACAGTGGAAACTGACCACAAGCCATTGATAGCCATCATGACTAAATCATTACATGACTGTCCCATGAGAATTCAACGAATGCTTATCAGACTACAGAAATATGATGTACACTTGCTGTACTGTCCCGGCAAATACATGTACATTGCTGATACATTTTCTCGTGCTGTGGACAAAAGTGAAGGTTCCAAAAGTCTGATGGATGAAGAGATAGAAGCCTATGTTAATTTGATCGTAGCTTCTCTACCTGTGTCTCTTGCAAGACAAGAATAGATTAGGAAAGAAACAGACAGATGACACAATGAAAGTGTTGTCAGATATCATTCTGAAAGGTTGGCCAGCAGAAAAACATGCGTGCCCGCTGTCTATCCATGATTATTGGATGTACCGCAGTGACCTTACAGTTGTCGATGGTATTATTTACAAAGGCAATAGGTTTGTCATACCTGCACGACTAAGACAAACTATGCTGTGCAAGATACATGAAGGCCACTTAGGAGAAGAAAAATGTAAGCGGAGAGCGCGTGAAATTATGTATTGGCCAAGAATGAACCAAGACATAGCACAGACTACAGCTACATGTAAATTATGTCTTACATATAGACCGAAACAACAAGTCGAGCCACTGAGTCCTCACGCAGTGCCAGAGAGACCGTACCAGAAAGTTGGCGCAGATTTGTTTAATTGTAATGGGAAAACGTACATTGGCGTGACTGATTATTACTCTAACTACCCTGAGGTGAAGACACTACATACAACTACTAGTATAGCCGTAATCAATTGCATGAAGTCAATGTTTGCAAGGCATGGTGTTCCTATGGAAGTGTTCACTGACAATGGTCCTCAGTTTTCCAGTGCTGAATTTAGACAATTTGCTGATGAGTGGGAATTTGTCCATACTACATCAAGTCCCCACTATCCACGCTCAAATGGGTTGGTGGAAAGTTCAGTAAAAACTGTAAAGAGTCTCATGAAAAAAGCTCAAGAAGGTAAAGAAGATTTTACAAAAGTCTTTTAATCTACCGCAGTACACCTTTACAGAATGGACTTTCTGCTGCACAAATGCTGATGGGAAGAAGGATTAGAGCAAATCTCCCGATACATGATGAACTGCTTAATACACATAACTCAGCGTTGGTCAGACTGAGTAAGGAACGTCAACAGGCGAAACAGAAACTGTTTCATTACAGGCGAGCAAAAAGCTTATCTGATCTAAAATTGGGTGCAGAAAGGTATTATGCAAGCACAAGTAGCACCAAGATCTTATACTATACATACAGAGCGTGGAAAGGAAGTAAGAAGAAATCTGGTGGATTTAAGATCTCAACCTAACCATAATGAAGACAGCATGACCGAAGAATACCCTTCATCTGACATGTATGATGATCCTGATAATGGTGAACAAACCACGATTTAAGAAAGGTCCAACATGGTCGATGAAACACAGACTGTGTATGAAAGACCCAAAAGGGAAATACGCAGACCTGAGAGACTCATTGAAACGTGTTAGATGATGTTCTTAATATGACGTTGTTAATTGTTGCATTGAAGCGTACAGGGCTTATCTTTAAAGAAAAGAGGATGTGATGTTAGTGTATTAGAATGCTTAATATTTGTAGACACTCCCTTACTAATCTGTGTAAGCCTGAATCTTCAGTGATGGTCCCTGGGACCAGGGGGATACTGGGAAGTGGGTGGTCCAGTGTGCAGTGTGCCTTGAGTTGGTGAGGGAATAAAGAGCACAGCAGTGAACTCACATGTCTCTGTGTCCTGATGAATGGATTTACAAACGTATGAACAAAACAAGGAGGACAGTGTCAAGAAGGTGATTACAAATTAGAGAGGCACACGCAGTAAGGAACAACACACAGGCTTTCACCTCCACTCCTATATTGGTGCGGAACAGAAAGGACTTTAACCAAGCAAATGTATAATTACCACATTACTGGACAAACTGAAAAACTAGGGGTCAAAGCCTCCGAATTTGCACCCCCTTCTCCATTTTCAGGGATTACGATAATCTCAGATTTAATGCTGGGATGCAAATAAACTGGTTTATACTAGAGATGAGCGGGTTCGGTTCCTCGGAATCAGAACTTCATTTTTTTTTACACGGGGCCGAGCGACTCGGATCTTCCCGCCTTGCTCGGTTAACCCGAGCGCGCCCGAACGTCATCATCCCGCTGTCGGATTCTCGCGAGGCTCGGATTCTATCGCGAGACTCGCATTCTATATAAGGAGCCGCGCGTCGCCGCCATTTTCACACATGCATTGAGATTCATAGGGAGAGGACGTGGCTGGCGTCCTCTCCGTTTATAGAGAAGAGAGTGAGACTAGAGTAGAGAGAGACACAGTAGTAATTTTGGGGAGCATTAGGAGGAGTACTTTAGGAGGAGTACTACTACTTGCTGAAGTGATAGATAGATAGTGTGACTGTATAATGTATATCTGACTTGTGGGGGAGACACTGACAGTGGGGAGCAGTTAGAGTCTGAGAGCAGGACTCAGGAGTACATATAACGTACAGTGCACACTTTTGCTGCCAGAGTGCCACACTGCCATTGTGACCACACTGACCACCAGTATAATATATATTGTGATTGTCTGCTTAGGAGTACTACTTGCAAGTTGCTGATAGTGTGACCAGTGACCTGACCACCAGTTTAATAATCACCACCAGTTTAATATATATAATATATATATATAATTGTATATAATATATATATAATATTGTATACCACCTACCCGTTTTTTTTTTCTTTCTTCTTCTTTATACATACTACTATAGTAGCTTACTGTAGCAGTCTGTGGTGCTGCTGAGCTGACAGTGTCCAGCAGGTCCGTCATCAGTCATTACATAATAAATATATATACCTGTCCGGCTGCAGTACTAGTGATATTATATATATATATATATTGATTTAATCTCATTATCATCCAGTCTATATTAGCAGCAGACACAGTACGGTAGTCCACGGCTGTAGCTACCTCTGTGTCGGCAGTCGCTCGTCCATCCATAATTGTATACCACCTACCCGTGGTTTTTTTTTTTCTTTCTTCTTTATACATACTACTATAGTAGCTTACTGTAGCAGTCTGCGGTGCTGCTGAGCTGACAGTGTCCAGCAGGTCCGTCATCAGTCATTACATAATAAATATATCTACCTGTCCGGCTGCAGTACTAGTGATATTATATATATATATATTGATTTCATCTCATTATCATCCAGTCTATATTAGCAGCAGACACAGTACGGTAGTCCACGGCTGTAGCTACCTCTGTGTCGGCAGTCGCTCGTCCATCCATAATTGTATACCACCTACCCGTGGTTTTTTTTTTCTTTCTTCTTTATACATACTACTATAGTAGCTTACTGTAGCAGTCTGCGGTGCTGCTGAGCTGACAGTGTCCAGCAGGTCCGTCATCAGTCATTACATAATAAATATATCTACCTGTCCGGCTGCAGTACTAGTGATATTATATATATATATATTGATTTCATCTCATTATCATCCAGTCTATATTAGCAGCAGACACAGTACGGTAGTCCACGGCTGTAGCTACCTCTGTGTCGGCAGTCGCTCGTCCATCCATAATTGTATACCACCTACCCGTGGTTTTTTTTTTTTCTTCTTTATACATACTACTATAGTAGCTTACTGTAGCAGTCTGCGGTGCTGCTGAGCTGACAGTGTCCAGCAGGTCCGTCATCAGTCATTACATAATAAATATATCTACCTGTCCGGCTGCAGTACTAGTGATATTATATATATATATATTGATTTCATCTCATTATCATCCAGTCTATATTAGCAGCAGACACAGTACGGTAGTCCACGGCTGTAGCTACCTCTGTGTCGGCAGTCGCTCGTCCATCCATAATTGTATACCACCTACCCGTGTTTTTTTATTTTTATTTCTTCTTTATACATACTACTATAGTAGCTTACTGTAGCAGTCTGCGGTGCTGCTGAGCTGACAGTGTCCAGCAGGTCCATCATCAGTCATTACATAATAAATATATATACCTGTCCGGCTGCAGTACTAGTGATATTATATATATATATTGATTTCATCTCATTATCATCCAGTCTATATTAGCAGCAGACACAGTACGGTAGTCCACGGCTGTAGCTACCTCTGTGTCGGCAGTCGCTCGTCCATCCATAAGTATACTAGTATCCATCCATCTCCATTGTTTACCTGAGGTGCCTTTTAGTTGTGCCTATTAAAATATGGAGAACAAAAATGTTGATGTTCCAAAATTAGGGAAAGATCAAGATCCACTTCCACCTCATGCTGAAGCTGCTGCCACTAGTCATGGCCGAGACGATGAAATGCCAGCAACGTCGTCTGCCAAGGCCGATGCCCAATGTCATAGTACAGAGCATGTAAAATCCAAAACACCAAATATCAGTAAAAAAAGGACTCCAAAATCTAAAATAAAATTGTCGGAGGAGAAGCGTAAACTTGCCAATATGCCATTTACCACACGGAGTGGCAAGGAACGGCTGAGGCCCTGGCCTATGTTCATGGCTAGTGGTTCAGCTTCACATGAGGATGGAAGCACTCAGCCTCTCGCTAGAAAAATGAAAAGACTCAAGCTGGCAAAAGCACCGCAAAGAACTGTGCGTTCTTCGAAATCCCAAATCCACAAGGAAAGTCCAATTGTGTCGGTTGCGATGCCTGACCTTCCCAACACTGGACGTGAAGAGCATGCGCCTTCCACCATTTGCACGCCCCCTGCAAGTGCTGGAAGGAGCACCCGCAGTCCAGTTCCTGATAGTCAGATTGAAGATGTCAGTGTTGAAGTACACCAGGATGAGGAGGATATGGGTGTTGCTGGCGCTGGGGAGGAAATTGACAAGGTGGATTCTGATGGTGAGGTGGTTTGTTTAAGTCAGGCACCCGGGGAGACACCTGTTGTCCGTGGGAGGAATATGGCCGTTGACATGCCTGGTGAAAATACCAAAAAAATCAGCTCTTAGGTGTGGAAGTATTTCAACAGAAATGCGGACAACATTTGTCAAGCCGTGTGTTGCCTTTGTCAAGCTGTAATAAGTAGGGGTAAGGACGTTAACCACCTCGGAACATCCTCCCTTATACGTCACCTGCAGCGCATTCATAATAAGTCAGTGACAAGTTCAAAAACTTTGGGCGACAGCGGAAGCAGTCCACTGACCAGTAAATCCCTTCCTCTTGTAACCAAGCTCACGCAAACCACCCCACCAACTCCCTCAGTGTCAATTTCCTCCTTCCCCAGGAATGCCAATAGTCCTGCAGGCCATGTCACTGGCAATTCTGACGAGTCCTCTCCTGCCTGGGATTCCTCCGATGCATCCTTGCGTGTAACGCCTACTGCTGCTGGCGCTGCTGTTGTTGCTGCTGGGAGTCGATGGTCATCCCAGAGGGGAAGTCGTACTCGTAAGCCCACTTTTGCTACTTCCACCAAGCAATTGACTGTCCAACAGTCCTTTGCGAGGAAGATGAAATATCACAGCAGTCATCCTGCTGCAAAGCGGATAACTGAGGCCTTGGCATCCTGGGTGGTGAGAAACGTGGTTCCGGTATCCATCATCACTGCAGAGCCAACTAGAGACTTGTTGGAGGTACTGTGTCCCCGGTACCAAATACCATCTAGGTTCCATTTCTCTAGGCAGGCGATACCGAAAATGTACACAGACCTCAGAAAAAGAGTCACCAGTGTCCTAAAAAATGCAGCTGTACCCAATGTCCACTTAACCACGGACATGTGGACAAGTGGAGCAGGGCAGGGTCAGGACTATATGACTGTGACAGCCCACTGGGTAGATGTATGGACTCCCGCCGCAAGAACAGCAGCGGCGGCACCAGTAGCAGCATCTCGCAAACGCCAACTCTTTCCTAGGCAGGCTACGCTTTGTATCACCGGTTTCCAGAATACGCACACAGCTGAAAACCTCTTACGGCAACTGAGGAAGATCATCGCGGAATGGCTTACCCCAATTGGACTCTCCTGTGGATTTGTGGCATCGGACAACGCCAGCAATATTGTGTGTGCATTAAATCTGGGCAAATTCCAGCACGTCCCATGTTTTGCACATACCTTGAATTTGGTGGTGCAGAATTTTTTAAAAAACGACAGGGGCGTGCAAGAGATGCTGTCGGTGGCCAGAAGAATTGCGGGACACTTTCGGCGTACAGGCACCACATACAGAAGACTGGAGCAACACCAAAAACGCCTGAACCTGCCCTGCCATCATCTGAAGCAAGAAGTGGTAACGAGGTGGAATTCAACCCTATATATGCTTCAGAGGTTGGAGGAGCAGCAAAAGGCCATTCAAGCCTATACAATTCAGCATGATATAGGAGGTGGAATGCACCTGTCTCAAGCGCAGTGGAGAATGATTTCAACGTTGTGCAAGGTTCTGCTGCCCTTTGAACTTGCCACACGTGAAGTCAGTTCAGACACTGCCAGCCTGAGTCAGGTCATTCCCCTCATCAGGCTTTTGCAGAAGAAGCTGGAGACATTGAAGGAGGAGCTAACACGGAGCGATTCCGCTAGGCATGTGGGACTTGTGGATGGAGCCCTTAATTCGCTTAACAAGGATTCACGGGTGGTCAATCTGTTGAAATCAGAGCACTACATTTTGGCCACCGTGCTCGATCCTAGATTTAAAACCTACCTTGGATCTCTCTTTCCGGCAGACACAAGTCTGCTGGGGTTCAAAGACCTGCTGGTGAGAAAATTGTCAAGTCAAGCGGAACGCGACCTGTCAACATCTCCTCCTTCACATTCTCCCGCAACTGGGGGTGCGAGGAAAAGGCTCAGAATTCCGAGCCCACCCGCTGGCGGTGATGCAGGGCAGTCTGGAGCGACTGCTGATGCTGACATCTGGTCCGGACTGAAGGACCTGTCAACGATTACGGACATGTCGTCTACTGTCACTGCATATGATTCTCTCCCCATTGAAAGAATGGTGGAGGATTATATGAGTGACCGCATCCAAGTAGGCACGTCACACAGTCCGTACTTATACTGGCAGGAAAAAGAGGCAATTTGGAGGCCCTTGCACAAACTGGCTTTATTCTACCTAAGTTGCCCTCCCACAAGTGTGTACTCCGAAAGAGTGTTTAGTGCCGCCGCTCACCTTGTCAGCAATCGGCGTACGAGGTTACTTCCAGAAAATGTGGAGAAGATGATGTTCATTAAAATGAATTATAATCAATTCCTCCGTGGAGACATTGACCAGCAGCAATTGCCTCCACAAAGTACACAGGGAGCTGAGATGGTGGATTCCAGTGGGGACGAATTGATAATCTGTGAGGAGGGGGATGTACACGGTGATATATCGGAGGATGATGATGAGGTGGACATCTTGCCTCTGTAGAGCCAGTTTGTGCAAGGAGAGATTAATTGCTTCTTTTTTGGTGGGGGTCCAAACCAACCCGTCATTTCAGTCACAGTCGTGTGGCAGACCCTGTCACTGAAATGATGGGTTGGTTAAAGTGTGCATGTCCTGTTTATACAACATAAGGGTGGGTGGGAGGGCCCAAGGACAATTCCATCTTGCACCTCTTTTTTCTTTAATTTTTCTTTGCGTCATGTGCTGTTTGGGGAGTGTTTTTTGGAAGGGCCATCCTGCGTGACACTGCAGTGCCACTCCTAGATGGGCCAGGTGTTTGTGTCGGCCACTAGGGTCGCTTATCTTACTCACACAGCTACCTCATTGCGCCTCTTTTTTTCTTTGCGTCATGTGCTGTTTGGGGAGTGTTTTTTGGAAGGGCCATCCTGCGTGACACTGCAGTGCCACTCCTAGATGGGCCCGGTGTTTGTGTCGGCCACTAGGGTCGCTTATCTTACTCACACAGCTACCTCATTGCGCCTCTTTTTTTCTTTGCGTCATGTGCTGTTTGGGGAGTGTTTTTTGGAAGGGCCATCCTGCGTGACACTGCAGTGCCACTCCTAGATGGGCCCGGTGTTTGTGTCGGCCACTAGGGTCGCTTAGCTTAGTCATCCAGCGACCTTGGTGCAAATTTTAGGACTAAAAATAATATTGTGAGGTGTGAGGTATTCAGAATAGACTGAAAATGAGTGGAAATTATGGTTTTTGAGGTTAATAATACTTTGGGATCAAATTGACCCCCAAATTCTATGATTTAAGCTGTTTTTTAGTGTTTTTTGAAAAAAACACCCAAATCCAAAACACACCCGAATCCGACAAAAAAAATTCGGTGAGGTTTTGCCAAAACGCGGTCGAACCCAAAACACGGCCGCGGAACCGAACCCAAAACCAAAACACAAAACCCGAAAAATTTCAAGTGCACATCTCTAGTTTATACTACAGGATCAAGATTGGATATTTTCCCCTCTATGGAGTCTGGAGACTTATTTTGTGAAAATCTTGTAGGTTTCTCTCGTATCATTTTTTTTATTGCATTTTTATTTACATATTTTGTGGTAGATGCCTTATTTTCATTTTTCACAGCTCCCAGTTACACACATATGAGCATACCTGTGTATCCCAGTTACACACATTTGAGCATACCTGTCTTGTTTATTTTATTCATATTTTATTTTTAAACAAAGCCACCCCTTAAATGTTTTAGCAGCCACTCGTGAGGTCCCGCAGCAGCCCCGGATCGGGCAAGATGAGTTCGGGTGGATTCGGTACAGTACTAAGCAGGACTGTGCAGTGATTTTTTTGTAATTGAGCCCCTGCCCTAGTGGAGCTTACCACTCTAGTCCAAACTCATTTCATATAACAAGTAGGACTGTCACTGTGCTAACCTCTGAGCCACCAGCATGCCTCAGCCTGGCAAGCCAGACAGCTTCCTGGCTGTAATCCACCATGAGACTCCATACTGGGCCCTTATTCAGTAACTGTTTGTGCCTCACAGGAGCTCCTGGCCCATCTGCAGTGCAATGGAAAGATGATGCAATGCAACATCACTGAAACTCTGTTCTTCTAACACTGCGAGTTCTTCCGATAACCCTACGCAACACTTACATTGTACAATTATTAAAGAGAAAACATTTACAAAATAAAGGAAAAGAACCCTGTACAACAAATGCGCATCTTGTAAATAACCCCAAAATGTGGAATATTAACAAATTAAAATTAAGGCTGACTAATTGGAGCCATTCATTTGAGTCCTTAACATGAAATAATTGAAATAATGAAATGAATAAATGAAATAATAACCTCTCTCTAATGCTGGGTACACAGTGCACAATAGAAGATATATCTACTAGAGATGAACGGGTTCAGACAGGGCACCCCCAGAATTCTATGGCAGACATATAGACATACTGTAGCTGTGTTTTGAAAATTTAGTTTTCTCCGGCAGTTGCCAGAGAAAATGAAGTAGATGTTGCCATGTCACGTTCCCCTGGATTATGATTCTGTCTCTTCTGAGTCTGACTGACTTTGGCCGCAAATGTGGTCTCTCCCCACTTTATTGGAAAATACTTTGTCAAACTTGGAATTTACGTTTCCACCTTTGCGGCTATATGTTTTCACAAATCTGGTTGTGATGCTGAAGCTTGTTCCATATTCTGTTTTAGGCTTTAGTTTAAACCTAGGATCAAGTACAGCAGCACCCCTGAAATTATATGTCCGCACCCCATGACTTAAACAGCAGATAGGCAACACCCCTGGACTTATACAGCATAGGCAGCACCCCTGAAGAATTACACAGCACAACAGACAGGCAGCAGCACCCCTGGACTTAAACAGCAGTGGGGCAGTACCCCTTGACCGAAAGAGCACAGGGGCAGCACCCCATATAGGGCAGCACCCCTAGAATGATGTGGCAGACAAACAAAAGAAGTGCAAGGTGGAATTGTGCTTGGGACCTCCCACCCACCTACCCTTATGTTGTATAAACAGGACATGCACACTTTAACAAATCAATCATTTCAGCGACATAGTCTGCCACACGACTGTGGCTGAAATGATTGGCTTGTTTGGGCCTCCCACAGAAAAAGAAGCAATTTATCTCTCCTTGCACAAATTGGCTCTACAGAAGCAAGATATTGTCCTCATCCTTCGATTCCTCACCCCCTTCAGTGTTTACATCCTCATCCTCACAGAAAAATAATTCCACACCGAAGGGGTGGATGTTTTGGTATTTTGCCCAGGCATGACAATAGGCTTTTTCATCCCATAGCCAACAACTTTCTCCACTGGTGCCTTATTCAAACAAACCACATCACCATCAGAATCATCATAGTCAACTTTCTCCTCAGAGAAAGCTACACCAATATCCTCCTCATCCTGGTGTACTTCTACAGTGACATCCTCAATCTCAATATCAGCAACTGGACTGACGATGCACCTCCCAGCACTTGCAGGGGGCGTGCAAAGGTGATTCGGAGTCTCCTCTTCCCATACAGTGTTGTGAAGGTCAGGCCTAGACATTGCAACTGCGGACACACTTGGACTCTCCTTGGGGATTTGTGATATCTCTGAATGCAGTTGTTTCCTGTGCTTTAACCAGCTTTATTTTTTTTATTTTTTGAGAGGGACAAGGGCTTCCATCTTCATGAGAAGCTGAACCACCAGTCACGAACATAGTGTTATGCTTACACTCAGTTCTGTAGGTTTATAGGCGGTGCCTTGTGATGCTCACGTAATTACCCACTGCCCAGCAGTCTTTTAGCCTCCTGCAATGCTAAGCTTCTCCTATAGCAGCTGCCTTTCCAGGGTGAATTATGCCCACCCCGTACTCAGATGCTCCCACATTTTATGTATGGACAAGGCAACTATCGGTGGCTAGGCAGGGGTAAATGCAGTACAGTAAGACGTTCACCAGACACAACCTTACTACAATGCTAAGGCACAGACTGAGGAGTATATAAGGAGTAAACGTGAGTGCAACAATGCACAGGTTGGAATATAATCTTAACACAATCAATATGTGCATGCAACAATGCACAGGGTGTTATTAGCAACAAGACTGTATATACAAATGATTTGTAAATGTAACAATGCACAGGATGTAATAAGCAACTTAATCAAATATTAATGCAACAATGCACAAGGGGGTCATTCCAACCCGATTGCTCACTGCAGTTTATCGCAGAGCAGCGATCGGGTCAGAACAGCGCATGCACCCGTGCCGCAGTGTGCCGGCGCATGCCAGATGGCCGAAAGCCATCGTTGCCTAGCGACTGCCTCTGAGGCATAGACGGTCACTGGGCGGGAGGGGGCTGGATGGCGGCGTCAAGCCGCCATTTAGCGGGTGTGATCCGGTCAATGCAGGCATGGCCGGACCGTTGGGGGGCAGGGCGCGGTGGCTGCATGACATCACACGCAGCCGCTGTGACCTGGGGCAGCGAAGAGGTTCTCCCGGCCAGCCACAGGAGCTGCGCTGGCCGGGAGTATCTCCTGAGATGCAAAAGCATTGCCGCTGTGCGATGCTTCTGCATTTCTGTAGGGGTGGGGCTGGCACTGACATGCGGGTGGACTAGCCCTTCGCTGGGCTTCCCCCCGCATGTCTGAGTGCCTGATCATAGCTGTGCTAAATTTAGCACAGCTACGATCAACTCGGAAATGACCCCCAAGCTGGAGACAATAAAGAAATATACAAGGCTAGCTGGATCTCAGAAAAGGAGTCAGGCAGAGTTTCAGAATCACGGGTATTCACAGGCTGACAGGTTGTCACTAAGAGCATAAACTATCACCAGCGATTTCAGGAGTGAGCTGGAAGTGCATATAAATGGGCTATGCCCAATCACAGACCTAATTAAACAACTAAGCTCAGCTGCACGTACTACAAAACTAAGTAACGGGGAATGCCTTCTGCTTCTAGCGTCCCCGTTGCTTAGGAGTGAGGTGGCTCCCAGCGCCCGGTGTCAGCTTATTGCTAGGAGCCAGGTGGGGACCAGGATACCTTGCTCATGGCGTCTGCCTGTTGCTAGGCGCCAGGCTGGGGTCGTCAGCAGGAGGCACAGTATCCCGGCTCCTAGGCAATGTCCGGGACGCCCGCCTCCCAGCGCTAACACATTGGCTAAGGCCTTAGCCTTTCCTTGCCATTTCATGTTGTGACTGAAATATTGCCAATTTTCAATTTTACATTTCTCATCAGATAATTTCTTTTTTTTTGTTATAAATTTTTTCTTCTTGGATTTTACATGTCCTCTATGACACTGGGCATTGGCCTTAGCAGACAACGTTGATGGAATTACATTGTCAATGTCATGACTGGTGGCAGCAGCTTCAGCACTAGTACTAGGAAGTGGATCTTTCACTATTTTTTCCTCCAAATTTTTGTTCTCCATTTCACAGGACAGTGCCTGTTTATTATTACAGCACACAGAACAGTGCCCCTTTATTTTTACAGCAAACAGAACAGTACTTCTTTATTTTTACAGCACCCCTGTATTTTTACAGCATACAGGACAGGGCCACAGCATTCCTTTATTTATACAGCAGCTGACAGGGCCACAGCGCTCCTTTATTTTTACTGTAGCCCTGTATTTTTACAGGACAGGATCACAGCATTCCTTTATTTTTACAGCACCCCTGTATTTATACAGCATACAGGACAGGGCCACAGCGTTCCTTTATTTTTACAGAACCTGACAGGGCCACAGCAATCCTTTATTTTCACAGCACCCCTGTATTTGTACAGCATACAGGACAGGGACCCTGTATTTTTACAGCACACAGAACAGTGCCCCTTTATTTTTACAGCAAACAGAACAGAGCCCCTTTATCTTTACAGCACCCATGTATTTTTACAGCATACAGGACAGGGCCACAGCATTCTAACATTTTTACAGCACCCGACAGGGCCACAGCGTTCCTTTATTTTTACAGCACCCCTGTATTTTTACAGCATACAGGACAGGGCCACAGAGTTCCTTTATTTTTACAGCACCCGACAGGCCCATAGCATTCCTTTGTTTTTCAGCAACCCTGTATTTTAACAGCATACAGGACAGGGCCACAGCGTTCCTTTATTTTTACAGCACCCGACAGGGCCACAGTGTTCCTTTATTTTTACAGCAAACGACAGGGCCACAGCATTCCTTTATTTTTACAGCACCTTACAGGGCCACAGCATTCCTTTATTTTTACAGCACCCCTATATTTTTACAGCACACACGACAGTGCCCCTTTATTTTTAAAGCAAACAGGACAGTGCCCCTTTATTTTTAAAGCACATAGGACAGTACCCCTTTATTTTTACAGCACACAGGAAAGCAACCCTAACAGCACAGGACAGCACCCCTGTATAGCAGAGGACAGCAACACCCCTGTACAACACCCCAAACAGCACAGTACAGCCCAGGACAGCACCCCTGTACAGCACCCATAACAGCACAGGACAGCACCCCTGTACAGCTCACCCTAACAGCACACAGGACAGCTATCCTAAAGAGCACACACTGACCCCACCGGACGCCACCACCCACAGAGAGACAGAGGTCTGTCTCCTTCACTCTCCAAGTCTGGAGTGAAAATGGCGGCAACATGCAGCTCCTTATATGGAAACCAAAACCTGCAAAATCCAACAGCGGGATGATGACGTTTTGCTTCGTTCTGGGATCCGAGTCTGGTGGGAAGTCCCGAGCTGGACTCGGATCCAGGCCCGAATCCTGGAGTTCAGGGAGGTTCCGGATCTTGGAAATCCGAAACCACTCATCCCTAGTTCTAAGCTATTCTAATCCTTTCCCATCACACTCAAAATTTCAGCTTCCTTTTATGATTTATTTACCAGGATTTCTACAGGACCTAAAATGACATATTTTGGCTGTTAGAACCTAAAAAGACATAATTCTGTTACTTAAGTTGACATTGGAAATGTGTGGAATGAGTAGTTTTCATATGTTCAACAATTATTATTAAAAAAATTGTATTTTGCTAGACAAGCTGCATTTCCATACGTTGACAAAGGGGTCACTCGATTTTATGCATGGTGGGGTCCTTATATTGAGTATATCTCGTCTCCAAATAGATTCAAATATTTGTAATATTTGGATTCTATTTCCTGGTTTTTACTGCGTCAAATTACTTAATCCTCATATTGTTATATACGTCTTCAGAAATGTCTAAGCATTGCTTTTGACTCTTGCTATGCAATGTGTGTGTGCTGGTGACTCTGTAACTGTGTTCACCAATGTGTACTGCTGTACCTGGTAGAGATACTCAAAATGTCATACTTACTGTTATTTTTGACGCCTCTCCCTTTCTTTTTCTTTTGTCTGCCCACCCCCTTCCCTCACCTCCTTACCCTTTGTTGTTGTTATAAGTCTTGTCTGCCTCATATAAACTGTTATTTTAGTTGTTACATGTATGTTTTCATGCAAAGGGATCTTTATAAGATACCATCTTTTTCCATCATGGATGGGCTTTACTGAGACATATACGGAGCGCAGGGACGTGCAGTCAGGGGAGGCAGTGCCTCCCCTGTCATTAATGATTAATATAATACTAAGAAGATACTTATGACACATGTTCTGTGTTATAAGTATCTGCTTTAGTCTTTTTAAATCGTTTTAGTAATTTCTCTATCGTCCTAAGTGGATGCTGGGGTTCCTGAAAGGACCATGGGGAATAGCGGCTCCGCAGGAGACAGGGCACAAAAGTAAAGCTTTTACAGGTCAGGTGGTGTGTACTGGCTCCTCCCCCTATGACCCTCCTCCAGACTCCAGTTAGATTTTTGTGCCCGGCCGAGAAGGGTGCAATTCTAGGTGGCTCTCATAAAGAGCTGCTTAGAGAGTTTAGCTTAGGTTTTTTATTTTACAGTGATTCCTGCTGGCAACAGGATCACTGCAACGAGGGACAGAGGGGAGAAGAAGTGAACTCACCTGCGTGCAGGATGGATTGGCTTCTTGGCTACTGGACATGAAGCTCCAGAGGGACGATCACAGGTACAGCCTGGATGGTCACCGGAGCCACGCCGCCGGCCCCCTCACAGATGCTGAAGCAAGAAGAGGTCCAGAATCGGCGGCTGAAGACTCCTGCAGTCTTCTTAAGGTAGCGCACAGCACTGCAGCTGTGCGCCATTTTCCTCTCAGCACACTTCACACGGCAGTCACTGAGGGTGCAGGGCGCTGGGGGGGGGCGCCCTGGGAGGCAAATGAAAACCTTTAAAAAGGCTAAAAATACCTCACATATAGCCCCAGAGGCTATATGGAGATATTTACCCCTGCCTAAATGTACTAAATAGCGGGAGACGAGCCCGCCGAAAAAGGGGCGGGGCCTATCTCCTCAGCACACGGCGCCATTTTCTGTCACAGCTCCGCTGGTCAGGAAGGCTCCCTGGTCTCTCCCCTGCACTGCACTACAGAAACAGGGTATAACAGAGAGGGGGGGCAAAATAAATGGCAATATATTAATATAAAAGCAGCTATAAGGGAGCACTTAATCATAAGGCTATCCCTGTCATATATAGCGCTTTTTGGTGTGTGCTGGCAGACTCTCCCTCTGTCTCCCCAAAGGGCTGGTGGGTCCTGTCTTCGTATAGAGCATTCCCTGTGTGTCTGCTGTGTGTCGGTACGTGTGTGTCGACATGTATGAGGACGTTATTGGTGTGGAGGCGGAGCAATTGCCAAATATGAGGATGTCACCTCCTAGGGGGTCGACACCAGAATGGATGCCTTTATTTGTGGAATTACGGGATAGCGTCAACTCGCTTAAGCAGTCGTTTGCCGACATGAGGCGGCCGGACACTCAATTAGTGCCTGTCCAGGCGCCTCAAACACCGTCAGGGGCTGTAAAACGCCCCTTGCCTCAGTCGGTCGACACAGACCCAGACACAGGCACTGATTCCGGTGGTGAAGGTGACGAATCAACCGTATTTTCCAGTAGGGCCACACGTTATATGATTTTGGCAATAAAGGAGATGTTACATTTAGCTGATACTACAGGTACCACTAAACAGGGTATTATGTGGGGTGTGAAAAAACTACCAGTAGTTTTTACCGAATCAGAAGAATTAAATGACGTGTGTGATGAAGCGTGGGGTGCCCCGATAAAAAACTGCTAATTTCAAAGAAGTTATTGGCTTTATACCCTTTCCCGCCAGAGGTTAGGGAGCGCTGGGAAACACCTCCTAGGGTGGACAAAGCGCTAACACGCTTATCAAAACAAGTGGCGTTACCCTCTCCTGAGACGGCCGCACTTAAAGATCCATCAGATAGGAGGATGGAAAATATCCAAAAAGGTATATACACACATGCAGGTGTTATACTACGACCAGCTATTGCGACTGCCTGGATGTGCAGTGCTGGGGTAGTTTGGTCAGAGTCCCTGATCGAAAATATTGATACCCTGGACAGGGACAATATTTTACTGTCGTTAGAACAAATAAAGGATGCATTTCTTTATATGCGTGATGCACAGAGAGATATCTGCACACTGGCATCACGGGTAAGTGCTATGTCCATTTCGGCCAGAAGAGCTTTATGGACACGACAGTGGACAGGCGATGCGTAGAGGAGTTATTTGGGGTCGGTCTATCGGATTTGGTGGCCACGGCTACGGCCGGGAAATCCACCTTTCTACCTCAAGTCACTCCCCAACAGAAAAAGGCACCGACCTTTCAACCGCAGCCCTTTCGTTCCTTTAAAAATAAGAGAGCAAAGGGCTATTCATATCTGCCACGAGGCAGAGGACGAGGGAAGAGACAGCAACAGGCAGCTCCTTCCCAGGAACAGAAGCCCTCCCCGGCTTCTACAAAAGCCTCAGCATGACGCTGGGGCTTCGCAAGCGGACTCGGGGGCGGTAGGCGGTCGTCTCAAGAATTACAGCGCGCAGTGGGCTCACTCGCAGGTAAATCCCTGGATCCTGCAGATAATATCTCAGGGGTACAGGTTGAAATTAGAGACAGAGCCACCTCGCCGTTTCCTGAAGTCTGCTTTACCAACGTCCCCCTCAGAAAGGGAGACGGTTTTGGAAGCCATTCACAAGCTGTATTCTCAGCAGGTGATAGTCAAGGTACCTCTTCTACAACAAGGGAAGGGGTATTATTCCACTCTTTTTGTGGTACCGAAGCCGGATGGCTCGGTAAGGCCTATTCTAAATCTGAAGTCCTTGAACCTGTACATAAAGAAGTTCAAGTTCAAGATGGAGTCACTCAGAGCAGTGATAGCGAACCTGGAAGAAGGGGACTTTATGGTATCCTTGGACATCAAGGATGCGTATCTCCACGTTCCAATTACCCCTCACACCAGGGGTACCTCAGGTTCGTTGTACAAAACTGTCACTATCAGTTTCAGACGCTGCCGTTTGGTTTGTCCACGGCACCTCGGGTCTTTACAAAGGTAATGGCCGAGATAATATTTCTTCTTCGAAGAAAAGGCGTATTAATTATCCCATACTTGGACGATCTCCTAATAAGGGCAAGGTCCAGAGAACAGCTAGAGATGGGTTTAGCACTATCTCAAGAGGTGCTAAAGCAGCACGGATGGATTCTGAATATTCCAAAATCCCAATTAATGCCGACAACTCGTCTGCTGTTCCTGGGGATGATTCTGGACACAGTTCAGAAAAAGGTTTTTCTTCCCGAAGAAAAAGCCAAGGAGTTATCTGACCTGGTCAGGAACCTCCTAAAACCAGGAAAGGTGTCTGTACATCAATGCACAAGAGTCCTGGGAAAAAATGGTAGCTTCTTACGAAGCAATCCCTTTCGGCAGATTCCATGCAAAGGGATCTGTTGGACAAATGGTCAGGGTCGCATCTTCAGATGCACCTGCGGATAACCCTGTCGTCGAGGACAAGGGTATCCCTTCTGTGGTGGTTGCAGGAGGCTCATCTATTGGAGGGCCGCAGATTCGGCATGCAGGATTGGATCCTGGTGACCACGGATGCCAGCCTGAGAGGCTGGGGAGCAGTCACACAGGGAAGAAATTTCCAGGGAGTGTGGTCGAGCCTGAAAAAGTCTCTTCACATAAGCATTCTGGAACTAAGAGCAATCTACAATGCTCTAAGCCAGGCGGAACCTCTGCTTCAAGGAAGACCGGTGTTGATCCAGTCGGACAACATCACGGCAGTCGCCCATGTAAACAGACAGGGCGGCACAAGAAGCAGGAGGGCAATGGCAGAAGCTGCCAGGATCCTTCGCTGGGCGGAGAATCACGTGATAGCACTGTCAGCAGTATTCATCCCGGGCGTGGACAACTGGGAAGCAGACTTCCTCAGCAGACACGACCTTCACCCGGGAGAGTGGGGACTTCATCCAGAAGTTTTCCACATGCTATTAAACCGTTGGGTAAAACCAATGGTGGACATGATGGCGTCTCGCCTCAACAAAACACTGGACAGGTATTGCGCCAGGTCAAGAGATCCGCAGGCAATAGCTGTGGACGCGCTGGTAACACCTTGGGTGTACCAGTCGGTATATGTGTTTCCTCCTCTGCCTCTCATACCAAAGGTATTGAGGATTATACGGCAAAGAGGAGTAAGACTAGTGGCTCCGGATTGGCCAAGAAGGACTTGGTACCCGGAACTTCAAGAGATGGTCACGGACGATCCGTGGCCTCTACTTCTGAGAAGGGACCTGCTTCAGCAGGGTCCTTGTCTTTTTCAAGACTTACCGCGGCTGCGTTTGACGGCATGGCGTTTGAATGCCAGATCCTAAAAGGAAAAGGCATTCCAGAAGAAGTCATTCCTACCTTGATAAAGGCAAGGAAGGAAGTCACCGCGAAGCATTATCGCCGTATTTGGCGAAAATATGTTGCGTGGTGCGAGCAGCGGAGTGCTCCGATGGAGGAATTTCAACTGGGTCGTTTTCCTACATTTCCTGCAATCAGGATTGTCTATGGGTCTCAAATTGGGATCTATTAAGGTTCAAATTTCGGCCCTATCAATATTCTTCCAAAAAGAATTGGCCTCAGTCCCTGAGGTCCAGATTTTTATCAAAGGAGTACTGCATATACAGCCTCCTGTGGTGCCTAAGGTGGCACCGTGGGATCTAAATGTAGTTTTAGATTTCCTCAAATCCAATTGGTTTGAACCACTAAAGAATGTGGATTTGAAATATCTCACATGGAAAGTGACTATGTTACTGGCCCTGGCTTCGGCCGGGAGAGTATCTGAACTGGCGGCTTTGTTTTATAAAAGCCCTTATTTAATTTTCCATTCGACATAGGGCAGAGCTGCGGACGCGTCCGCATTTTCTCCCTAAGGTGGTATCAGCGTTTCACCTGAACCAGCCTATTGTAGTGCCTGCGGCTACAGACGACTTGAAGGACTCCAAGTTGTTGGACGTTGTCAGAGCCTTAAAAATATACATTTAAAGGACGGCTGGTTTCAGAAAATCTGACTCGCTGTTTATACTGTATGCACCCAACAAGTTGGGTGCACCTGCTTCTAAGCAGTCGATTGCTCGTTGGATTTGTAACAAAATTCAACTTGTACATTCTGTGGCAGGCCTGCCACAGCCTAAATCTGTTAAGGCCCATTCCGCAAGGAAGGTGGGCTCATCTTGGGCGGCTGCCCGAGGGGTCTCGGCATTACAACTCTGCCGAGCAGCTACGTGGTCAGGGGAGAACACGTTTGTAAATTTTTACAAATTTGATACCCTGGCAAAGGAGGACCTGGAGTTCTCTCATTCGGTGCTGCAGAGTCATCCGCACTCTCCCGCCCGTTTGGGAGCTTTGGTATAATCCCCATGGTCCTTTCAGGAACCCCAGCATCCACTTAGGACGATAGAGAAAATAAGAATTTACTTACCGATAATTCTATTTCTCGGAGTCCGTAGTGGATGCTGGGCGCCCATCCCAAGTGCGGATTATCTGCAATACTTGTACATAGTTATTGTTAACTAATTCGGGTTATTGTTTAGGAAGCCATCTTTCAGAGGCTCCTCTGTTATCATACTGTTAACTGGGTTTAGATCACAAGTTGTACGGTGTGATTGGTGTGGCTGGTATGAGTCTTACCCGGGATTCAAAATCCTCCCTTATTGTGTACGCTCGTCCGGGCACAGTACCTAACTGGAGTCTGGAGGAGGGTCATAGGGGGAGGAGCCAGTACACACCACCTGACCTGTAAAAGCTTTACTTTTGTGCCCTGTCTCCTGCGGAGCCGCTATTCCCCATGGTCCTTTCAGGAACCCCAGCATCCACTACGGACTCCGAGAAATAGAATTATCGGTAAGTAAATTCTTATTTTTTACATTATAAAAACTGTTTTAAATGTGTGCAGGAGGCACCGCTCTCGGTGCCTCCCGCTGTCTATGTTAAATGGCCGGAAGCGGGGGGTGGAGCCAAGAAGGCAGTGAAAGCCCATTAAAAAAAATAGCAAAAGCGGCACTTACCAGAAGTGCCTCTGTGACAGGGGCGTACTTTCAGCCCGTATGAAAGCACGCCCCTGTCACTAACAGTGATGTGATTGGGCCGATACAGGAGGGAGGGAGACACCCTCCGACGTGTAGGATTTTTTTATTCATTATTTTTATTCATTATATGCCTCCGCCCACTACCCCCTGCGCCGCCTGTCCCCCAGTAGCAGTCCAGTCAGCGGGGAAGGAGGGGCCGCTCACTTCTGTCGGCTCCTCTGGCTTCCTGAGACCTGACACGCTGTGGTGCACTGCATTTCAGCCATGTACACGCCGGTAGGCTGAGCTAAAAACCGCGGGGAGGGGGTTCGGCGGCTGCAGGCCGGGATTTACAGCGGGGGGGGGGGGGGGGGGTGTTCGGCGGCGGCGGCTGGCCGGGATTTACAGGGGGAGTTTGGCGGTGATAAATCCTATGGCAATGTCTTACTGCTGGGGACTTTGAGCATTAGTGTGTGAGGGGCTAGTAGCAGTACCTCCTGATAACTGCCAGGGTGCAAATGCTGCCCAGCCTGCTGTGTGTGTGTGGGGGGGGGGTTGCTGCTGCTGCTGGCCGGGATTTTTTTTTTGGGGGGGGCACTTTGTAATGTACTGAGCTCACTCATGCTGTATTCAAGAGACCCATGGCTCAGGGCTGTACTGCATATGTTGTATGCTGTACTGCCTGCAGAGGTTGCAGTCAAGATCCCGCCGGATGGAATCCCGGCGGTCGGAGTACCGACACCGGGTTCCCGACCAGCACAATCCCAACATATTCTCCCTCTGTGAGTGTCCACAACACCCATAAAGGGAGAATAAATTAGTGTGCCGAACATAGCGAGGCACCGTGCCCGCAGCGTGACGAGCATAGCGAGCCCGCAAGGGGCTGTGTTGCACTCGCCCCCCTGTCGGTATTGTGCCGGTCGGGATCCCAGTGTCGGTATTCCGACCACCGGGATCCCGTCCGGCGGGATCTCGTACTGATCCCGCCGGCAGAATGGGCTCTCCCTAGTATCACCCTCTCCCTGTCACCCTCTACTGTCACCCACTGCTGTCACTCTCTCCCTGGCATCACCCTCTACTGTCACCCACTGCCGTCACCCACTACTGTCACCTCCCTGTCACTCTCTTCCTGTCACCCTCTTTCTGTCTCCAGTTCCCTGGCATCACCCTCACCCTGGCTTCACACACTGCTGTCACCTTCTCCCTGTCAGCCTCTTCCTGTCACCAGCTCCCTGGCATCACACTCTGCTATCACCCACTCACTGGCATCACCCTCTCGCTATCACCCTCTCCCTGACATTTCTCAGTCACCCTCTCCCTGATGTCACCCACTGCTGTCATCCTCTCCTTGGTGTCACCCTCTCCCTAGCACCCACTGTTTTCTCCATCACCCTTTACCTGTCACCTTCTCCCTTTCACCCACTGCATCTCACCTGCATCACGGTCTCCCCATCACCATCTCTCTCCTGTCACCCTCTGTCTTTCCAAAGTATCACCCTCTCCTCGTCATACGACCACACATCTTGTTGTGAGTCCCCACCCTCATTGCGAGACCACACTCACTTTTCTGGGAGCACATGTACCTTCAGCGCAGGCATCGACACAGGGGCAGTAGCGGGCATTGGGGGTCATTCCGAGTTGTTCGCTCGTTATTTTTTTCTCGCAACGGAGCGATTAGTCGCTAATGCGCATGCGCAATGTCCGCAGTGCGACTGCGCCAAGTAAATTTGCTATGCAGTTAGGTATTTTACTCACGGCATTACAAGGTTTTTTCTTCGTTCTGGTGATCATAATGTGATTGACAGGAAGTGGGTGTTTCTGGGCGGAAACTGGCCGTTTTATGGGTGTGTGCGAAAAAACGCTACCGTTTCTGGGAAAAACGCGGGAGTGGCTGGAGAAACGGAGGAGTGTCTGGGCGAACGCTGGGTGTGTTTGTGACGTCAAACCAGGAACGAAACTGACTGAACTGATCGCAGATGCCGAGTAAGTCTGGAGCTACTCAGAAACTGCTAAGAAGTGTCTATTCGCAATTCTGCTAATCTTTCGTTCGCAATTTTGATAAGCTAAGATTCACTCCCAGTAGGCGGCAGCTTAGCGTGTGCAAAGCTGCTAAAAGCAGCTTGCGAGCGAACAACTCGGAATGACCCCCATTGGCGGGACATGGTGGACATTATGGCTAAAGTGCCTCACCAGCCACTGACTTCACTGCACGCCACTGACGGAGCGGGCCTCTGGTGCAGAAGTTTATCCCATCCGGTTGGATGGTTTTCATTCCCTTTACAGTGAGTCTGATCGTAGACATTAGACGTTACTGGGATTTCTTTTTTCTCTTATGTCCTAGAGGATGCTGGGGACTCCAAAAGGACCATGGGGTATAGACGGGATCCGCAGGAACATGGGCACACTAAAAAGACTTTGACTGGGTGTGCACTGGCTCCTCCCTCTATGCCCCTCCTCCAGACCTCAGTTAGACTTTGTGCCCAGGAGTGACTGGACACACACACTAGGGGAGCTCTACTGAGTTTCTCTAGAAAGATTTTTGTTAGGTTTTTTATTTTCAGGGAGACCTGCTGGCTACAGGCTCCCTGCATCGTGGGAGTGAGGGGAGAGAAGTCAGACCTACTTCTTCTTAGTTAAGGGCTCTGCTTCTTAGGCTGCTGGACACCATTAGCTCCAGAGGCTTTGATCACTTGGTTCGCCTAGCTGCTTGTTCCCGGAGCCGCGCCGTCACCCTCCTCACAGAAGCCAGAAGAAAGAAGCCGGGTGAGTATGAGAAGAATAGAAGACTTCAGTGACGGCAGAAGACTTCAGTAACGGTACAGCGCAGCGGTCGCGCTGCGCTCCATGCTCCCACACACCAACAGCACTTTCAGGGTGCAGGGCGCTGGGGGGGAGCGCCCTGGGCAGCAGGTTACTGGGGTCAATAAGGCTGGCAAAAAAGGCATATTCTGTGCCCGGGCACCGTATTTCATACCCCCGCCAGCATACAGATTTGAAATTTTAAGCGGGACTACAGCGCGCCGGGAAGGGGCGCAGATAAATTGGTGCTTTTTTTAGTATTACAGTGCTACTATCATATATTATAGTTGGGTAATATATGGGCGCTGGGGTGTGAGCTGGCATACTCCCTCTGTGTTTCTCTCTTCGGGCTTCCCTGTAGGCTGTCCCCTTTTTGGTTGGCCAGTGTGAGTGTGAGGTGTCAGTACTATGTGTCGGCATGTCTGAGGCTGAGTGTTCCTCTCCTGAGGAGGTTACTGGGGGAGCAGAAAAGGGACTGGAAATGGCTCTGTCGACACAGCCGACAGCTGATTGGGTTACTATGTTAAGTACACTTAATGCTAATGTGGCTTTATTGTCTAAGAGGCTGTATAAATCTGATTCTCAGACACAGGCATGGTAAAATCCATGGAGGATGCTTTGACTCAGGTACAGACCCCCTCGGGGTCACAAAAACGTTAATTTACCCAGATGGTAGATACAGATACCGACACGGATTCTGATGTTGAGTTTAATGAGGCTACTTTACACCCAAGGGTGGTTAAGAGTATTCAGTATATGATTGTGGCTATTAAAGATGTTTTACATATCTCTGACGAACCTGCTGTTCAGGAAACAAGGATTTGCCTATTTAAATGGAAAAAGCCTGAGGTGAAGTCTCCCCCCTCTCATGAAATTAATGCTCTTTGTGAAAAAGCTTGGGAGTCGCCGGACAAGAGGTGGCAGATTCCCAAGAGAATTTTTATGGCGTATCCTTTCCCCTCTGATGACAGGGAAAAATGGGAGTCGTCTCCAACTGTCGACAAGGCTTTATCCCGTTTGACAAGAAGGTGGCACTTCCGTCCCCTGACACGGCAGCTCTCAAGGATCCGGCGGATCACAAGCTGGAGACGTCTCTGAAGGCCATTTTCGTTAATACTGGTGCATTGCTCAGACCTGCTGTGGCGTCGGTATGGGTGAGTAGTGCTATTGCTAAGTGGGCTGATAATTTAGCTTCTGATATGGATACCCTTGATAAGGATAACATTATTTTGACTCTTGGTTATATCAAGGACGCTGCAGATTACCTAAAGGATGTGGCGAGGGACAATGACATCTTGGGATCAAGAGCCAATGCCATGGCGGTCTCGGCCAGGAGGGCGCTGTGGATCCATCAATGGAATGCTGATGCCGACTCCAAGAAAAATATGGAAGCTCTCCCCTTCAAAGGTAGTGTCTTGTTTGGTGACGGCCTTGCGGACCTGGTGTCTACCACTACTTCGGGTAAGTCATCTTTTCTTCCTTATGTTCCCACACAACAGAAAAAGGTGCCCCATCAGCAGATGCAGTCCTTTCGGCCTAATAAATACAAAAGAGGAAAGGGCTCGTCCTTCCTCGCTTCAAAGGGTAGAGGAAGGGGAAACAAGTCGCCTGCAGTGTCAGGCACCCAGGACCAAAAGTCCTCCCCCGCCTTTAACAAGTCCACCGCATGACGCTGGGGCTCCCCTGCGGGAGTCCGTGCCGGTGGGGGGGCCGTCTCCGAATCTTAAGTCAGGTCTGGTTTCAGTCAGCCCTGGATCCTTGGGACTTAGACATAGTGTCCCAAGGGTACAAGCTGGAGTTTCAGGAGATGCCCCCCTGCCGCTTTTTCAAATCGGCCTTGCCAGTTTCTCTTCCAGAAAGAGAAGTGGTGAAGACTGCGATACAAAAGTTGTGTCAACAGAGGGTCATTGTCCCCATTCCCCCGTCCCAACGAGGGGAAGGGTTCTCTTCGAGCCTCTTTGTCGTACCGAAACCGGACGGTTCGGTCAGACCGATTCTGAACCTAAAATCCCTCAATCCATACTTGAAAACTTTCAAGTTCAAGATGGAATCTCTTCGAGCTGTGATCTCCAGCCTAGAAGGGGGGGATTTTATGGAGTCAGTCGACATAAAGGATGCCTACTTACACGTTCCGATATATCCTCCACATCAGGCCTTCCTAAGATTTGCGGTGCAGGATTGTCATTACCAATGTCAGACGTTGCCGTTTGGGCTTTCCACGGCCCCGAGGGTTTTTTACCAAGGTTATGGCAGAAATGATGGTACTCCTTCACAAGCAAGGGGTCACAATTATCCTGTACTTGGATGATCTCCTGATAAAGGCGAGGTCAAAGGAACAATTGCTAAAGAATGTGAAACTCTCCCTGACGGTTCTGCAACATCACGGTTGGATTTTAAATTTGCCAAAGTCTCAGTTGCTTCCGACAACTCGGCTGTCCTTCCTGGGCATGATCCTAGACACGGAGCTTCAGAGAGTGTTTCTTCCGGAGGACAAAGCTCTGGAAATATAGATCATGGTCAAGGAGCTTTTGAGACCGACAAGGGTGTCGATTCATCAATGCACTCGAGTACTAGGGAAGATGGTGGCGGCTTACGAAG
Organism: Pseudophryne corroboree; assembly: GCF_028390025.1. Classification (NCBI taxonomy): domain Eukaryota; kingdom Metazoa; phylum Chordata; class Amphibia; order Anura; family Myobatrachidae; genus Pseudophryne; species Pseudophryne corroboree. The sequence goes on along the minus strand of NC_086444.1, from coordinate 317,976,280 downwards.
CCATTCCGTTTGGCAGGTTTCATGCCAGGGTGTTTCAGTGGGACCTGCTGGACAAATGGTCCGGGTCTCACCTACACATGCACAGGAAAATAAGTCTATCTTCCAGGGCCAGGATCTCTCTCCTGTGGTGGCTGCAAGGCTCTCACCTTTTAGATGAACGCCGGTTCGGAATCCAGGACTGGGTCCTGCTGACCACAGATGCAAGTCTCCGAGGCTGGGGCGCAGTCGCGCAGGGAAGAAGTTTCCAAGGAAAATGGTCAAGCCAGGAATCTTCTCTCCACATAAATGTACTCGAGTTAAGAGCCATTTACTACGGCCTCCTGCAAGCGAAGAGCCTTCTTCAGGGTTTCCCGGTCCTGATCCAGTCGGACAACATAACAGCGGTAGCGTACGTAAACTGCCAAGGCGGAACAAGGAGCAGGGCGGCAATGGCGGAAGCCACAAGAATTCTCCGCTGGGCGGAACAGCATGTGAGCGCTCTGTCAGCAGTCTTCCTCCCTGGCGTGGACAACTGGGAAGCAGACTTCCTCAGCAGACACGATCTCCATCCAGGAGAATGGACTCTTTATCAAGAGGTATTTGCAGAAGTGACAAGGCATTGGGGAATTCCTCTGATAGACATGATGGCGTCTCACCTCAACAAGAAACTTCCGAAGTATTGTTCCAGGTCAAGGGACCCCCAAGCCTGTGCGGTGGACACCCTGGTGACATTCCTAGGTGTTTCAGTCGGTGTATGTTTTCCCTCCACTTCCTCTCATTCCAAAGGTGTCGAGGATCATAAGGCGAACAAGGGTTAAGGCAATACTCGTTGCTCCAGATTGGCCACGGAGGGCCTGGTATCCAGATCTTCAGGAATTACTAGTGGAAGATCCCTGGCCACTTCCTCTAAGAGAAAACCTGTTGCTACAGGGGCCCTGCCTGTTCCTGGACTTACCGCGGCTGCGTTTGACGGCGTGGAAGTTGAATGCAAAATTTTAGCTCGGAAGGGTATTCCCAGGGAGGTCATCCCCACTCTCCTTAAAGCTAAGAAAGAGGTCTCGGCGAAACATTATCACCGTATCTGGAGAAAGTATGTGTCGTGATGCGAAACCAAGGCGGCTCCTCCGGAGGAGTTTCACTTGGGTCGTTTCCTCCATTTTCTGCAGGCAGGTGTGGGTGCAGGCCTGAAATTGGGGTCCATCAAAGTACAGATTTCGGCTTTATCTATTTTCTTTTAAAAAGAATTGGCCGTACTTCCTGAGGTTCAGACTTTTGTGAAGGGAGTGCTGCATATCCATCCTCCTTTTGTGCCACCCGTGGCACCGTGGGATCTTGAGGTGGTGCTGCAGTTTCTTATGTCTCACTGGTTTGAACCTTTGCGTAAGGTTGAGTTAAAGTTTCTCACTTGGAAAGTGGTCATGCTTTTGGCTTTGGCGTCTGCCAGACGAGTATCCGAGTTGGCGGCTTTGTCTCACAAGAGCCCATATTTGATTTTTCATGTGGATAGAGCGGAATTGAGGACTCTTCAACAATTTCTGCCGAAGGTGGTTTCTTCGTTTCACATTAATCAGCCTATTGTGGTGCCAGTGGCTACGGATGCTGTGGCAGTCTCAAAATCTCTTGATGTTGTAAGGGCTTTGAAAATTTATGCCGCCAGAACGGCTCTTGTAGGAAAAACGGAGGCTCTGTTTGTCCTATATGCTTCCAACAAGATTGGAAATCCTGCTTCTAAGCAGACTATTGCACGCTGGATTTGTAATACGATCCAGCACGCTCATTCTTCGGTTGGGTTGCCGTTGCCGAAGTCTGTAAAGGCCCATTCTACCAGGAAGGTGGGATCATCTTGGGCGGCTGCCCGAGGGGTCTCGGCACTTCAACTTTGCCGAGCAGCTACATGGTCAGGTTCAAACACTTTTGCTAAGTTCTACAAGTTTGATACCCTGGCTGAGGAGGACCTTGTGTTTGCTCAATCGGTGCTGCAGAGTCGTCCGTACATACAAACGCTGGCACGCTCCAAAGCAAGTGAGCCGCATGAGGAGACCAAGGCGGAGCGGCCGGAGCAGCAGAAGGACGTGTTACATCCGCGGCAGCCGATCAGGCTGTAACATCAAGCCGCGAGAGGTACAAATAGGGACAGTAGGGATAGCGTCACCCGCATACAGAGACTGTCCGGACTAACCCAGACTGGGAAGTTAATACCGCTAATGATCTCCGTTTCACCATTTAATCACAAAAGAGCTGTAACATTGATATTAACCAATTCTTTTCTTCACAGGTATGTGCGTTCAACACATAATTTATATACTCAAGTGCTCCTAACTATCGTTTTTTCTTCCTGTAATTATTATATGGAGCTGCTGATACAATATATACAAGCGCGGCAATTATATTATTATTCTTTGATATTTTTTTTTTGTCGAAAATGTCCCGTTTTTCGACATTTTGGGGAATTTGACCGCAATTGCATATATCCCAAAGTCTTTTTAGTGTGCCCATGTTCCTGCGGATCCCGTCTATACCCCATGGTCCTTTTGGAGTCCCCAGCATCCTCTACGGACTAGGAGAAAAGGATTTACCGGTAGGTATTAAAATCCTATTTTTTACTATATTTGTTTCTTGTATATTGAGTTTTATTAGTATCTTGGCTAAAAGGAAATCTCCACTATAGTTGGAATGCCTTCCCTGTTCTTTATGTCCTGGGCTGCTGTTATGTTTTTTGTTTACCGTACTGCATCTTTTCGTACATTTGTTTTTGTTGTACTCTCTTAATGAAAATCAATAAAGAGATAAAAAAAAAGATGAAACCTGGCACCAACTGGATCGGGATAACTATTTTGCAGCAAGAGGAATGGGTACTGTATCTATACTGGTCCAATTTGCACTTCTGTTTGTAAAATTGTCACAGTTGGTGTGCGTCTAAACATGAGGGCCCAGTAATGCAAAGTCAGTTCTGGTTTTATATTTTATAACTCTGCTGTATAATTCTGTTTTTCGCATGCTATTTTCTGTTATTATTTATAAAAAAAGTAGCTAAAAAATAAAAATAAGGAATCAATCCAGGGAAGTGAGTGAATTAGCTTTATTTCTACTGTCCAACAGTAGCATTTGGGCACAGATTTGTGACTTGTATGTTGTATATTGTATCTTATGAAAACCTCTGTGCTATGGGGGGTCATTCCAAGTTGTTCGCTTGTTGCCGATTTTCGCTATACTGCGATTAGTCGCTTACTGCGCATGCGCAATGTTCGCAGAGCGCATGCGCTTAGATATTTTACACAAAACTTAGGTATTTTACTCACGACATAACGACATCGCTGTGCTGATCGTAGTGTGATTGACAGGAAGTGGGTGTTTCTGGGCGGAAACTGTCCGTTTTATGGAAGTGTGCGGAAAAACGCAGGCGTTCGAGTTGCAAAATGCAGGAGTGGCTGGAGAAACGGGGGAGTGGTTGGGCAAACGCTGGGTGTGTTTGTGACGTCAAACCAGGAACGAAAAGGACTGAGCTGGTCGCAATGGCTGAGTAAGTCTGGAGCTACCCAAAAACTGCTAAGAAATTTCTATTCGCAATTCTGCTAATCTTTAGTTCACAATTCTGCTAATTTAACATACACTCCCAGAGGGCGGCGGCTTAGCGTGTGCAATGCTGCTAAAAGCAGCTAGCGAGCGAACAACTCGGAATCACCCCCATAGTGCAAAGCTGGAAATAGCTTTAGCTTGTTCTGATTTTTGTGTCCCCCTCAGATAAGTCACCTGAGGAAATAAAGAAAGTTGGTAAGAAATTTTTCCTCATTAGAGATATTCTGTTGCATAAAAATACTTGATACTTATTATTTAATATTGGTCGCTGATGATTCTCCTGCTTTACTTTCCTCACAAGCAGCTACAACTTTTATTCCACTGCTTTATGTATCAAGTTTTACCCATTTGTATTGATTGTAAGCTCATGTAAGCCCCATACACACTACCTGATCCCAGCCGATGCCGATATTGGTGGTAGCAGGGACCCGGCAAGTGCATACACACTTGCCGATGCGACCGGGACAGGCAGCAACTGCGGGGGGGAGAACAACGGCCATGCTGCACCTGCATGGCTATCATTAACGAGGACCTCCCTCGTACGTACATGTTCTAACGAGGGAGGGTGTCGTTAAGCACACGCGGGAGTGCGGATCGTTAACGATAGGGAGTGTACACACTAGGCGATATTGTGAACAATATCACTCAGAAAGCCCTTTCTGAGCGTTATTGTTCACAATATTGCCTAGTGTGTTTGGGACTTTAAGCATCCTCCCTTCTGTTTCACATCATTGTAAATTGTTTGTATTATGATCCCCACAATGTACAACACTGCTTATGTTGGTGCTTTATAAATTATAAATTAGAGATAATATTAATATTTATTTTGTATTCTTTTTAAATTACTAATTTACTTACTGTGAAAGTATAAGATTTTTTCTATATATCAGCTCGCGAGCAACAGGTAGCACGCCGTCGCAATCCAGGGAGCTCGCTTTGTGGTTTTAGCTCACCGTACGGCAATTACGGCACATGGGAAGTGTGTGGCTTTCATGCATTTATAGGCATGGTGCGCACAGGCTCCCCTAATGTCCGGCACCACCTCACACACACCTTCTGCTGCTGAGTGTGCTCGTGCACGGCAGTCAGGACTGTATATTAGGCCGCTGGCAAGCCGGACGTCTGGGATGGTTTAATCATTTTTGGCTGGGTGCACTGACTGACATAAACCTCCTCCCAGGCCCTGGCTCTGCCTCTAACTGCGCAATGTGACGTGATGATGTCACACTGCACAATGCACACTCCCGCTCTTGGTGTCTTTCTTTTCCCTGCTCGTGTGTCATGCCAAAGACACACAGTGTTCCTCATAGGAGGAGGACAAGTTTAAGTCATGGCAACTCAGTGTCTTACGAAATAAGTAAACTGCAGCAGAAATGACACCAAAACCCATACTAGACACTGCTGTGGGCATTGTGTAAGGAGCACTACTACTATGGGAATTGTGTAAGGGTCACAACTATGGGCATTATGTAAGGGGCACTACTTCTATGGGCACTGTGTAGTGGGCACAAATATGGGCATTGTGAAAGGGGCACTACTACTATGGGCATTGTGTAAGGAGCAAAACTACTGTGTGGGCATTGCATAAGGGGCACAACTACTGTGTGGGCATTGTTTAAGAAGTACAACTACTGTGAGCATTCTGTAAGGGACACAACTGCTGTGAGCTGTGAGCATTGTGTAAGGGTCACTTCTACTGTGGGCATTGTGTAGGGGGCACTACTACTGTGGGCATTGTGTAATGGTCACTACTACTGTGGGCACTGTGTAGGGGGCACTACTACTGTGGACAGTGTAAGAGGCACAACTATGGGCATTGTGCAAGAGGCACAACTGATATGTGTTTTACCTATGAAATATATATTGTATAAAGTATGTTTCTAGCACGGCATTGTCCATGATTTACTATGCAATCAGGGTTTACAAATATGGACTAATTTAAATAATTAAAATAAAGATGGTGACAGCAGAACAAGTGTTGTGTCCAGTGTCGGACTGGGGCATGTTGGGCCCACTGGGGGAATGCAGTGGTAGGGGCCCACGTTAGGGGTGTTGCCAGTCTGCAGAGGGGGTGTGGCCTGTTACCTCATTGGTTTGACTAACCATTAGAGTGCAACTTTTGTGCCCCTTCATAAATATATACAGTAAATTCAGCTGCTGCATGCATGATAATGTACCAGATTAATAACAGCAATTCACTATAGTCCAGTATAAGAAAACATATGTATAATGTATAATTCAAGTGCACAGTCTGGAACCTGATCCTTAGAGCAGAAGGTGGGCCTCCAGGCAGTGGGGCCCACCGGTGGTTTCCCCTGTACCCCTGTGGGCCAGTCCAATCCTTGTTGTGTTCATTAGCAACCAATCAGTTACTTCCTTTAGTTTTGATACATATGGGGAGATGTATTAAACCTTCTGAAGAGTGCGGGTGAAGTTACCCACAGCACCCAATCACCCTCTAGCTATCATTAATCCAGTGCATTCTATTCAATATTAGGTAGATGCTGATTAGTAGTGATTAGCACCTTCTCCACCTGTCCTCTTTAGAAAGTTTGATAAACTTCACACATCAGATGCATACGCACGCCACTCAAGCACACTTATCTTAGTAAATAAAGACACAACAACCGTAATTGGCGTGAAAGGGGTCAGCTTTTTATTTTGACTGAGAGGGAGGCCTATTAATACTAAAACTAAGAATGCAGACTTCCCTCTCTAACTAAGGTGGTGGGGAGAAGAACGGTTAAGCATGATAAACAACTTAATAAGGGTAATCCAAAATTATATGACGAAATAGAGCAATAAACATGTGTGTGTGTGAGGGGGCCTTCTGCCCCAGATGTTCCGGGATTGGCCTCCTGCCTCCATCCCGAGCAATAAAAACATATGTGTGAGGGGGCCTTCTGCCCCAGATGTTCTGGGATCGGCCTCCTGCCTCCATCCCAGACATCGGAAATCCAAAAATCCAAGGCCAGCAGTCGACCTTCTGCCACTAGTTGTAGGGACGGAGGTACGCTCCGCCCCTACGGGGTAAAAAATATCCACACATGTTTATGATCTATCATATGGGCCCACCAGGTACGGTGGTGCCCATCAATTAATAATAAGACTATAAGATTACCTAAAAGTTCACCCGAACTTACTAACGATAAAATCCTTAAGTTAAACTAAAATAACCGTTCAGAAACCGGCCAACTGCCAGGTTACCAACCTACCACCGCCACCTGAACCGAAAACTCAACTCAACTAAAGGAAGCAGAATACGAAGAAAACTCACTCAACTCAAACTAAAGAAAACAGAATATGAAACTAAAAAGACCTGAAGGCCTGGCGCACCAGATAATTGCCACCCATGGCCGACAAGCCATATAAAACGCGGATCTAGCCGCCTGCCTGCAAAAGAAGGGTGTTACTGAGGTTAAGAAATGAAGTATATGGAGAAAATGGGTAACCTAACCTGCAACCCTAATTGGAAGGGGGGGGGAGGGGTCACCCAATTTGACTTGAGGCGAAAACACAAAACTTCGTTAGCCGGCAAAAACCGTAATTAAAGCCAACGATAAAACAAAAATTCCTCAAGGCCCCCGCAATCACAAAGTGCAACTGCGACGAGCGGCTAGTCCTCAAAGGGGCGCACTGGGAGGAAAAGGCCTGATATAGCAGCTGACTGCACCAGACCTCCACCTACCCAGCGCCCGGACGTCGGCCTCGGACCAACCCGCCGCAGCGGCAGCTGAAGCAGCGCCGATGCGGAAAGAGTGAGTACCATAGTCGGCCGGATATAGACCCAGGCACAAAATACAACGCCCCAAAACCGACCGGAAGTAGATATCTGGTCAACGGGGAACCGTCAGTATGGACGAGCCACCCGGGAGGCATTGGAGGCCGTACGGACGAATAAGACCGGGCCGCGGCAACTGGACAAATGCCTCGCACACAAGCCCGACCCACTCGAACCCACAGCCCCCTGCCGACTACGTCAGTCTTGGAGCGCTGAATCCTACACCACAAACCGTCGGGGGATACTACGACGTGGGCCGCCAGCATGGGCGAGGCAGAAGTCTGGGAGACGGACACCAGCTCACCCACCCTGAACGCACCGTGGTAAGGGCCGCCATGAAGAGGCGAACCTCGTATCCCCGTATCCTCGTATCGTGAGCGCTGAATCCTACACTGCAAACCGTCGGGGCGTACGTCAACGGCTTTTATTGACTGAAAGGAAGGCCTATTAAATCTAAACGTGGATGAACAAACTCCAGCTCAAACTAAGGGACGGTTGAAATATTTATCACACATAGTAGACAACAGACAGCACATGAAAATGAAACATCTCAAAACGATAATTGAAATAATATCCTAAATGTTGGAGGGCCTGTCGTCCGGGATCGGCCTTCTGCCACCATCCCTGATGGCCGGCTGCTCAGATGTTCAGGGATCGGCCTTCTGCCACCATCCCTGAGGGCCGGCTGCCCAGATGATCAGGGATCGGCCTTCTGCCACCATCCCTGACATCCCGAATCCAATGCCACTATGGGCCATCTGCCTTGTGAGGGGTCTGAACACTATGGCCCCTCTCCAGAAGGTAACGACTCCACTGCTCCCAAGCGGCCAGACAAGCCGCGAAAGTTGCAGGAGCCAAAGACCTGTGGGCTAAATCCTCCAATCCGCACACAGAAGCAGGACAGAAGTCCCTTAGGAGTAGAGCAGCAGGAGCCAACTGCCTAAACCGCTGCCAGTCGCCGCGAGAAAGGGTATCAGGAATTTCGTTGCGCGTGGCCGGGACACCCAGCATAGCAAGACTATCTGCGCGAAGACCTGCAGTACCGGCAAGGGTGAGGACCTCTGCCTAATGATGGCAAAAACTACGTCCAAATTGTCGCACCAGAAGACCACCTGCTCGTTACGCAGGGCATAGCGCCAGAGCTCCAATGCGCCCAGTATGGGAAAAAATTGTCAGCAACAGCAAGTGTGTCGTGAAGCGCTCGCCAATCGCAAGCGCCAGAGGCGTCCGTGAAAAGCTCCAGGGAGGTGCTAGACATGACCGCCTCCCTCCCAACACAGACGCCGAGAGATGAAATTCATCCCTTGTACATAAATACCGCCGAATTTCGAGGGACAATCTGAGAAAATGATGCGGGCGTCGAAGTCCCACCGTCGCCCGCTCCCATCGTGCAAGCAAAATTAAAACAGGCCCAAAGGGGGGTTGAGCCTGTATGTAGGCAAGCTTGCCCGCAGCAAGCGCATAAAGGATGGCAACGTGAAGACGGAACACCTTATCCACTGGGAGCCTACAGAGGCCGGCGACCGAATCAATCTGACCGAGATAAACTGCAGATGCAGAGGGCCGCTAAAAGCCGCTTCGGCGCCACCGGAACCCCGAAGTGTGCGAAGAGGGCGAGTGCCCTCCGCAACAAGCTAGCGCAGAGATCTGAGTCGTGTGGCCTGATCAAAAGGAAACATTCAAGCCGTGCGAAATTCGCCGATCGGCCGTCGCCTGCTCCAGGCACCAATGGAGGAAAGAACTGAATTCCTCAGAGTATGCGCAAGAGAGAGAAAAACCCATGGGGAGGAACCGATCTATGTAATAGCCATCGCCCAATATAAAAAACCCATAAACCGAAAGGCCAGAGGGTGCAGAGGGAGAAGACGAAATGCTGACTGAATGTCCAAGTTACACATCACGGCCCCCGTTCTAAAGGATCTCATGGTGGCTATGGCCGAAACAAAGGACAGGTAAATGACTCTCACTCTACACTGATAATCGGGGATAGCATATTTACGGAGGAGCCTAAATTCGCCCGCGGTCGTCTTGGGCACTATCCCGACAAGACCAAATCCGGTAAGGGGGGGGGGTTTCCAAAAAGGGGGGCCTATCCTCCTGCCCAATGTTTTCCGGAAAGGGCCTATCATCCTTCCCAACGACACTACAGTCTCAACCTCCTTCCGGAGCACTTCCGGAAACTCCCGGGCCGAACACAGGATCGAACCAGCCCCGGAACCCACCAGTCCATGTATCGGCAAGGGGAAGCCAGAAGCGAATCCCGAGTGTAAGAATTGGGCGACCACCGACCGTGGGTACCGTCGCAGCCGGGGTATGAGTGCCCGAAGTCTAAGTGGGGTGGGGGCTGTGGCCAGCACCTGGGGCCGCGGGAGCGCGGCTCTAACGGGTCTGCGGGCCGGAATTACCCCCGGTCCCAGGTCTGGGGCAGGCCTTGATCCCATGGCCTCCGCCACATCTGATGCAGGAGTGACGAAAACGACATCGCCCACCCCAGGCACATAGGGCATTATAGAAAGCGAAGCATATACCATGCCGCGCGCTGAATGAACTCCCTTCAAAGCCGGCAGAACGAGAGGCAGGTCGTTGTGCCCATCGTCACACTGTACCGGCCGCCTCAGTGTCGGCTGAACCCTGCGTAAGCTCCGAGCACAATTCCACATCCATTTTACCTAAGGTATAGATCCGTCGCCCGTGTGGTTTGCGCCGGAAGCCCTCATCGTGACGTCGCCAAGCCGACCCTTGGTACTTATGGTACAGACGTGTATAAGGAACTGATAGCGTACAATGTGCATGTGTTCGTCCGGGCGCGTCTGTAAGTAACAAGCCGCGAAGATCAACATGCCTCTAACCCAATTCGGGTAGGAGCGCAAAGCGCCCTCGCTACCCTGTCCCTATGTCTTTTCTGAAAGCAAGGCCGTACGATTATCGCTAGTAAGAGCAAAAATATTGACGTATAGGCCCTTACGGATCCGGTCCCGGACCCGGGGCCTGAGCCCACGTTGCACTGCCGTGTTGGCGCAGTGAATGGTGTACGACTCCACTGACACTTGCGAGGCGGAAGAGGATGAATACCGGCGCTCGTGCCATTGGCGACGCTTGACCCTGTGCAAACCGCCGTCGGAGGAGGACACATCCTCCGGGGACGTGGAGGCGAGGGAAGAGTCCGTGACCCGACACCTGCGCCTGTGTCTACCTGCGCTCGCTGGAAACCCTGCGCGTACTGCTGCCCCCGCAAGAGGAGGGGAACTGAGTACTTGATCCCCAAAACCGCTACGGGGTTAACCGCGCTCCCCTTGGACCAGTCAGGGTCCGATGAAGACTCACCCACACTAGAGGGAACCCGTCCATCCCAGCACCCGCCGGACGACTTGTTGGGGCACCGACTTACTCCATTTTTGTCCCGACGTCCACGGCTGGGGAGACAAAAGAGGCATTGTCCCCCTGTCCCCCCCACCCCACCGGCCCTGGAGCCGCCGCGTGCAGGGCTGGCGGTACGACTGTTGCACTAGTGGACGGGAGCGACGTAAGAGATCGCACAGTGCTATCCGCCAAAGAAGCAGTGGCCTGCCCCTGACCCCCCGAGTGCGGAGGATAACAAGGGAGCCACCGCCGACACGATAGCGGCAGCAATGGCGGACAAGACTGTGGCGTCTACCAAGGGGGCAGCCGCTGTTGCCGGCGCTCTAAGATCAGACTGACACGCGAGACGCATGCCCCACGGGAGGTTCGCAAACCCCCCGTCGGGAGCAAGGACTGGGAAGTTCCCTCACTGTCGGGTATCATGGCATAGCCATCCTGCTGCAATAAATCCTGCCTTAACCGCCTGCACCGTGACCCCCTCCTATCCCGAGCATTGGCCTCAGGATGAGATACCGGAGCGGCGTCACCGCCAGAAAGGGGGGGGGGGCAGCGCAACATCCGACGGAGGGGTGTCCGCAGCAGCATTGAAGAAGCAGCCTGGATGCGGGGCCAGACCTTTTGCCACCCGCCTGCGCACGCCGACCCCATATGGGGTGAGAGACCGGCATCCTGGGCCACACCGGCAGGGGCCACGCGGTCAAGTCTGGCGGCAGTACTAAGCGCCGCGCGAGCGAGTCCGGAAGGGGCCGGCACCACGGGTCCAGCCACGGCAGGAGAGGCCAGGAGGCCCATCCCACCGCGGGCGGACGAGACGCGGCCCAGGCTGACGGGCCCTGCAAGGTCCGTCGGAGGCAACAGGCCATACACAGCTGAAGAGCGGGCGCGTCGCACCGCCCTGTCGCGGGAGAGCGCCGCCCGTACCGGAGCCTGCATGTTATAATGTGCACGAGCGGGGGCAGGCCTCATATGGGCTCCCCAGGTGACCAAAGGATCTGCAGCACGCGCGCGCCGCACGGACCCAACACGTCCGGCAGCCGCGTGACCCCCCCCGCCCGCCCGCTGGAGCGTGTCATTATAGCCCCCCGACAGAGGAAACGATGGGGGCTGCCCCCCCTGGCGGCAGAGAGCCGGCGAGCGGCAGGGCGGGATCGCTGTCCCGGCCCCACGTGACTCGCGCGGCCGCCATCCTCCACAGGATTCAGGGACGCATGAATCAATGTGTTCCCAGCTGGCCGCAGTAGCCGCCCCCGGACCCCCGGCGCTCCGTCCCCAGCTGCAGCCAGCAGCGGGGATGGAGGCGGAGAGCGTGGACAGAAGAGAGCACGGGCGGGCGGCCGAGCCCGGCCGCGCACGCCCTGGGTCTCCCGCACCGCAGCAGCAGCAGGCCCACCCCGGGCCGGCCGGATCTCAGCAGAGTCCATGAGCCGGGCGGGGAGGGCCGCGCTGCACCCGGGTCCGGCAGCCAGCACAATAATTAAATTACAGATGGCAGCTAAAACTGCTATGCCGGGATATGTGCACTGGGGAATAGATGACTGCTCTGGTAGGTAATGAGTAGTCCTATCTCCGCAGTGCATCCACTGACAAGCAAAGTAAGGCAGAGAAAGATGCAGAAAGAAGGGACAACAGGGGAGTAGAAGGAAGAATAGGGAAAGCACCAGGGAGAAAGAGAGCTAGGAAATGAGATGAAGTAAGGAAATAAAATAGGTAATGTAAACCAAGTACTTGCAGTCTGTTACGGAAAAAACCCAGGAAAGAGGTAGGCTGTCCTAGGTCTGAAGACTATATGTATGTCAGACCAGCCCCTATACAGAATCCAGCCAATCACAATCTAGGCAGTTTCCCTTACATTCCTCCCACAAAATCTGTAACCCTTTCCGTGCCAGAGTGATGCATTAAGAGGCGTGCCGCATGCCCAGCCGGTGAGTTTATGCTGTCTCGGGCACATTCATGACCTACGCAGTCTTACTGTACATCTCCCGCATAGACTTCTAAATATTGACCTCTAAATGGCTGTTCTGATAGTGTTTTATGTTGTTTTATATATATATATATATATATATATATATAAATATATATGAAGTAGTAGGAGTATGGCGCCACAGGTATATGTGAGCAGAGCAGATGTGTGGTTAAATTTATACCAAAGTGCAGATACTCCTTTAATTATATAAGGCGTCAGCTGAACCCCAGATTTAAGGCAGGGATAATATTTTAAAAATGTAAAAGAAAGGTGGGGGTGCTAGCGACTGACAGTGTCTACAATTTAAGGATAAAAATATGAAGAATAAAAGGATACGTATTTATATAAAAAAGGTACAATATTTATTTAGTGTAAGGTAATAGTAAAAATGTTTTTTAAATAAAAAGAACGGGCTTTAAAAATAGATCTATGTAATGGCTAAAAGCACATACAAATAAGGCTGGAAAACGTATATAACAACAATAAAAAAACGTATAAATTCTCTAGATAAGAAAATAATGCTTATCTTTAAAAATGGAGAGTCACTTGAGGTACATCCAACGCGTTTCGTCCATCTGACTTCATCAAGGGGCCATATATATCTGTCTTCATCAAGGGGTAATATATATATTTCTCATACGTCCTAGAGGATGCTGGGGTCCACTTCAGTACCATGGGGTATAGACGGTTCCGCAGGAGCCATGGGCACTTTAAGACTTTTCAAAGGGTGTGAACTGGCTCCTCCCTCTATGCCCCTCCTCCAGACCTCACTTTTAGAAATGTGCCCAGGCATACTGGATGCACTTCAGGGGAGCTCTACTGAGTTTCTCTGAAAAGACTTATGTTAGGTTTTTTATTTTCAGGGAGAACTGCTGGCAACAGTCTCCCTGCTTCGTGGGACTGAGGGGGCAGAAGTAGGAACCAACTTCCTAAAGAGTTTCATGGCTCTGCTTCTGGCTGACAGGACACCATTAGGACACCATCCCGCATAGACTTCTAAATATTGACCTCTAAATGGCTGTTCTGATAGTGTTTTATGTCGTTTTATATATATATATATATATATATGAAGTAGTAGGAGTATGGCGCCACAGGTATATGTGAGCAGAGCAGATGTGTGGTTAAATTTATACCAAAGTGCAGATACTCCTTAAATTATATAAGGCGTCAGCTGAACCCCAGATTTAAGGCAGGGATAATATTTTAAAAATGTAAAAGAAAGGTGAGGGTGCTAGCGACTGACAGTGTCTACAATTTAAGGATAAAAATATGAAGAATAAAAGGATACGTATTTATATAAAAAAGGTACAATATTTATTTAGTGGAAGGTAATAGTAAAAATGTTTTTTAAATAAAAAGAACGGGCTTTAAAAATAGATCTATGTAATGGCTAAAAGCACATACAAATAAGGCTGGAAAACGTATATAACAACAATAAAAAAACGTATAAATTCTCTAGATAAGAAAATAATGCTTATCTTTAAAAATGGAGAGTCACTTGAGGTACATCCAACGCGTTTCGTCCATCTGACTTCATCAAGGGGCCATATATATCTGTCTTCATCAAGGGGTAATATATATATTTCTCATACGTCCTAGAGGATGCTGGGGTCCACTTCAGTACCATGGGGTATAGACGGTTCCGCAGGAGCCATGGGCACTTTAAGACTTTTCAAAGGGTGTGAACTGGCTCCTCCCTCTATGCCCCTCCTCCAGACCTCACTTTTAGAAATGTGCCCAGGCAGACTGGATGCACTTCAGGGGAGCTCTACTGAGTTTCTCTGAAAAGACTTATGTTAGGTTTTTTATTTTCAGGGAGAACTGCTGGCAACAGTCTCCCTGCTTCGTGGGACTGAGGGGGCAGAAGTAGGAACCATCTTCCTAAAGAGTTTCATGGCTCTGCTTCTGGCTGACAGGACACCATTAGCTCCTGAAGGGTACTGAACGCTAGCTGTGCCTAGATGCTCACTCCCACAGCACGCCGTCACCCCCCTTGCAGAGCCAGAAGTCAGAAGATAGGTGAGTGTTAGAAGACAGATCTTTAATCAAGGTGACGGCTAAATGTACCGCGCGGCTGGCGGGAGCGTAGCGGGCCATACTGCCCACACAACACAGGCACTGCAGAGTGCAGGCCGCGGGGGATGGGGGGCGTCCTGGGCAGCATGAAACCTTAGAAAACTGGTGAAAAGGGGGCATAAGATGCCGAGGCACAGCCCTACCCCCGCCAGTATAAATAATATTACCAAAATCTCTGAGGAGAAACGCGCCATTGCGGGGGCAGAGCTTCCTCTTCAGTCAGCCTGCACACTGCTCAGCGCCATTTGTCTCTGCAGCCTGAGGAGAGAGAGAAAAGCTGGTCCTCCTTAACTACTTAACAAGTATCAGGGTGCAAAAGAGGGGGGGGGGCACAGTGAAATTGGTGCTTTACATTGTGTATTTACATTATAAAAAAGCGCTGTATGTCAGTGGGTGTTTCACAGGCATTGTGTTACTGGCACTGGGTTTGTGAACTGGCTGCTCCTATCTGTGTCCTTCTGACAGATTTTACTGTGAGTTTGTCCCCTATAGGTCCCGGAGTGTCTGTGGTGTGTTTGTGCACGTGTGTGACATGTCTGAGGCAGGGAGTTCTTCCCCTGAGGGAGCCATTTTAGGGACACAGAGTTGTAATGTGGTGGCGCTGCCGAAACACCACGAGCCTGAATGGGTGAAAGAAATACGTGATAGTGTGAATCATATCAGTAGGAGATTAGATAAGTCTGAGTCTCATGCAGAAGGCTGGAGAAAATCAGTTGAAGATGTGATTTTTCAGGGTTCTGCTGTATCATCCGCAGGCGACCCCTCTGGCTCACATAAGAGACCGTTTGCAAACATTGTACATACTGATACCGACACGGACTCTGATTCCTGTGTCGACGATAGTGATTCCAGGGGGATAGATCCTAAATTGGCAAAAAACATACAATATATGATTGTTGCTATAAAGGAGGTCTTAGAAGTTACGGAAGCCCCTTCTGTACCTCAGGAGAAGGCTTATTTCTATAATAAAAAGAAATGTAAGGTAACTTTCCCTCCTTCCCATGAGCTCAATACTCTCTTTGAGGTAGTTTGGGTGAATCCTGAAAAGAAATTTCATATTCCCAAAAGGATTCAGATTGCTTATCCTTTTCCTTTAGAGGACAGGAAAAGATGGGAGCCACCCCCGGTGTTAGACAGTGCACTGTCAAGGTTAACAAAAAAGGTGATTCTCCCTGCACCTGGGATGGCTTCACTAAAGGAGCCGGCAGACCGCAAAATGGAGACCACGTTAAAATCTATTTATGTGGCCAATGGTACGCTGCTCAGACCCACCATTGCTTGCGCGTGGGTGAGTCGTGCTATTGAAAAATGGTCAGATAACTTGTCATCGGAGATTGACATGATTGATACAGACAAGTTACTCCTAATGTTAGGTAACATCAAAGACGCTGCCGCATACATGCTGGAAGCTATGAAGGATATTGGACTCTTGGGTTCAACAGCCGCTACCATGGCAGTATCGGCTCGGAGGGCATTGTGGAATCGCCAGTGGAATGCTGATGCAGATTTCAAAAGAAATATGGAGGCTCTCCCGTATAAAGGTGAGGCCTTAAGTTATTTGGTGATGGGCTGGATGCGTTAGTCTCGGCGGCTACCACAGGTAAGTCGACATTCTTGCCTTATGCTCCTGCACCGGTGAAAAAGACACATCACTCTCACATGCAGTCCTTTCGGCCCAACAAATACAAAAAGGCCAAAGGTTCCCCCTTCTTTGCAGGTAGGGGAAGGGGAAAAGGAAAGAAATCCGCAGCGTCTCCAGGATCCCATGAGCAGAAGTCAACCCCTACTTCTGCCAAATCTGCAGCATGATGCTGGGGCTCCCTTGCGGAAATCCGCTCGGGTGGGAGCATGTCTGAAACTTTTCAGTCAAATTTGGATTCAATCTGGTCTGGACCCATGGGTCTTACAAATAGTGTCCCAAGGGTACAGACTGGAGTTTCAAGACGTCCCCCCATGCCGATTTTTCAAATCGACCTTGCCAGCTTCTCTTCCAGAAAGAGAGGCAGTAACAACGGCAATTCAAAAACTATGTCAGGATCAGGTCATTATCCTGGTACCTTTGTCACAACGAGGAGAAGGTTTTTATTCAAGCCTCTTCGTAGTTCCAAAGCCGGACGGCTCGGTCAGACCGATTTTAAACCTGAAAAATCTGAATCTCTACCTGAAAAGGTTCAAGTTCAAGATGGAATCCCTGAGGGCAGTGATTTCCAGTCTGGAGAAAGGGGACTTAATGGTGTCAGTAGACATAAAGGATGCTTACTTGCGTGTTCCCATTTATCCTCCTCATTCGCAGTACAGGATTGCCATTACCAGTTCCAGACGTTGCCGTTCGGTCTCTCCACGGCAGGTGATGGTGGAAATGATGGTCCTCCTTCGTCAAAAAGGAGTCAATATAATTCCTTATCTGGATGATCTCTGATAAAATAGGATCTTGGTACTTACCGATAAATCCTTTTCTCCTAGTCCGTAGAGGATGCTGGGGACTCCAAAAGGACCATGGGGTATAGACGGGATCCGCAGGAGCTTGGGCACACTGAAAATACTTAATCTGGGTGTGAACTGGCTCCTCCCTCTATGCCCCTCCTCCAGACCCCAGTTATAGGAACTGTGCCCAGGAGAGACGGACATTTCGAGGAAAGATTTTTGTTTAAACTAAGGGCTACCAACATACCAGCCCACACTACAAACATACCGTACAACCAGAGTAACATTAAACCAGATAACAGTATGAATTAACAACAGCAACATGCTGAAACAAGAAATACACAACCCGTGTATAAACTAATTTAACTAGCAAGAAAACACTGCAAGTAACAGTCCGCACTGGGATGGGCGCCCAGCATCCTCTACAGACTAGGAGAAAAGGATTTATCTGTAAGTACCAAAATCCTATTTTCTCTTACGTCCTAGAGGATGCTGGTGACTCCAAAAGGACCATGGGGTTTATACCAAAGCTCCAGAACGGGCGGGAGAGTGCGGACGACTCTGCAGCACCGACTGAGCAAACGCAAGGTCCTCATCAGCCAGGGTATCAAACTTATAGAACTTAGCAAAAGTGTTTGAACCCGACCAAGTAGCTGCCCGGCAAAGCTGTAACGCCGAGACGCCTCGGGCAGCCGCCCAAGATGAGCCCACTTTTCTGGTAGAATGGGCTTTTACTGACTTCGGCACCGGTAGTCCGGTTGAAGAATGAGCCTGCTGAATCGTACTACAAATCCAGCGTGCAATAGTCTGTTTTGAAGCAGGATGACCAATTTTGTTGGAAGTATACAAGACAAAAAGCGCCCCAGTTTTTCTGGCAACAGCTGTCCTAGTGACGTAGATCTTCAACGCTCTTACAACATCCAGAGATTTTGGAATCGCCACAGCCTCCGTAGCCACCGGGACCATAATAGGTTGGTTAATGTGAAATGAAGAAACCACCTTCGGCAGAAATTGTTGACGAGTCCTCAATTCCGCCCTATCCGAATGAAAAATCAAGTACGGGCTCTTATGAGATAAGGCCGCCAACTCTGACACCCACCTGGCAGACGCCAGCGCCAACAGCATAACTACCTTCCAAGTGAGAAATTTCAATTCAACCTTACGCAAAGGTTCAAACCAGGAAGACATGAGAAACCGTAAGACCACATCCAGCTCCCATGGAGCTACAGGAGGCACAAACGGAGGATTGATATGCATTACTCCTTTCACAAAAGTCTGAACCTCTGGGAGGACAGCTAATTCTTTTTGAAAGAAAATAGACAAAGCCGAAATTTGCACTTTGATGGAACCTAATTTCAGGCCTGCGTCTACTCCCGCCTGTAAAAAGTGGAGAAAGCGCCCCAAGGGAAAATCTTCCGCAGGAGCCATTTTAGACTCACACCAGGAAACATACTTTCTCCAAATACGGTGATAATGTTTCGCCGTAACCTCCTTCCTAGCCTTAATGAGAGTTGGAATGACCTCCCTGGGGATACCCTTATGAGCTAAAATCTGGCGCTCAACCTCCATGCCGTCAAACGCAGCCGCGGTAAGTCTGGAAACACGCATGGACCCTGCAACAACAGGTCCTCTCTTAGAGGAAGCGGCCAAGGATCTTCCACCAGTAATTCCTGAAGATCCGGGTACCAGGCCCTTCTTGGCCAATCTGGAACGACGAGAATCGCCTGAACCCTTGCTCGTCGAATGATCCCCAGTACCTTTGGAATGAGAGGAAGTGGAGGGAACACATACACCGACTGGAACACCTACGGAGACACCAGGGCGTTCACTGCACTGGCTTGGGGGTCCCTTGACCTGGAACAATACCTCGGGAGCTTCTTGTTGAGACGAGATGCCATCATGTCGATCAACGGAATTCACCAACGTTTTGTCACCTCTGCAAATACCTCTTGGTGAAGAGCCCACTCTCCCGGATGGAGATCGTGTCTGCTGAGGAAATCTGCTTCCCAGTTGTCCACTCCCGGTAGGAAGACTGCTGACAGGGCGCTCACGTGTTGTTCCGCCCAGCGAAGGATTCTTGTGGCCTCCGCCATTGTCGCTCTGCTCCTTGTTCCGCCTTGACGGTTTATATGTGCCACCGCTGTGATGTTGTCTGACTGTACCAGGACAGGTCGACCCTGAAGAATGCTTCTTGCTTGCAGCAGGCCGTTGTAAATGGCTCTTAACTCGAGAACATTTATGTGGAGACAAGCTTCCTGGAGCGACCATTTCCCCTGGAAGTTCCTTCCTTGGGTGACTGCGCCCCAGCCCCGGAGACTTGCATCTGTTGTCAGAAGTACCCAATCCTGGATACCGAACTGGCGTCCCCCTAGGAGGTGAGGACTTTGTAGCCACCACAGGACAGAAATTCTGGCTCTGGGAGATAGACTTATCTTCCGGTGCATGTGCAGGTGAGACCCGGACCATTTGCTCAGCAAGTCCCACTGAAACACCCAGGCATGAAACCTGCCAAATGGAATGGCTTCGTACGCCGCAACCATTTTCCCCAGAACCCGAGTACAGTGATGGTTCGACACACTCGTCGGCCTCAGAAGTTCCCTGACCATCGTCTGCAGTTCCAGAGCTTTTTCTTCTGGAAGAAATACTTTCTGTAAATCTGTGTCCAGAATCATGCCCAGAAAAGGCAGCCGAGTGGTCGGAATCAACTGAGATTTTGGCAAATTGAGTACCCAACCGTGCTGTCGCAGAACCGACAGTGACAAATTTACACTTCTCAGCAACCGTTCCTTGGACCTCGCCTTTATCAGGAGATCGTCCAAGTACAGGATAACTGTAACCCCTTGTTTGCGAAGGAGAACTATCATTTCCGCCATGACTTTGGTGAAAATCCTCGGAGCCGTGGAAAAGCCCAAACAGCAACGTCTGAAATTGGTAATGAGAATCCTGTATCGCAAACCTGAGGAAGGCCTGATGTGAAGGACATATCGGGACATGTAAGTAGGCATCCTTTATGTTGACTGATGCCCATAAAATCCCCCCCTTCCAGGATGGCAATTACCGCTCGCAGAGATTCCATCTTGAACTTGAAAACTTTCAAGTATGGATTGAGGGATTTTAGATTTAGAATTGGTCTGACCGAACCGTCCGGTTTCGGCACAACAAAGAGGCTTGAGTAGAACCCCTCCTCCCGTTGGGACGAGGGAACGGGAACAATGACCCTCTGTAGACACAATTTTTGTATCACTGCCAGCACCACCTCCCTGTCCAGAAGAGCTACTGGTAATGCCGAAATGAAGAACCGGTGAGGGGGTATCTCCCGAAACTCCAGCTTGTATCCCTGAGACACAATCTCTAGGACCCAAAGATCCAGGTCTGATTGAATCCAGACCTTACTGAATATTTGTAGACGGCCCCCCACCGGTCCGGACTCCCCCAGGGAAGCCCCAGCGTCATGCGGTGGACTTGGTAGAAGCAGGGGAGGACTTTTGGTCCTGGGCGCCTGACACTGCAGGTGGTTTCCTTCCCCTTCCTCTACCTTTTGAAGCGAGGAAGGACGAACCTTTTCCACGCCTGTATTTGTTGTGACGAAAGGACTGCATCTGCAGATGTGGTGCCTTTTTCTGTTGTGTGGGAACATAAGGAAGAAAAGAGGACTTACCCGCAGTCACGGACGAGACCAGGTCAGCCCAACCGTCCCCAAACAAGACAGTACCTTTGAAGGGTAACGCTTCCAAAGCCCTCTTGGAGTCGGCATCAGCATTCCATTGATGGATCCACAACGCCCTCCTGGCTGATATCGACATGGCATTGGCTCTTGATCCCAAGAGACAGACATCCCTCGCCGCATCCTTCAGGTAATCTGCAGCGTCCTTGATATAACCAAGAGTCAAAAGAACATTATCTTTATCAAGGGTATACTATCCATATCATTAGCTAAATTCTCAGCCCATTTAGCAATAGCACTACTCACCCATACCGACGCCACAGCAGGTCTGAGCAATGCACCCGAATTAGCGAAAATGGACTTCAGAGACATCTCCAGCTTGCGATCCGCCGGATCTTTGAGAGCTGCCGTGTCAGAGATAGAGCTTTGTCAACATTTGGAGACGCCTCCCATTTTTCCCTATCATCAGAGGGGAACGGATATGCCATGTAAATCCTCTTGGGAATCTGCCACCTCTTATCCGGCGACTCCCAAGCCTTTTCACAAAGAGTATTCATTTCATGAGAGGGGGGAAACTTCACCTCAGGTTTTTTTTCCCTTAAACAAGCAAATCCTTGTTTCCTGTACCGCAGGTTCATCAGAAATGTGTAAAACATCTTTTATAGCCACAATCATGTACTGAATACTCTTAACTAATCGTGGATGTAAAGCAGCCTCAGTGAAATCGACCTCGGAATCAGAGTCCGTGTCGATATCCGTATCTACCACTTGAGTAAATGGCCGCTTTTGCGAACCAGATGGGGTCTGTACCTGAGACAAAGCCTCTTCCAAGGACTTTTTCCACACCTGTGTCTGTGACTCAGACTTATCCAACCTCTTTGATAAAGAAGCTACATTCGAATTTATCGTACTGAGCAATGCGAGTAAATCAGGTGTCGGCTGCGTCGACAGTCCCAAATCTAGCCCCGCATCCGCTCCCCCAATAACCTCCTCTGGTGAATAACATTCAGACTCAGACATGCCGACACGTAGTACCGACACACAGATACACACAGAACATCCCAGCTAGGTGACAGGCCCACAATGAAGCCCAGATAGAGGACACAGAGGGAATATGCCAGCTCACACCCCAGCGCCCATATATCCCGACAAAAGATATATGTACCCAGCGCTGCTTAATTTATAATGATAAGAAGCACCACACTGCGCCCCCCTTCTGAATATCTCCCCGTAACTTGTGAGAGGAATATGGAGGTCCCGGCAGCGTCTCCTTCAGACGCGTGTTGAAGGAAAAGATGGCGCCTGTGAGCCGCGGGACGAAGCTCCGCCCCCTTCCCGGCCCGCTTCGGCCCGCCAAATTTGAAAATGAAAAAGATGCCGGCGGGGGTTTAAGAAACGGTGCCAAGGCACCGAAAGCCTTCTGCTGGTCCCCGACCTCAGTAACATGCTGCCCAGGGCAGGGCCGTCTGTTCGTATGGGCTCAATGGGCTCTTGCCCAAGGGCCCCAGGAGTAAAAGGGCCCTAGGCTGATAGCTGAGGGTCCTCTCTTTCCAGGGGTACCAGATTTTTTAAAATCGGCCCTGGGGAACCGGAGATATCTGACTTCAAAGCAGTGGTCCCCATCCAAGCCTGTTAATTGTTCTTCCCAGCCAGATATCTCGGGTTCTGTCTGACTTAGAGTTTTTCTGAGGGTATAATCCAAACGCTGGGACTCTCCCCTTTCAGATGACACTAGCAGCTTGTCTGCACTTTGCCCAGAACCACAGATATCAGCCTTCAAGCAGCTGGTACCTGCTCCAGCTCCACACGCCTAATATGCAGTTTTATATTTTTGTTGGTGGATTGCTCTGGCTACTGAAGTCTGATCCCCAAGTCCTCAGTACCTGCTGACAGGTGAGACACTCTAGTATTTTTTATCCCATTAAAGCTAAGAAATCTATTTCCAGGAACTGGAGATATCTACAGTAAAGCAAGCTGCCCTGACCCCCGTAAAATGATGAATATTAAGCCCACTCCACTATCCACCCCTCCCCTATGTATTAAACACCCCCTACCACCCTGGAAGTCATGTATCAGGGCCCCTTCATTCAGCCCAATGCCCCCTTCTACAGTTTAGTGTTCTCCTTTCCGCCCCATTTGTGCAGTAAAGGAGTAATTAGCAGAAATGATTTCTCCAGGTCCTACATGCTGAGCGAAAGATAGAACCCCCCTACCCCCCACGGGACATCAAAGCTGCCTACCCCCACCCCTACCGCTGATGGGTGGGTAGGGGCCCCAGTGCATTGCCGTGCCCAGGGGCCTACACTGCTGTTAAGACGGCTCTGGCCCAGGGCGCTCCCCCCCAGCGCCCTGCACCCTGTAATTACCGTTGGTGATGTGTGTGGGAGCATGGAGCACAGTGTTACCGCTGTGCTGTACCTTCCGTTACTGAAGTCTTCTGCCGTCCTGAAGTCTTCTGATCTTCTCATACTCACCCGACTTCTTTCTTCTGGCTTCTGTGAGGGGGTGACGGCGTGGCTCCGGGAACAAGCAGCTAGGCGCACCAAGTGATCAAACCCTCTGGAGCTAATGGTGTCCAGTAGCCGAGAAGCAGAGCCCTTAACTAAGAAGAAGTAGGTCTGCTTCTCTCCCCTCACTCTCACGCTGCAGGGAGCCTGTAGCCAGCAGGTCTCCCTGAAGATAAAAAAATGACATAAAGTCTTTTCCAGAGAAACTCAGGAGAGCTCCCCTGTGAGTGTCCAGTCAGTCCTGGGCACAAAGTCTAACTGGGGTCTGGAGGAGGGGCATAGAGGGAGGAGCCAGTTCACACCCAGATTAAGTCTTTTCAGTGTGCCCAAGCTCCTGCGGATCCCGTCTATACCCCATGGTCCTTTTGGAGTCCCCAGCATCCTCTAGGACGTAAGAGAAAAGTGAGATCCAGGGAACAGTTGGTGCGGAACATCGCACTCTCCCTGTCAATACTCCAACAACACGGTTGGATCATGAATTTTCCAAAGTCGCAGTTGGAACCAATGACAAGATTGTCCTTTTTAGGGATGATTCTGGACACAGAAGTACAGAGAGTATTTCTTACAGTGGAAAAGGCTCTGGAAATCCAGAAAATGGTCAAACAAATTTTGAAACCAACAAGCGTGTCAATCCATCAATGCATTCGGTTGTTGGGGAAAATGGTAGCGGCCTACGAGGCCATACAGTTTGGCCGATTTCATGCCAGAGTATTCCAGTGGGACCTGTTGGACAAGTGGTCCGGATACCACCTACACAAGCACCGGAAGATAATCCTGTCCTCCAAAGCCAGGATTTCGCTCCTGTGGTGGCTACACAGTTCTCACCTACTAGAGGGATGCAGGTTCGGGATTCAGGACTGGATCCTGGTAACCACGGATGCAAGTCTCTGAGGCTGGGGAGCTGTCACACAGGGGGAAAGCTTCCAAGAAAAATGGTCAAGTCAGGAAGCCTGCCTTCACATAAACGTTCTGGAATTGAGAGCCATTTACAACGGCCTTCTACAAGCGGTACATCTTCTTCAAGATCATCCCGTGCAGATCCAATCGGACAAAGGGGGCAATTCTGAGTTGATTGCAGCAGCAAGTTTGTTAGCAATTGGGCAAAACCATGTGCACTGCATGGGGGGCAGATATAACATGTGCAGAGAAAGTTAGATTTGGGTGGGGTGCATTCAAACTTAAATCTAAATTGCAGTGTAAAAATAAAGCAGCCAGTATTTACCCTGCACAGAAACAAAATAACCCATCCAAATCTAACTCTCTCTGCACATGTTATATCTGCCTCCCCTGCAGTGCACATGGTTTTGCCCAATTGCTAACAAACTTGCTGCTACGATCAACTCAGTATTACCCCCAATGTAACAGCAGTCGTGTACATAAACAGGCAAGGCGGAACGAAAAGCAGAGCAGCAATGACAGAGGTGACAAGAATTCACCTCTGGGCAGACAGGTAAGAGCTCTGTCAGCAATTTTCATTCCGGGGGTGGACAACTGGGAAGCAGACTTCCTCAGCAGACACGATCTCCATCCAGGAGAGTGGGGCCTCCACCAAGAAGTCTTTGCAGAGGTGACAAGTCTTTGGGGAGTTCCTCAAGTAGACATGATGGTATCTCGTCTAAACAAGAAGCTTCAGAGATATTGTTCCAGGTCGAGAGACCCTCAAGCAATAGCAGTGGATGCACTGGTGACCCAGTGGGTGTTTCGGTCGGTATATGTGTTCCCTCCACTTCCACTGATTCCAAAAGTTCTCAAAATAATAAGAAGAACAAGAGTTCGAGCAATCTTCATTGCCCCAGACTGGCCAAGGAGGGCTTGGTATCCAGACCTTCAGGAGTTGCTCATAGAAGATCCTCAGCCTCTTCCTCCTCGAGAGGACCTACTACAGCAGGGGCCGTGTGTGTATCAAGACTTACGGGTCTATGTTTGACGGCATGGCTGTTGAGCGCTGGATCCTAGCCCGAAAGGGTATTCCCAGTGAAGTCATCCCCACTCTTATTCAGGCCAGGAAAGGAGTAACGTCTAAACATTACCACCGTATTTGGAGAAAATATGTGTCTTGGTGTGAAACCAAGAAGGCTCCTACGGAAGAGTTTGAATTGGGACGTTTTCTTCATTTTCTCCAGGCTGGTGTGGATGCGGGCCTTAGATTGGGGTCAATCAAGGTCCAGCTTTCGGCCTTATCAGTTTTCTTTCAAAAACAATTGGCCTCCTTTCCAGAAGTTCAGACATTTGTGAAAGGGGTTCTGCACATCCAGCCTCCATTTGTGCCTCCAGTGGCACCATGGGACCTTAATGTGGTGTTGCAGTTCCTTCAATCAGATTGGTTTGAACCTCTGCAGGAGATAGAATTGAAGTTTCTCACTTGGAAAGTGGTGATGCTTTTGGCCTTGGCATCCGCAAGGCAGGTGTCTGAGTTGGGGGCCTTGTCTCACAAGAGCCCTTACCTGATCTTCCATGAAGATAGGGCGGAGTTGAGAACTCGCCAACATTTTCTTCCAAAGGTGGTTTCATCTTTCCACATAAACCAACCTATTGTGGTGCCAGTAGCTACTGACACTTTCACTGAGTCAAAGTCTCTAGATGTGGTTAGAGCTTTGAAGATTTATGTCGCAAGAACAGCTCGGATACAGAAAACAGAGGCTCTGTTTGTCCTGTATGCTCCCAACAAGATTGGGTGTCCTGCTTCTAAGAAGACTATTGCGCGCTGGATCAGAGGAATGATTCAGCACACTCATTCTACTGCAGGATTGCCGATACTGAAGTCGGTGAAGGCCCATTCTACTAGGAAAGTGAGCTCATCCTGGGTGGCTGCCCGGGGCGTCTCGGCTTTACAACTTTGCCGAGCGGCTACTTGGTCAGGGTCAAACACATTTGCTAAATTTTATAGGTTTGACACTTTGGCCAATGAGGACCTCAAGTTTGGTCAATCGGTGCTGCAGGGTCATCCGCACTCTCCCGCCCGTACTGGAGCTTTGGTATAACCCCATGGTACTGGAGTGGACCCCAGCATCCTCTAGGACGTATGAGAAAATAGGATTTTAATACCTACTGATAAATCCTTTTCTCCTAGTCCGTAGAGGATGCTGGGCACCTGACCCAGTGCATACTTTACCTGCAGTTTGTACATTATAGTTACACAAGTTGTGCTACATTTATTTTCAGCATGTTGCTGCAAATGGTTCATGCCTGTTGGCGTGTGTTTTGTTGAATGCCATGTTGTGCGACATGGTTGAAGTGTGAGCTGGTATGAATCTCACCATTAGTTTAAAAGTAAATCCTTTCCTCGAAATGTCCGTCTCCCTGGGCACAGTTCCTATAACTGAGGTCTGGAGGAGGGGCATAGAGGGAGAATCCAGTTCACACCCTTTGAAAAGTCTTAAAGTGCCCATGGCTCCTGCGGAACTGTCTATACCCCATGGTACTGAAGTGGACCCCAGCATCCGCTACTGACTACGAGAAAAGGATTTACCGGTAGGTATTAAAATCCTATATATATATATATATATATATATATATATATATATATATATATATATCTATAGTTTTAAAATAGATTGTCAGTGTCATATGCCTTTAACTCAGTAACCAACGCTTTTTCTGTTCTATGACTGAAAAATGCTCTGGACACTTGGCAGCTTATGCAAGAGAGAGCCATAGAGCCATGTGTGCCTTTTATCATTGAAGGATTCACAGACAAAGAAATGGAGAGCTACATACGGTATGCAGAGGTTTTTAAAAATGTTTTGTTGGGTAATACAGTAAGGATACAAAGAACTGGCGCACAAACTGCATTTGTGGTCTGTGATTCAAATGATCTACAGTATTTCTGTGTAAGACACAATATATGCAGTAATTCTAACAGCCCCCTCATACTCTGTTTTACTGTAATGAAAGTAGTGCAAGTAGTCAGTATATAGACAGCTTACAGCATTACCAGAAAGGAGTGTGGATCATTGGGTTGACAAGAATTAGGTCAATAGGTCGACACCATATGGTTGACATGCAACATGTCGACTGCGTCACTAGGTTGACATGTAAAAGGTTGACAGTGCTTAAGGTCAACATGTACATTAGGTAGACAATACAAAAGGTCGACAGGTACAAAAGGTTTAAATGGTCAAAAGGTCGAAATGGAAATGGCCGACACACAGAAGGTCAATACAAGTTTTTAACCACAGTTGAAATGGTCAACTGTCATTTGCTCCCATCCATGTCATTTGCTTCCATCTATTACTAGATTTATGTTCCAACCAGCCAGATTGGAAGATAAATCTCCTGGTGTATGGGCAGCTTTACTTTATTCTGGGGTAATTGTAGAGAACTGGAGGTAGTTATACCATGTGGTTATTGTCTATATGGGATCCGGCCAGGAACCCGGCAGTCAGAATCCCGATGCCGGAAACCTGACACTATTTGGAATGCTGACATCGGCATTTCAAATAGGGTCTCCAGCCCGGCACCGTAATCCCGACATCTGGGATCCAAATATCCACACCGGAGAGGTAAGCCGCGGGGTGGGGGTGGGTGGTTAGGTTAGGTTTAGGCTTCGGGGGGAAATTTGGGCTTAGGCTATACGGGGTTTGGGGGGGGGGGTCGGAGTGTTGAGTTTAGGCTGCGGGAAGAGTGGGGATTAGGGTGCCAGGGGGTAAAGTAAATTTACTGGCATCCCAACCGCTGGCAAATCATACCCAACCTGTCTATATTCCCTCTTGAGGTCAGAAGGGAACATATCCCGGAGATACATAAAAATAGGCTCAATGTGTTGTGAGCTATAAATCAAATTATTACTGTATAAGGTTTATATGAAATTCAACTACATAGAAGCAGAAATACATTTTTTATTTATTTTTTTAAAACATACTATAATGACACATATCTGTCCTCTATCTCCACATTTGACTAAATCATGGGAATTTAATTAAGTGCTGTCGTATTCGCTCGGTAAATCTGTATGACACTGCTGCACTTTACGGCGGCGGGTATCTCACTAAAAAGTGCTCACTCATTTTTAGGCAAATCTGGCATTTGGCCGGCTGGATAGTGATGTCAATATTTGGAGAACAACTTTCTTCCAGAGCAACAAGGCCCTTCTCTAGTGGGATTGGACAGGCAGTATATGGAGCAACCATTCTGCAATACAATTATTTTTTTTAAAGAACTTTAAAAAACTTAAAGTATACATCAGACAAATAGCAAAAACATTTGAACATCGAAATGTAAGTAGAGACTGATGCATCTGCTATAAACATACAATAACATACTGTAAAAGTGACCCAATTTTGCAAGGAAGAGAGAGAGCAATATGTTCCTTCTCAAAGGCACTAACAAAAAGAGATAAAAGAGAATTGAAAGTGGAGAATGGATAGGAAAAAAGAGATGTAGGAAAGAGAGGTGTAGAGCAATTGGGGAGGACCGCGGGTAAAGGCTACAGCAGTGAAACCAGGTAAGTAAATCAGCTACGAAACAGGGATGGGGCATTCTGAGTGATCAGCCAGGGGCCCCAGACTTTATTAAATGACTTAGAGGAATGGTTAATTATACTGGTCATATACTCCATTTTATGAACATAGCAGATCTGTGACAAGATTGACTGCATGGGTGATGGAATAGG
Organism: Pseudophryne corroboree; assembly: GCF_028390025.1. Taxonomy (NCBI): domain Eukaryota; kingdom Metazoa; phylum Chordata; class Amphibia; order Anura; family Myobatrachidae; genus Pseudophryne; species Pseudophryne corroboree. The sequence continues at coordinate 317,947,339 of NC_086444.1, read as the reverse complement.
TTTTTTCCACTCTATAGCTATTTGACATGTCATGGCAGCGGAGATATGTTGCAGCAGTTTATTTTAGTGTCTGGAAAGGGTGGGAAGTTTAAGAGCAAGAAGGGAAAATCTAGGGTCAGAAGGGATGGGGACATCGAATAGGTGCGAGAGGAGGGTCATGACATATTGCAGAGATCCGTGGACAGGTCCACCATATATGTAAAAAGGTGCCTTCTTCTGAACAACCTCTACAACACCTATCCGAGGTGTCTGGAAACATGGCCTTCAACTGGGAAGGTACATAGTACCACCGGTATAAAAGCTTATAAGTATTTTCTTTAATTTTGACGCAGATGGAACTAGAAGCAGCATTATCCCATATTTCTGATCATTCCTCAGAATCTAAGTTGGTTCCCAAATCCGTTTCCCATGCCAACTCATGGAAATCTTGTGCAGGGGACTTATCGTCAATAAACAATGTATATATCTTAGAGATTAGTCCTCTGGTTGAAGATGCCCCCAGCAAATAGATTCAAAGGAAGATAAAGGCCTTCTTGTCAATATGGAATTAATCTTGGAATGAAAGTGGCATATTTGTAGAAAACTGAAAAATTCCCTAGCAGGGATTGCTGCTCGTTCCTGAATATCCGAAAATTGAGGGAAGATGTCATCAACAGTGATATCATTTAAATACAGAATATTCCCTTCCTTCCAGACATGGAAAGATGACTTACACATGCCAGGGGGGAAGTCAGGATTATGAAATAGTGGGATAAGGGGAGATGAGCCCGCAGATAGTTTAAACCGCTTGTTAATAAAATCCCAGATAGCTAATGAATGAGAAACTATAGGATGGGAGGACACAGTCCAAGGTCGGCGAGTCCTGGGGAGCCACAAGAGGAAGGAGAGCATTGATAAACCCAGTACCTATGCCTCAATATTAATCCAGACCTTCCCTGCATCAGAAGCAGACATTGCGAGAGCTGCTCAGCGTAATAGTATTTCCGGAAATTGGGAATACCCAGACTTCCACCATGGGAGGGACGCTGAAGCAATTTCAATTTAATCCGGAGACGTTTTTTGAGCCCATATAAATTGGGAAGAGTGGAATTGCAAAAATTTGAAGACATATGGAGGAATATAGATTGGTAAGGTTTGGAATAAATATAATAGCCGGGGAAGTACGTTCATCTTTAAGGACTTTATCCTACATATCCAATAAATAAAGTACCCAGACCACAAGTGAAGGTCCGATTTAATGTGGTCCAAAATGCGGGGATTGTTGGCCTGAAACAATTGATAATGCCAGTGGGTTAAATAAATGCCCAGGTATTTAATTTTCTGTTTATGCCATGTGAAGGGAAATGAAGCTTCCAGAGCATGTTTAGATGAAGCAGGGATATAAAAATCTAGAACTTCAGTTTTATTGGTGTTGATTTTATAACCCGAGTATTGGGAGAGGTTGTAGAGATCGGGTGGGGTCAGAAAGGGAGATTAGCACATATAATGCTATTTTAGTTCTGAGTGACCCGTTGACACACCTGATATGTTAGTATTACAATGAATCCTGCCGCCAGGGGCTCCATAACAAGGGCAAATATCAAGGGGGAAAGAGGACAGCCTTGTCTGGTGCCATTGGGGATTCTGAAGCTAGTGGAGGTAACAGTGTTAACAGAAACCCTTGCTGTTGGGGAGCGATATAGTGCTGAAACTCCATCATAAAATTTACCAGAGTATCCCGTTTTGCAGAGGACTTCAAAAATAAAAGGCCACGATATGCGATCAAACGCTTTTTCAGCGTCTAGGGCTAGGATAAGAGAAGGGAGCTTCTGTCTATGAATTGAGTGAATAAGGTCTATTGCTCTCCTGGTGTTGTCAGGGGCTTGGTGTCCCAGGATGAAACCGACTTGGTCAGGGTGAATCAAGCGAGGAAGGAGCAAAGCCAGACGAGAGGCTAACATTTTTTCATTTATTTTCAGGTCTACATTCAATAACAAGATAGAGATCCTACTCAATGTCTTAACTATAGACCTATCGGGTTTTGGAATTACCACTATATCAGCTAAAGTCATGGCAGGGGCAAAAGATGCACCATCAAGAATGTAAGATGAGAGGTAAGATGCAGTGCTAACTCCTTTGCAAATACTTTATAATATTGGGCTGAAATCCATCGGGGCCTGGGGCGGCAGAGGATCTCATTGATTGTATGACGGCTGTAGTCTCTTCCACCGAGATAGATTCATTGAGGGCTAATAACTGGGAGTCCGATATACATGGCAAGGGAGTGGAGGATAGGTATGAACGTACTTCCTCAAGCCTTGTAGAAGACACCAATGAATGGTCGGGGAGGTTATAAAGGGAGCTATAAAAATATCTAAATCCCTCAACCATCTCCTCTGGATTGTAAGTGAGCGAGTTAAGTTTATGAGAATATAGTTTGTCCATCATGCCCTTAGCTTGATTCCGTCTGAGCTTGTTTGCGGCGCGGTGGGACAAAAGTTTATTTAATTGCCCTTTTAAACTTTCAATTTGAGACAGCAGGTGTCAGGAATCTGCATTCTCCATCGCATTACTTACTGTGGAACTACAGGTTCCAGCAGTTCAGTTCCAGTTTTCAGTCTACTGCAGCCTGGAGTACACAGTGCTTCAGCTAACTCACAGCTGATCTGAACACCCAATCCAGCGGGGTGTGTTCTCACAGAGATGCAACATCCAATCATCACAGACCAAGGGGTATAAACTCCAGTTCCTGGCTCAGTCTCATTGCCTTGGACATCGCATCACATCCATTGAACAGGCGTCTCCTGTCTTCAGTCCTCTGTCTGCAGAGATTCCCCAGTGTATTGGACCTGTAGAACTACAGGTTCCAGCAGTTCCATTCCAGTTCCGTTTCCAGTTCCTGTTCCAGTCTGCAATCCCCTGTTTCCAGCGATCTCCTATTTCTGGCATTTCCAAGTTGTTTCCCTGTTCCAGTGTTCCTGTGGAACTACAAGTACCAGCATCCATTCCAGCTTTCCTACGAGTCACATTCGGTGTACAAGTTCTCCTGGTTCCTGTGTTCCTGTTTCCAGTGGTTTCCTTGTTGCCATTCTTCAGTCTTCAGTTTGCTATGAACTCCAGCCACAGTTTGCCACAACAACTTGCAGTAAGAGACTTTCTTCAGGTGTTCATCCATTACTCAGCCTGTGTACCTGATTACCAGCATCTAGCATTGGGGGTAATTCTGAGTTGATCGCAGCAGTAAGTTTGTTAGCAATTGGGCAAAACCATGTGCACTGCAGGGGGGACAGATATAACATGTGCAGAGAGTTGGATTTGGGTGGGGTGTATTCAAACTGAAATCTAAATTGCAGTGTAAAAATGAAGCAGCCAGTATTTACCCTGCGCAGAAACGAAATAACCCACCCAAATCTAACTCTCTCTGCAAATGTTATATCTGCCCCACCTGCAGTGCACATGGTTTTGACCAATTGCTAACAAACTTGCTGCTGCGATAAACTCAGAATTACCCCCATTGTGCATTGCATTCAGCACTTAACAACCTGCTGTGTTAGACCTGTCTCCTGCTAGGGCCTTGCTTGGCTTAAAGACGTGTGCTTCTACAGAGACTGTGCTTTGATTGCTATTTGTTATTTATCGGAGTTTCGTTTGCTGCATCTGATTTCATTATTGCCTTATTTATATCAAGTTACAAGTTCATCTTCATTGCTCATTTGTTACCAGTGACTTTTGAAATATTCATTTATCGGATTAAGTTATTATTCATTGTTCCTGTCATCCGTTATCCCTGTGTGATAATAAATACCAAGCACACATGCGCGGAACTTTTCGTCAGTCTCCCCGTTTCCTCTATCACTCCTACACTGACCCACTAGTGCCCCCTCCGGGGACAGACAAAGTTACAGAATCCTGACAGCAAGGATGTGCAGGGAGATGTCTTGTGTTGGGCAGTCAGTACAGAAATTTGTGACTCAAGAGATAGAATATCCTGTGTAGCTTTTTTCATAATTGCTGAGGTTTTGGCCATGATATAACCCCTAATAGTGGCCTTATGAGCCTCCCAGAGTATACTTTGATGAAAATATATCTCCTGACATTTCCAAAGTATTGGGTCACTGCTATTTTTATATCATGCACGCCGAGGGGTGTTGCAGGAGAGATTCATATAGACGCCATTTATGTGTCCTACGTGGGGATTTGTATATATCGCCTGCAATACAATTTTATTAACTTGGTAACATGACTTTTCATCCTCCTTCAGGAAACCTAAAGGTTGATGTGTGAAACCCCTCTTATGGAAGTAATTTTACGATGTTGAAAAGTTGTTGAAATTACTGATAAATGTGTCAGAATACTTTTGTGAGCAAATACACAATTACTTTGCCAGTAGTGTGTAGCATTATTAATTCTGCCATGTTATGTAAACATACATAAAGACAAAAGTAAAACTTTGGAGGCATCACCAATTCAGGTTACCTGGTCCGTACAGTAATCACATATAGTGGGTTCTCCTAGTACGGGGCACACTTGAAGTAATTACCTCCCTAAACTTCAGGCTCATAATGCAAGTAGGTTAAAAATTGCAGTATTAGGACTATGTTCATATAGAAAGCAATATACTGTATGGCTTTAATGAACTGTACAAATTCAGCAAGACAGATGTTTTCCATTTTAGAAATGTTGGAAACCTACAGTATAACTGGTATCTAAAAGCCAAGACAAATGTATTTGTGTAATGTAAATTATTAATTTTATACTGCATTGACATATCAACATACTATGTATAATGTATTAACATTCTTAAAATTTATTTACAGTATATAGAACCAACATGTTCCATAGTGATTTATCATAGGGCACAAATACAGTGGTAAAGCAAGACCGAGTACTTGCAGGCAGACAGATCGATCAGAGGGTGCTGCCACAAGCTTACAATCTATAGGAAACTAGAGGTGTGATACACATGGATTGGATACGTTTGTATGTCCCCCTTGTGTTCCCATGGTTTTCCTCCGGGTCCTCTGGTTTCCTCCACACAATTCAAAAACATACTGGTAGGTTAATTGGCTTTGACAAGCATGAACCCAAGTGTGCAAAGCATTACATAACATGTGTACACTATATAAATGACTGTTAATATTAACAGGAATGCAGATTGGTTCAGCCACACAACAATTGGAAAAAGGGCTATGTGGGCTACATGATGCAGTCAGATGTTAGAGGGTTATAAAAGGAGAAAAATATAAGTTTGATTGCACTAAACATAGATGTGGTAACTGGGCAGAATCAGAGGATAAGGTAGCTCAGGAATTTGTTAAGCTTACCTAGGACAATAGGTTTTCAGGGACCACTTGAGGTTTGGAGTCATGTAGAAAAGTCCAATTTTCCTAGGAAGGGCATTCTACAGAAGAGTGTCCTCTAATCTGAAAGGGGAGCAGGTAATGTGTGTATGTGTGGTGCAAAGCAGAAGGGACAAGTTGGGAGAAATGTTGAAATAATGGAAGAGCTGTATATTAGTGCCATGTTATTAGTGGCTGTTGGTCTGATTCGGAGTTATATACAAGTCTAAATGTATCTGCAACTACAGATTGTTACTCCAGACTGTAGGTCCTTGCATTTGCTGTCTACATTTTAGAATGGGCACTATTATAGGTAAGTCCTGGATGAATTTATTAATGTATTAGATATTTTAGGGACTCGCCTACTTAGATCTATCTTGGTGTGGTAGGTAGGCAATGTGCAAAGACCCTTATTTACAGTATATATTCCATGATAAATTGTAGAATTTATTATAATTGCTTATATTATCAGTATTCTAAGTGCTCAGAGTGTGCACCTGCATTTCCCTTTTTTTGGCATTGCACTACAAGTCTCAGCATTCTAGCACCTCTTATTATGTTTAAAATTAGGGTGTGCAATCCAGCCCCCCTCCCATCCCTTTGTCTGCTTCCTCATAGTCATCAGTTCCCACCAATCTAAAACGGTCACATTAGTCTAGCTTTATGCCAACAATCATGGCCAGGGTCCATTCTTTATTGAGGCTTTTAAAGAAGTTAAGCAAGTAGCTCAGACATATAATTGTGGCGATTTTAATGCTTTTCTGGACACAATGCTAAATAAACCTGTACCCCAAGCAGTGCCGGATTACCACATAGGCAGAGTAGGCACCGGCCTTTTAGGGGCCCTGCGACAACTGAAATAATAATAATATTGATTTGATATTGAAAGAAAATTACAATAAAGCTTTCTTAAATTGTTTCCAAAAGATAGAAAAAATTAATCAACTCAAAGAAACAAAAACTTTACATTAAAGATTCTATAGAGAAATACTATATTAATGTACCAATTAACTACTTAAAGTACATCAACCATAGAGTAGACATCAGATTCACATTACAGTTTCCAGATTGTATACTGTTGGCTGGTAAAATTAAGAATGTATTGGGAGATAATTTACGAGGAGGCCCCCTGAGTTTGATAGCCTGGGGCCACCACAGGGTTTAATCCAGCACTGACACATCCCCCCCCCCCCCCCCCCCCCCCTCCCCCGAGGACCACCTTCACTTCAGAAATCCTATACTTCCCTGGAATATCTTAAACATTTAGCAATTTATTAAATCCTGTATTTTAATCATTAGATAACTAAATTTCAAACATGTTTCTGCCCCTTGTTGGAGAGGCTGCTCATTTTGCCAAATCTGATGACATTGTCCTTAAATCTCTGCATTTTCATCAGATATCAGGCAACTCTCGCCCTCTCTCTAGAATTCCGTATACTCCCAGATTACTCCTCCTTCCACTGAATATCACGTCTGCTACCAAGCACCAAAATAAGTTTATTTGCCACAGTGTCTCAGCGGCTTCTTGTCAAATAATGCACAGTGGTTGTTATTATTCCCTCACGCTTTGCAATATTGCAAGTAGTTATTCATAGAATCTGGTACACTTATACAATGCAATATATCCCTACTATTATATTGCACAACTCTTCAAGATCCTTTATTACGTTCTGGGAACCTTGGACCTCACACTTCAACACCCAAACCCCATTTTCCTTATGATATTCCAAGTGTGAAGGTCAGCCCCTCCGTCTCTCCCCATTTTTTCCATTTCCTTATATTCCTTTTTCCCTCTACTTAGCAGGTAGCAGCACTGGCTCTCTTTTCTTCGTCCTCTTATACCCCTTTCAGACATATGACCCGGGAATTACCCTGCTCAAGTCCCGGTATTTTCTCTCCAGCAAAAACCCGGGTTTTTCTTCAGACCCCCTTTCATACTATACCACAGACCCGGGAAATTCCCGGGTTGGCCCCTTTCAGACATAAGATGGATTTTTCAGTTTAAGGCAGTGTCATCATTTTAATGGGACGGTTTGCAGGCACATAATAATGAGGTCATGCAAAGGGGAGGGCAGGCTATTAAATTCCATGTTAGGAATACAGTAATTTCATATTTATATACCAATAAATAGAACACCAGTTTTTCTTTTCCAAAAATGTTTATTTTAGAAAGAATAAAAGTTTTTTTTCAACTTGTAAAACGTGTCTGCACATCTTTTGCATCTTTAATGAGATCCTCCCAATTATGAGGACATATATGGTATAGTACAAAAACTTTTTAGGAATGACAGGCGCATTACACCCACTTTAGCCATAACATAAAAGTGCTGCTGTATTGCAGTGCAAAAAAGTAGTTTTGCCGAAGGGCATGGTGTATCACAAGGGTCTTAAACCTTTGCCCTGCAGCTATGGAACTTCAGTTCCCAGCATGCCCATCCACATTTTAGATTTTAGCCCATGCTAAACGGTGGTAAGAAAATGCTGGGAAGTGTAGTTCCATAACAGCTGCAGCTCTGTGTACCTTCTGCACTCTGGCACTGCCACACTTCACAGCAGAGCCGGCCCTAACCAATATGATGCCCTAGGCAAGATTTTGGCTGGTGCCCCCTAGCACCACCGTTGGTTCCGCCTCTGACCCTGCACCCCTTTCCCAGCACCATCACACCCCACCCACAGCAGTCCTTTTTTTTGTTTTCCTACTCCCTGTAATTTAAATAAGAACAGTGCGCACATTCGGCGCACAGCCCAAAAAGGTATGTGTTTTTGCTGGCAAGGGGCATGGCCACACAATAGTAACCCCAATTCAACTTATGCCTCACCGTAGTGCAACTTTATTCACAATTTATAATGCGATAGTGTCCCTTATTCACATTACATCACACAGTAGTACAACTTTACCTTATATACGTTACTCCTCACAGTAGTGCCCCTTTTTCACATTACATCACACTGAATTGCTCCTTATTCACATTACACCACACCATATTGCTCTTTATTCACATTAGACCACACAGTAGTGACCTTTCTTTACATTACGCCACACAGTAGAGCACGTTATACACATAATGCCACACATTGGTAATGCATTTATACACATAATACCACACAGTAATGCCCCTTACACATATGACACACATTACTAATGTCCTTATAAACATAATGCACCTTACACACTATACCAACCCTTATTAATGCCTTTATACACATAATTTCCCTTACACATATGCCGCACATTGATAATGTCCCTTACACATATGCCGCACATTATTAGTGCCCTTATACACATAATGACACACATAGTGCCCCTTACACATATGTAACACATTATTAATGCCCTTATACACATAATGACACATATAGTTCCTGGCGTGAGTCAACTGGCAGCTCTGCTAACGTTGGGTGCCTATTTTTTATGAAAATGCATCGTATTTGCATTGCTATGTGGCTAGGATGCACAATCAGCTTCTGCTGATTAAAATGATATGCAGCATGCCTATATACTGTGTGCGACTGTGGCTGTGTCTGCATACGAAATGCTACACACAGAATATAGGCATGCCGCATATCATTTTAATCAGCAGAAGCTGCTTGTGCCCCTAGGCATACCAGATGCCCTAGGCAATTGCCTAGTTTGCCTATGCCTAGGGCCGGCTCTGCTTCACAGCAAAGCTCTCTGCTTCCTCCCATGCTGCTGTGGCGTCTGTTCCCCTCTGTCTGCCGCTGATGAGGTCATCATCAGGCGGCCCTTTCGGACCAATGAAAACCTTTTTCATGCAGCCAGTGAGCAAATTCCGGGGTCGCGCCTTTCAGACTTAACCCGGGAAGCCAACCCGGGAAGAAAAACCCGGGAAAAACCCAGGTCAATTGCAGGGTTGGCGACCCGGATCACATTCCCGGGTCGGTGCCTTTCAGACATACCAAATTCCCGGGTTGATGCGCGTTCATGTGTAAAAACCCGGGCATTTAGAGCATGTCTGAAAGGGGTATTACTCTTTCTCATTCTGCTATGTTTAATACAAAATAGGACCAGCACAATATTATCACATGTCATTTGTTACAACCTAAATTTTATCTTGCGTCCTTTCAAAATATATGATTTTTTTTTACATTTTTTTAAATACCTTAAATTAATGTGTGCATACCTTCAGAGCCGGCGCTACCCGCTCAGCAAGGGTATGCAATGCAGGGAGGCGCTGAGGTGAAGAGGCGCTCTCCCTGCTCTGCTACCCTGCTGCTGCCGGCAGCCGCTGTGCCTGTCAGACTGGATGACAGGTAGTGGCGCTGGCAGCGAGTAGCGCGGCTCCCTCACCCTCCTCCTCCCCAGTGAGACTGCAGCAGGCAGCGCGCACTGTGCAGACTCACCCCCTCTCACAGCTCCGCTGCCGCCGCCGACCTCCCGCGCTCCGAATTGTATTGGGGGCGTGGCCTAATTGCGGGAGGCGTGGCCACGCCCCCTTATGGAAAAAGTAAAAAAAATAATCTTTATAGTGCCTGATGATCCTTGTGCCGCCAGCCCTCAGTCCCTCAGCCAGGGCCATTTTGGTGTGGGAGGGTGATTAGTGTGATCACTCCCCCCCCCCCCCCCCCCCCCCCTTCCCCCCCCACCTCCCCCACCTGTACAGGAACAGGCAGTGGCTCAGCATTAGCAGCATGGTTGATTTTATATCGGAGTGGGAGAAGGGATCTTCTGACGTATCTAGGGGAGGAGACATGTCACCAGGGGGAGGAGCTACAGGCGAACAGGGTGCCCGAAAAGTACCCTCGTGGGCTCGCTTCGCTCGCCACGCTTTGGGCTCGGTGGCTCGCTCCGCTTCGCTCGCCACCTGATTACTAAAGGTTATAGTTGGTGGCGTGGATAGTAGAGGAACTATCCCGCTGACCAGGTCCTCCCCCTTGTGTCGTGGCTCCTCCACCAGACTGAAAAGGTCCCTTAGCCCACTTGATTCTAGCATCTACCTTAGCAGCATGTGCTGTGCTCCCAGGATGAGAGCCTTATGCTGCTGCCAAGTAAAGAGGGATGGTGGTGGGAGTGCGGCAGACCACGGCCGTCCCATAAGTCCCAGGCCCGGGTAATTAGCACCCGCTCCCTCCACCCCCCCCCCCCCCCCCTTTGGCATCACTACCGACATCCTATAGCCATTGCTGCTGAAGTAACAGAGCCTGCAAGAAACCGGAGGCAGAGAAGGAAGAGGAGGAGCAGCGCCTGATCCGGGACCTCCTGCAGGTAACGGGGCTGCACTGTGGAGGGAATGAGGGCTGTACCTGGCATAGGGGGTTATTCAGAAATGAACGCAGATGGGTGCATAGGCAGCCGGATCTGCGTTCATCTCTGCACATGCTGAGGGCCGCCCAGCACAAGGCAAGGCCGCCCAGCATGTGTGGCGCCGCCTCCCGATGCATCCGAAATTTGATTGAGGACGCATCTGATCTAAGGTTGACCCCTGGCAGTGCAGCCTGGTCAGCAGCCATTTTTTGGGGGGAGCGGCTGCGTGTGACGTCCCGGCCTGCCCCAATTTTTCCAGCATCACCCCAGCAACAACTTAACTCCACTACCCTGTCGCCTATCAATCACTTTGTGGTCGCATCCATTGGGGAAGTGACCACAATGTGTGTGGCCTCACGCCCACTATGCATGCACAGTTTGCTGCCACTGGCAAACTGCGCTGAGGGCCGCCATTGCAATGGGGTCTCAATGACCTTCATAATGTGTATAATGGGCTGTACCTGGCATAATGTGTATAAAGAGCTCTACTCTGGCGTAACGTGTAATAGCGGCTCTCCTGTATGGCATAAGGTGTATAAGGGTACTACTGTGCGGTGTAATGTGACTAACGGACACTGCTGTCCGGTGTAATGTGACTAACGGACACTGCTGTCCGGTGTAATGTGACTAACGGACACTACTGTGCGGTGTAATGTGACTAACGGACACTGCTGTGCGGTGTAATGTGACTAACGGACACTGCTGTCCGGTGTAATGTGACTAACGGACACTGCTGTCTGGTGTAACGTGACTAACGGACACTACTGTGCGGTGTAACGTGACTAACGGACACTGCTGTGCGGTGTAACGTGACTAACGGACACTGCTGTGTGGTGTAATGTGACTAATGGACACTACTGTGCGGGGTTATGTGAACTGGTACTATTATGTAGCCCTATACTTTTTGCGCGCACTGTCCCTGTACTGAGCATGGCCAGAGGAAACTGTTGCCCTGAGGTCTTCAAGATCTAGAACCGGCCCTGTCATCGATTTTAAATGTAAATAAGTGGCACTATTATGTGGCATAATATGAATCAGGGGCACTACGTTTGGGTTAATGTGCATAAGATTGTAATACTGTGTGGCGTAATTTGAATTGTGGGTACCCTTGTGGTCACGCCGCTTCCTTGTGTGGCCACACCCCTTTTTGCAGTGCGCGCTATCCCTTTTTTACGGATGGGAGGGCGCAAATTTATTATTTGCAGGGGGGCGACAAACACTCTAGCACCAGCCCTGCATACCTTACCCCTTGGGATTGGGAAATTCTGCAATGAAATAGTCAAGCTCCTCATTATAAAGGGGGCATTCAAAAAGTCCATCGCCTAACGAGAAAGTCTCAGCAACTCTACACCATCCAGACATAAGGGCAATTCAGGGTCAGCGTTTGACACTCTAGAGGCATATAGATCATAATAATATTCAGAAAATGTGTGAGCAATCTGTGCATTGTCACTTGAACCACACCAGCAGCATCACATACAGTGCCTTGCTAAAGTATTCACCCCCCTTTGCATTTTTAATGTTTTGCTGCCTCACAACCTGGAATTAAAATGGATTGTTTGAAAGTTTGCATCATTTCATTCACAGAACATACCTCCAACTTTGAAGATTTTTTTTCTTTTTTTATTGTGAAGCAAACAACAAATAGGACAAAATAACAGAAAACTTCAGCGTACATAACTATTCGCCCCCCTAAAGTCAGTACTTTGTAGAGCCACCTTTTGCTGCAATTACAGCTGCAAGTCACTTTGGATAAGTCTCTATGAGCTTACCACATCTTGCTACTGGGATTTTTGCCCATTCCTCAAGGCAAAACTGCTCCATCTCCTTCATGTTGGATGGTTTCCGCTTGTGAACAGCAATCTTCAAGTCTGACCACAGAGTCTCAATTGCATTGAGATCTGGGATTTGACTAGGCCATTCCAACACATTTAAATGTTTCCCCTTAAACCACTCCAGTGTTGCTTTAGCAGTATGTTTCGGGTCATTGTCCTGCTGGAGAGGTGAACCTTCATCCCAGTCTCAAATCACAGGCAGGCTGAAACAGGTTTTGCTCAAGAATATTCTTGTATTTAGCACCATCCATCTTTCCCTCAACTCGAAATAGTTTCCCAGTCGCTGCTGCTGAAAAACATCCCCACAGCATGATGCTGCCACCACCATGTTTCACTGTGGGGATGGTGTTCTTGGGGTGATGGGATGTGTTGGGTTTGCACCAGACAGCGTTTTCCTTGGTGGCCAAAAAGTTAAATTTTAGCCTCATCTGACCAGTGCACCTTCCTCCATACATTTGGGGAGTCGTCCACATGCCTTCTTATTTTTAACACTAAGTAATGGCTTTTTCTGGCCACTCTTCCATAAAGCTCTATGTAGTGTACGGCTTATTGTGGTCACATGCGCAGTTACTCCAGTCTCTGCTGCGGAACTCTGCAGCTCCTTCAGGGTTACCTTTGGTCTCTGTGCTGCCTCTCTGATTAATGCCCTCCTTGCCCGGTCTGTGAGTTTTGGTGGCTGGCCCTCTCTTGGCAGATTTGTTGTGGTACCACGTTCTTTCCATTTGAAGATGATGGATTTGATGGTGCTCCAGGGGATCATCAAAGATTTGGATATAATTTTATAACCCAACCCTGACTTGTACTTCTCAACAACTTTGTCCCTGGCTTGTTTGGAGAGCTCCTTGGTCTTCATGGTGTGATGCTTCTTGCTTAGTGGTGTTGCAGCCTCTGTGGCCTTTTAGAAAAGGTTTGTTTTTACAGACAGATCATGTGACATTTAGATTGCACACAGGTGTACTTAATTTCAATAATTATGTGACTTCTGAAGGTAATTGGTTGCAGCAGAACTTTTGCACATGCCAATTTTCAAATTTTTATTTCTAAAAAGGATTTTTTAGATACATTTTTCTTATTTCACTTCAGCAACTTTAGACTATTTTGTGCATATCCATCACATAAAATTCAGATAAAAAAAATTAAATTACAGGTTGTAATGTAACAAAATAGGTAAAAAGCCAAAGGGCTGGGGGGGTGTGGGGGTGGGGGATGGGGGGTGAATACTCTAGCAAGGCACTGTATACTGTAACAGTGGCAGCCCACACCATCATCTCCCTTTTGGCTACACAGGCCAAGTAGACACTTCTCCTCCTCAGTGCTTTTTTCTATGAATGCTTCACAGAAAGAGGAGCCTGTACTCACCTAATGTTACAAATCACTATAAGATTTATAATGGCCAGAGGCGGATTGGCCATAGGGTCCACAGGGAAGATTCCCGGTGGGCCGGCGCACCCGCGGGGCCTGTTTTGTTTGAGGACATGTGGTCCTTTTTTATAGACATAATGAATAAGATGCTAAATAATTTGCATATATGAAAATTACTTTGCCACTTAGCCTGTGATTGCAGATGATCTAGTGTATACTCTGTCTGCCTGCTTGGCTGACATATAAGATTGAGTGAATAGTGATTGGGATACGCGGTTGGTGTAATAAGCAAGAAAATATATCTTTCTAAAGAATTATATAGTTTCCTATATTCTGAAGGTGTATCATATAAAGTGCTCATAATATTTAATTTTCTTTTTAACTTCCCCCTTGATGCTGGACATGCCCACTATCTGGAAAGTCTTGGGGGAAGGGTGCTGCTGCCATGGCCCATAGCTAGACCTTACACCTCTGGTGCTGCCCATGTGGGCCCACTAGTACAAATTTTTCCAAGGCCACTTTTTGTTCCCAATCCGCCCCTGATAGTGGCCTCCATACACTTTAGAAGTGTTCAAATTCATATATGTTATTTTATAATGTTTGCAAAGAGCAGTCCAGTGCACAATGTCCCTGTCTCACCCTACATCAGATGTTTCTCCATTGCCGGGTGGTGCGTCTTGCCGCGATCAGCAGTTGGAAATGACGTCACCACAAGTCCCGGATGCATGTTTCATGCAGTAGCTGGTCTTTTCCCACTGAGGCTCAAATGCATTTCGTGCCCTGGGGCACTTTGTCAAGGATGCCTTGCGCCTGCGTCGCTTGTGTATATATAGCATAATCTTTCAAAAAACTTTATTGTTCACAAATTAAAAAACGGAAGTTCCTTCTGGAAGCGGTTAAAATTTTAAGTGGCAAGCACATGTTTCTTAAAAAAGCTTCATTTTAAAAAAACATAAATAAGAATGTAGAAAGATACTGTATATTTTTTATTCTTTCTAAGACTTTATATTACAGGTGTCACATAATAAAAGTAAATATAAAAAAAATGAAAATGAAGGATTTTACAAAAATGCATTAAATTCAATGTTGAGTCCTATTGGATGTAGAGTGTTTAATTCATAAATCCATTTTGTCTCCCGTTTGAGATTTCTTACAATATCTTCTCCTCTCATTTCAATCCGTTTAGGTTTTTATTGTGTACTTTGTCAAAGTCAGAAAAATGTCTCAATGCACGTTGCCATATTTGCACCGCACACTGGTCCGCGCTGCGCGTGCATGCGCTCTCCCGTGGATGCGCATACCCGCAATAACGTGCACTCGCAGGCGCGGTATGCGTATTTACGGTAGAGTTTATGTAGTCGTAGCGTGCGACTCATTCGTTACAAATGTTCACAATTAATGTAGTTTATAGATCATGGTCCCTTCGATGGATTCTGAAAGTTTGGTTAAAATACAATGTCCCAGAGCTGAGGAATCCCTCTTTATATCGTACAAAGGGTCTAACAGGAATCATACAGCAGTGTTTGGTACCCATCGGAAGAGTATTTAATTAGCAATATTCCGGTGTTGGTTTGGAGCGTATTAATCGCTCGTGCGAATAGTAATGGACATAAGAAGTTTATGTCCATTTCTATTATTTACACATACTCAGGTATGCGGCGGGAAACCCAGTTTCCCACCCACCTGAGCTGTTGGAAATCGTCACAGCCCACCTGTATGAATCACCCTATGACCTTTTGTTATGATGCAGGGCCGAATTCCTTCGGCCAATGGACAATGGGATTGTAGGACCAGGAGATTGCATTGTGTGTGGGGCATAAATAGGCAGGCCGACCACATCCAGCTCACTCTCTCATCAACGGTTATCTGCTGATAGCCGGGAGCTGGATATCGAGGCGCAGGCGATCATACCCTTTGTGCGTAAGTTTCTCTCCGTAATCATTGTCTTTCTGTGAGCCAATCTCTCTCTCTCTCTCTATCTCTCTCTCTCCTCTTTTCTCTTATATCTCTCATAGTATTATAGCATTGTATTGTATTGCATTTAGGTCAGAGTAGTATTGTCTTTTTGTATTTTAGTTCTGTGGTTAGGAAGTCTCTGTTATATTGTAGTGTATCATTTGTACTGTTATCCCCTTTTACAAGTATATTAGATATAATACAGTCAATAGGCTTTGGAACCTAAACCAGTATCTGTGTATTTTCTATAGTGTTAAGTGTTCACTTGAGCGTCGGTGACGCTCAAGCAGCTTTGTAGGTAGTCAGGTTACACAAGGTTGCACTTACACCCTGTACTCACATTAAGGTATTCAGTGTATTTCATTGGTATAAGGTTTTATCATAAAGGTATAGAGTTGTGAGCGTCTGCATCGCTGGTGACCTCCTCGTGGTCTCGAGCGTAAGCTACGCCATAGCGAATCATTACCCTAGACATAACCAATAACGTGTCCTGTGATCACTGGGCCGTGAGCGAACGTGACGCTTGAGCGTCTCGCCTACGGCTGAGCGATCGCTACGCAGATAGCGTACCATTACGGTACTTCTTAAGTGAACAGCGTACAGTGTTCTTAGCTTCATAAAGGGTTGTTTATACGACAAAGGAATTTAGCATTGTCAATTGGGGACTCGTCCTATACTTCTCACATCTGCACTAGGTAGATCAGCAGACATTATCCCCCAGCAAAGGGTGGGAGATTGTCTCATAGTGCTGGCGGGATAAGCGTCTGCTTCGCTTAGATAAAGAGTGCTGAAGGAACCCGGTAACCGGAAGTAAGAACAAAACGCTTGTGTCCTTTTAAAACTGTTTATTTTTTTTTCTTTTGTCTTGCGTACGCACGCATATATCTGCATTTCTGTTTCATTTTCGTATATCACTATTCCTGTTTGCCAATTTTATAGTTGATAGAAAGTGCTAAAAAGAGATTTGCTGTTATTTCATAGTAGAGGTAATAGTTAAAGTATAGAACAAACACACGGTTTGTCTGAGATACAAGGCAGTCAGTGTGGATTGCGGTAGATGATCAGGGATCATTTACATTGATAAAAATATATTGTGTTACGGTGGATCCTTTGCATTGCGTACACGTGTCGCTAACAAAGACTAGCGTACGCAATCCAAAAGGCAGACGCACGCAGCGTACATTACGCAACGTAGCGTCCGGTTACGCTCACGTAGCTCAAGTCACGAAAAAAGTTGAATTAGCGCAAAGCGATAATTAGCGCAAGGCGATAAGTAACGCACAGCGGTAGATAACGCGAAGCGGTAAATAACGCAAATCTATTTTTGGAAAATCGGAAATTTAGTTTAACAGATCCTGCTCCTAATTGGTAACACTGTTGGGCTAAAGACAAATTTCTGCGCAGAAATAGATATAGAAACAAAAGTGTACATGTGTTGAGTGAGTGTGTTTTGTATACAAAAGTTTATATAACTTTAAGGTGGAACCAAAAGGAAAGCCGGGTACTCGTCAAGGGACATACGTGTAAGTGACATATACGGTGGCCAGGGAGGCATCTCTGGTTAAATAATATTTGAGCATTAGAGTATAGCGGACCATAAGGTAACAAGACCAGGAGGTCATAAGGTAACAAGACCAGGAGGTCATAAGGTAACAAGACCAGGAGGTCATAAGGTAACAGACCAGGAGGTCATAAGGTAAGAGGTCCGCTATAAAAGTCCAGTGGCACAACGCCTGGGGTGTTGGTGCAGAACCCATATAGGCCATACAAGCTCTGGCTGAAGGAATCGCAGCCGGAAACATAGATTCCATTGATCTTTCAGTACATGACAAGTAGTGCTCGTGTACTGAACGATTGGACCGCACGTAATTGTGTGCAGTAGTTAGTAATCTGACCTAATACCATTAGAGTAAAGTGGTCACAAACGCTATTTGTACATTCTGACGTGATTTGTGTAATTTTTTATTTTTGGAAGGGAAGTTCGCTGGTCACTCGGGAACTATCCAACAACCGATACTTACTGGGGACTGGTAGGTCCAGCACGCCCCAGTAAATAAAGGTTCACAGGGGCCCTGGGTTGGGTACAGCAGCTCTGGTTACAGTGATTGCAGCACAGGCCAACGTGGGCGAGAAGTAAGTGGGGTACTTGATAAACCACCACCGCCGGCCTGCCCAAGGACATCTTGGTTTGTTTGTAAGGGTTCGCTGAAAGCCTTGATATTCAAGGAGGAATAGGCAACGCCTGCAGATTATGGGGGCCATTTGTTCAGGTAGGGGGCGATCAACCTCGGTTCGGGTTGATTCAGAGAACCGATCCATCGGGTCGGCACGATTTTATGTGATGAATGGGAGAGAATGACTGTACAAGACAGGGACAAATTCCCAAGAATAGGTAGCTTCAGTCCAGTAGTGTTACAAAATTTAAGGAGGAGGATAAGTCTCGTTGAACCAACGAAGAGACAAAATAAACATTATGAATATTTACAGTTATGGCAACAGGAAAGTGAATTACAAAAAGAGTCTATTGACTTTTCTGACTCTTATCTTGAGGGGAGAGACATGGCAGCAGGAGAGGAGTTGATTGCGGAGAGAAAAGCACAAAAGTGGAACAATAAAAACGCTCTTAGCAACTGTAATATAGATTATAAGGATAAGTGTAATAAATGTAACAATGATTATTGTAATACTGTTGAATGTACAACTATTAACCTGTGCAAGCTGCACCCCATGTCAAACCTCCCTCAGGAATACAAACAAGAAAGTGAGCCCAGAACGATGTCGGCACCTCTTCCAGAAGCCATCCTACAAGACATCCAGGTGGACACGACCAAATTGGTAAAGGCAATAATCGAACCCCCTAACAGAGGGTCAGGTGAGGTCGTGTCCACAGGTACGTACAATGTTTCATATCACGCACAAACAGATGTACCCCATATTGTAAGACCAACACAAGATGATGTAACTGAGCTCGATCTGGCCAGGGTGATCTCAGTCCCCAATGGGAAGACTGACGATCAGGGAATCATTCCCGTCAAGGACAGTGCAATGCGCTGTCTCTTGTCCCGGACCGAATTGAGATCAATTATGTCCGAATTTCCTGATCCTGGGAAAAATCTAGCCAAATGCCAAAGGTTTATTAAAGAACTAGGAAACGCCACAGAACCCACCAACAAAGAGTGGCGGACAGTGCTGAGGGCATGTTTGCCCTCCAGGGTTGACCCTGAAAAATTCATTGCTGATTGTAAATTAAACATGGAGGTACCCTGTATGGAGGAACACAATCAGGAATGTATTAGGCAGATTAACCGACAGTTAGGAATATATTTCCCAACCACTGTCAAGTGGAGTGAAATTTTCTCCATAAGGCAAAACGAAAAGGAAAATGTTTCTAATTATTTCAATCGAGCACTGCAAATAATGGCTAGGAACACTGGGATCGCAGACATCAAGACAAATGCACAACATAAAGGAATAGCGGTTAAGGTATTAATGAATGGTTTAAAGGATGAATTAAAAACAAGGGTACAGACCACCAACCCAAACTGGAGAGATATCTCGGTGGCCGCACTAAGAGAGGCCGTCATTAATCATGACCAGAATATCACCAGGTACAGAGAGTCACAAAGAGATAAGTTAATGGCAGCAAATATACAGGCCCAAACCACAAGACCACCCCAACAAAAGCCCCACACCCCTGCGAGAAACCCAGATATGGTAGTCTGTTACCATTGTCATAAAAAGGGACACATTGCAAGAGATTGTAGATCAAGAGAAAGACAACGACATAATCATGGTATCCAAGGAACCAGGGAAGTACAGGGGAAACGATTGATGATGATGAGCATCCGAGCGTTTGAGGAGGCATCAAATCAACCAAAACCTCAGGTCATTGACACGTGGAGGGAGCCCAGGATTTGTTACCATTGTAGGAGAGAAGGGCATTATGCCAGCAACTGTAATAACACACATAAAGTTAGACCCCCTAGACCAAGAAATGAGCAAAATTACAATACACACCATTATAATCAAGGATCACATAGGCAGGAAAGGTGATTATTAGGAATGGAGGCAAGCCTGAAGTAACGGTTAATGAAATGGGAGGTCATTCACTAAAGACACAGGAATGACCAGGTGAAAAGTTGTAAATGTATTTGTGAAAAATGTTTTTCTCTCCCTCTCTCTATCCCCATCTCTGACTAGTAGTGGTAAGAATTCACACATTGCATATCCACTTGGTCCTTGCAGAAGTCTACCAAACCCCAGCATGACCTCCGCCACAATGTATTTCTGGCCAGATACAGACAGTGGAGTAATGCAGGTGCTGGTGGGGAGGGACTGCTCAAGGAGACCAGTAGACACATAGATATGACAGCCTAATAAGTCTGACAATGTTTTTCTAATGCTAACAATGTTTTCTTACAATGTTTAAAAATGCTTTGTTTCTCTTTTCTTGTTGATGGTTATTGTCGAGTTATGTGATGTATATATGCACATGAATTGTTCTCTATCTCTTTTGTTTTTTTATTTTCTCTCTCTTCTCACTCATGTTTCCATGGTTTAAAGATGCTATGTCACCCCTCAGTTGGACCAATGGTAATGCCAGATTTTTGCTCCTTACAGAAAGATCGTCGGTTAGGAAGGAATATTGCATCACCAGAATGATCGTTTTTGAAGACTGAGAGACAACACCTTTGAGAGGACAGCAGAACAAGAAGAACAACAAGACGAGAGAACTTATTATCGTAACGAGTTCTCTCCCCCTCAAACTGATTTTCTTATACCCCATTTACAAATTTCTTCTTTTCTCCTCCTGTAAGATGGACTTGCCCCAAGAGACTGTGATATGGATTTTTCCCGTTAACCATGATGTTGACCAGAGCAGTCTGTTTCGGTGAGAGTACCAGTGAGGTCGAGAAAGGATCCAGAAAGGTCCTGATGACTGAGACGGAGGTGTAAATTTCCAATAGCAACCCAATCACCAAGCAAAGGCGAGTACCGGGCACGATCTAACAACCATGTTATTTGTAAACAACTGTGAAGGAATGTTAGTTCAAAAAGAAAGTTGTATCTGTAGGCTCTGTAACAAAGAAATGCCAATCCAGTTTTAATATCCATATGGACCGGCATCCATTGAGTGACTATCACTCCTTAGTGGGTAATGTGTTAAATAAGACCGATTGTTGGGTATGCTCTCAAGTACCTCAGGGACACAGCAAATCAGGGCTAGTACCATTTCCTTTAACGTTAGGGGAGGTACTTGAGCTAAGTGGTGGGAGACCGGTGGACCGGAGGTTTAATATCTCCAGCCCTCCTAGTTTGAAGCTCCACCAATACCATGTGGATAGGTCCCTCATATGTTTTAACATCTCCAATCCCAGAAAACCGGGAAATTGGGAAGTGTCATGGAGCAACCTTACCATGACCTTTTCACACAGAGCAGATAGAATGCCTACAGATACAGAGCTCGTACGCCATATAGCTAGTAGAGGAAAATCTTTCCGGTATCGATATACCTTAGGAAATAGGATTACTAGAGTTGGAGAGGTATCAACAGGATACTGTGCACATATCGTACAAACCGATACGTGCATTAGGCAGATGGAAGAATTGGGGTCAGGAGATTTCACCTGGAAGGTTTGTAACATGGTCATGTCCTTCTCCGTCCCTTATGTTCTCCCCGATGATGCATATTTCATATGCGGGAGAAAGGCGTACAAGTGGCTTGCCCCAAACTCTGAAGGATTGTGTTATATTGGAAAAGTATTGCCTGAAGTGATGACTGTTACACATGACAAAATGAAGGACATACACCGTGGTGCCCAAGCTCCTTATACTCACACTCATTACGAGCACCGAGTTAAAAGACAACTGTCAGAAAGGTTAGAGCATCCGGCCTCTGATCTTATCCATGAATCCACCGGGATTCAGGTTCTGGTAGCGTTAGATTTCACTCGTACCGCTCGGGGAGTGATGAATTATAGATACATTTCCGCACTCGCCAATTTGTTAGATAATATCACTGAAATGTATGATGACACGTTTAGATACACTGGAAGAGAACTTCAAGCTTATAAAACAGAACTAGTTCAGCATAGGATGGTTCTTAATTATCTTACAGCAGTAACAGGCGGATATTGTGTTACATTGGCAACACAGTACGGCATAAAGTGTTGCACGTATATCACAAATAGCACCGAGGATCCGGTAGAGGTCATAGACCAAAAGATGGACGATATTCTCCAATTGAAGTGGGAATTTCGTCGAAAACACAATCTCACCCTTGCTGCTGTAGGTAATGAGCTGACTGGTTGGGTGTCATGGTTGAACCCGCGAAATTGGTTCTCCGGTTTAGGAGACTGGGCTCAAGGAGTCATAATGGATGTTGGAAAGTTTCTACTATGTATCTTGGGTGTCGTTATATCGATTGGATTGATATATAGATGCGGGCAGGCTTTAATGAGGTGCAAACAAAGTACAAAAGTGATGAGCTTGAGGAGTGAGGAAACTGTAATTAACCTGGATTTGATTTATGACCCAATGATAGAAACCAGAATGTGATGAAAATGCGATTATACGGTCCGTTTCTTTCACCTGTTTTTCTGCTTTTCTCCAAGATACAAAGACCCCCTTGGACGAGGAAGCTGACGAGACGAGATGTATACAGACAACAGACCAGCACCAAAGAAGAAGATTTGACAACTTTAAATATGGACACTTGATGAACTTTGCCATGGATCCCCAGTTTCCCTAGTATCTTTAAACTCACGCTAGCCCAACATTTTTGTAAATCTGATGGCTCAGACAAAGCTATTTGCTCATGCCTAAGGAGCAATACAGCACAAAGAAGACGACTCTCAACAGATACCGAAAACAACTTCGACGACAGATGTACATTTCCCTGACATAGAATATCATTGCATTTTTCGTAAGTGTTCTTTATCTTCATCTCTACAACCCTCAGGTAACGACACACATAGACGATAGGGAATACAGGCACAGATATCAGCAACCACATACCTCCCCCATTCATGTATCATCAACTAAAATGTGCATCCCCATTTTGTTACAACCACAGCCGAAATGAGCTCGGTAGAGTTTGACAGCCCATCCACAGACCTGTACCACAGGATAAGAAGGAATTCAAATGTATACTTCGCAATACCTCGAAGCTTGATTTACAACACGTACGGCACGATGATACATGACCCCCCAAACATGGATTCATACACACATGCTTCAGCTATCTCACTAGGTCATACCCTCTTCACACCTTCTCCTCTCTCCTCCCCTACCCAACCATGGAAATCAATTAACCCCTGACTTACATTTTTCTCCTTAAATGTTTTGTGGCAGTTATTATTGACTGCCAAAGGGTGGACTGTCAAAGTCAGAAAAATGTCTCAATGCACGTTGCCATATTTGCACCGCACACTGGTCCGCGCTGCGCGTGCATGCGCTCTCCCGTGGATGCGCATACCCGCAATAACGTGCACTCGCAGGCGCGGTATGCGTATTTACGGTAGAGTTTATGTAGTCGTAGCGTGCGACTCATTCGTTACAAATGTTCACAATTAATGTAGTTTATAGATCATGGTCCCTTCGATGGATTCTGAAAGTTTGGTTAAAATACAATGTCCCAGAGCTGAGGAATCCCTCTTTATATCGTACAAAGGGTCTAACAGGAATCATACAGCAGTGTTTGGTACCCATCGGAAGAGTATTTAATTAGCAATATTCCGGTGTTGGTTTGGAGCGTATTAATCGCTCGTGCGAATAGTAATGGACATAAGAAGTTTATGTCCATTTCTATTATTTACACATACTCAGGTATGCGGCGGGAAACCCAGTTTCCCACCCACCTGAGCTGTTGGAAATCGTCACAGCCCACCTGTATGAATCACCCTATGACCTTTTGTTATGATGCAGGGCCGAATTCCTTCGGCCAATGGACAATGGGATTGTAGGACCAGGAGATTGCATTGTGTGTGGGGCATAAATAGGCAGGCCGACCACATCCAGCTCACTCTCTCATCAACGGTTATCTGCTGATAGCCGGGAGCTGGATATCGAGGCGCAGGCGATCATACCCTTTGTGCGTAAGTTTCTCTCCGTAATCATTGTCTTTCTGTGAGCCAATCTCTCTCTCTCTCTCTCTATCTCTCTCTCTCCTCTTTTCTCTTATATCTCTCATAGTATTATAGCATTGTATTGTATTGCATTTAGGTCAGAGTAGTATTGTCTTTTTGTATTTTAGTTCTGTGGTTAGGAAGTCTCTGTTATATTGTAGTGTATCATTTGTACTGTTATCCCCTTTTACAAGTATATTAGATATAATACAGTCAATAGGCTTTGGAACCTAAACCAGTGTCTGTGTATTTTCTATAGTGTTAAGTGTTCACTTGAGCGTCGGTGACGCTCAAGCAGCTTTGTAGGTAGTCAGGTTACACAAGGTTGCACTTACACCCTGTACTCACATTAAGGTATTCAGTGTATTTCATTGGTATAAGGTTTTATCATAAAGGTATAGAGTTGTGAGCGTCTGCATCGCTGGTGACCTCCTCGTGGTCTCGAGCGTAAGCTACGCCATAGCGAATCATTACCCTAGACATAACCAATAACGTGTCCTGTGATCACTGGGCCGTGAGCGAACGTGACGCTTGAGCGTCTCGCCTACGGCTGAGCGATCGCTACGCAGATAGCGTACCATTACGGTACTTCTTAAGTGAACAGCGTACAGTGTTCTTAGCTTCATAAAGGGTTGTTTATACGACAAAGGAATTTAGCATTGTCAACTTCTAGCAATGTTTGGACACACTGTGGGTTGTTAACCCCTTTTGATATTAAATTATAAATGTGTTCTGCCAGGTGTGTCTTCGCCTTTCTCTTTGTCTGTCCAACATATTGGCTACCGCATTGGCATTCTAGAAGATAATTACACCCTCTGTTTCACAAATTATATGTTCTTTGAGTATTTCTTCCCAGTCTGATTTGACTTGAAATCGATTATTGGTTTAGTACTTCTCTTTTCTGCAGCAGATTACGTTGGTTTCCACAGGGAAACATCGAGGGGTAGAGTGGATCTTGATCCAGAGACACCAACAGGCTAAAGCTTTAGGCTGTCCCAGGATGCATTGTGGCCTCCTCTATAACCCTGCCCTTAGGCACTGTGAGCTCAGTTTTCAGTTGGTGTCTGCAGCAGCAGATCACTTAACAGGTGGGCTGCACTGTGCAGTCATGAAAAAGCTTTTTCTGACAGAAAATGTCTTCAAAACTGGGCTGTCAACGCTGTATGTCATGGTGGCACTTCAGCGCTGCAGCTCCATCACCTCCCAAGCCGCGTCGCATACTCCCGTGGCCTGTTCCTGGGTACTTGCGGCAGAGATGCTCCGGCTTTGGGCACATGGTCACAGTCGCTCTCCTGGTTTGCGTGGCTGCTACGGGGAGGAGGTAAGAGGATCCTCCAGGTGGGTCCCGCCATTAAATCGCGTTCCGTCCGTGACCTAGGGAGACGGGTCTCGTCGCTGGCATGGACCATGTCACCGAGCATGAACCCCACTAGACCACCAGGGCAATAGAGCACAGGTCGGGTGTGCTAATGCCCCATTTAATAAGGCTCGCTAGTGACTGGGGTGGAAGTCCAGCATAGGGGAGCTGGTGCTTGACCTGTAGCCTCTTTCCGGCCCAGGGCGACATCTACTGCAGACTTTGCCTCACACTCTCCCTCACTCCCTGACTGAGACGCTGGGTGACATCTTAAAAGTGTAGTTGCGGCTAGTCTCTGCGACTGCAGAGCAAGGTCTCTCTTGTAAAGCCACCTGCATGCAGCGCTGTGACTTTACAAACACTTGAGTATTGTACATGTCTTTATACATACAGCGTTAGTTAAGAAAAAATTTACCTATTACAGGATATATTGTATGAGTATTCTGATATATACCTCCGGTATAGGACCGTGCTGTGTTTTATTTATATATTATATATATATATATATATATCTGTACATATACTAGTCCAGTGCAGTTTTATTGTCATAATAATTATCTGCATTGCCTGTGACTGTGTGTGCTTGTATCTGCTGTGTGGTTTCACTTTCAGTGTTTCCCAGATATATCTATCACTATATTCTGTACCCTAAGGGACTAGGTACGTCAGGGTCATATATATATATATATATATATATATAATATAGTGCGTCACAGTATTTACTCATTACCTGCATTCTGGTGTGTACTCAGTACACAGCACCAGCGATTAAATCCGGTATTACTGTATGTGACTGTGTGACTGTGTCTACAGTCACATACTAATGGTTTTAATCATAGGTATTGTACTCTGTCTGGCTTTATCGTACTAAATCGATGTGTTTGTTGCATTTGTGTACAATGTCTAACAAGAAGGGCAGTAAGTCTGTGGACGCTCCTACATCATGCGCCAAAGAGCATGCGCCAAAGATTTACCAGGGGGGGAAGCTGTGTATGATGGTCTGTGTACTATGGGGATAATTCAGACCCAATCGCTGCTGTGCGTTCTCGCTCAGCAGCGTTCGAGTCTGAACTGCGCATTCGCATGCCCCGCAATGCGCAGGTGCGTCACCCCCCCCCCCCCCAGCGCCGGGGAGCGCCGGGATGTATGAAGAAAGTGATCGCAGCGGTGATCGCAAGAAGATTAACAGGAAGAGGCCGTTTGTGGGTGGCAACTGACCGTTTCCAAGGAGTGTCCAGAAAAAGCAGGCGTCTCCAGCCATTTGGAGGGAGGGATTCTGATATCAGCGGCGGGCCCGATCATCGCACGGCAAGAGTAAGTCCTGGGCTGTGTAGAGCAGGTACGTGCAGTCAGGGGAGGCAGTGCCTCCCCTGTCAATAATGAGTTAAATAATACAAGGAAGATACTTATGACACATATTCTGTGTCATAAGTATCTTCGTTAGATTATTGTATTCATTTTGAGACATAAAAAGAGTTTAGGAGGCACTGATACCGGTGCTGCCTGTTGTGAATGGGAATGAGAATCAAGCGGGGGGCGGGGCCAAGCATGGGGCTGTAAAAACCCATTGAAAAAACTTGTCAAAGCGGCACTTGCCGCTTTGACAGGGGCAGATGTGATTGGACAGCGGATCCAGGGCTGGATCCGCTGGTCCAATCACCCATAAGATGCAGCATACGTGCTCACCTCCCTCTCCTCCACGTCCTCCGTTACTCCGGCGGGTTCCACCTTCATGTGCGCCGTGCGGAGACTTCTGCCTCCCCCTCCTGTGTCGCTCTGTCCCCCGGCCCGGTAACCTCGATCTTGAGGACCAGGCACTCAGTTTTTTAAAAAGGGTGTGTCCCCGGGGACGGGCTCCACTTGGATTGGCTGTAAGTTTAATGAACGATGTCTCCCTTGTCCGCTGCAGAGACATCATTCACTAAACCTGTAGCTGTCAGCTGGCTGTGGAGGACGTGCTGACCCCTCCCTCCCCTACCTCTAGTGGCAGTGTAGATTGCGGAGCCGGGGGGTGTGGCCTACTGCCCTGCAATATGCCGGGACCTCGAATCTGCAGGGGACGTGGCGACATCTATACCGCTGCCGTGAGCTGGGGACCGGAGTCTTCCTGCATCTGTCACTCGCTGCTTCATGCATCTGCTGGGTGACCTGGCAATGCTATCATCACCCAGAGTGGAGAACTGTCGACGGGACTCCGACGTGGATGAGGTGCTGCTGGGATGCCTGGGAGTGCAGACGTCCTGACTGCTCCTGCTGGTCTCCGGTGACGAGGTGGGCTGCATCCCGCTGTAACTCCCCTGCCTGTGATCGATTCATACCGACTAGGAGCTGCTACAGACACTACAGCCGAGGTGGTGGTGAGTCCCTGGGGTCAGATAGTGTCGACACACTTCATTACACACTCCTCTGCCCCCCGCCCCCCAACAGAGGCCAGGGCTGCCTCCTCCTCTTTACCCCAAGTACTGCCTGCTGTATTTACTCCCTCTCTACCTCC
Organism: Pseudophryne corroboree; assembly: GCF_028390025.1. Lineage (NCBI taxonomy): Eukaryota > Metazoa > Chordata > Amphibia > Anura > Myobatrachidae > Pseudophryne > Pseudophryne corroboree. Next base: position 317,919,628 of record NC_086444.1, on the reverse strand, counting down.
AACACTGCCTGCCCTTACCCCCTCTAATCAGCTTTTTCCTACCTCTCCCCCCACATCAGTGTTGTGACCCAGAAACTGTGGAGTAGGACCCCAACTTTTTAACGTAATGGGTCCCTGGGACCCACACATTTTTTCGCTCATCACAATCACTGCTCTCTCTTCCCGAAATCACATAATTTTAAGAAATAGAACATCCAACAACCCTTTTCCCCGGCGTCACCCACTGCTGTCAGCCTCTTCCTGGCGTCACCCTCTCCCTGGCATCACCCACTGCTACCACCCTCTCCCTGGCGTCACCCACTGATGTCACCCCCTCCCCGGCGTCACCCTCCCCATCACCCTTTCCCTGTTGTCACCCCCTCCCTGGCGTCACCCTCCCCGTCACCCTCTCCCTGGCATCACCCACTGCTGCCACCCTCTCCCTGGCATCACCCACTGCTGTCACCCTCTCCCTGGCATCACCCTCCCCATCACCTTCTCCCTGGCATCACCCACTGCTGTCACTCTCTCCCTGGTGACCCTCTCCCTGGTGTCACGCTTTTCCTGTCATCCTCTCCCTGGTGTCACCCACTCCCTGTCACCCACTGCTGTCACCATCTCTCTGGCGTCACCCTCTACCTGTCACCCACTGCTGGCTATTTTGTTTTCCAGGACTTTCATTAACTTAATAGCTAATGGAAGCCCTGGACAACAAAATTGCATTCATGTTCTCCTCCCAATCCCTTCCCTGTCCCAAACACTATTTTTTTTTTTTTCTATGAAAATGTACAATATATCACAAGTATAATGAGGAGGCAGGCAGCTGGCAATGGCGGCAGTGGCAGTAGGGGTCATCGGCAGGATTCGACAGACATTATGGCTGCAGTGCCTCACCAGCCACTGACCTCACTGCACGCCACTGGTGTAGAGACTGCACAAACTTTGGTTTGTGCAGCTCTCTGCACATCCAATCGCACCCCTGCACAGCGATTACCCCATCCCCCTGTAGGCGGCGACTACCTGGTTGAAGCAGTTCAAAAAAACGCCTGCTTGTGACCAGGTCTGAATTAGGCCCTATGTGTCATACATCTCCCAGTCAGTCCGCAGCTCCTGTAACCAATCAGGAGCCACCCTAGGCTGAGTTCACAAGCCTACTGGGTACTCTGGTGGAACGCCTTACGCCACCTGTGCCATTACAGCCACAAATTGTCCCCATAACTCATTCCTTGGTCAGGCAAAAATCTACTCCAGGTCACTCTCGTGTCTCTGGGTCATCCAAGCGGGCTGCTTCCTCCTCATAATCCACTAATCTCTCAGATGTTTCATCTGAAGAGAAGGGGGAGCATATTGTCCTGTCAGACACTGAATCAGGTGTTTCTGATGAGGATTCTCCTTTTCAAATTGATGTCCCTGCCCTTGTGGTTGCTATTAAGCAAATCCTACAAATCACTGATGATGAGGATTCCACTACTGTGGCTAAGAAAACTGATATGTTTAAACGGCAGAAGGTGGTCTAATCCAGGGAAGAAATTCCCTCTGTCTAAATGGGTCTTGACTCGCTATCGTCTCCCTGCAGAGTTATGTAACAAGTGGGAAAATTCACCGCTGGTGGATTTTCATGTCACCCGACTAGTGGTGTCATCCACTCTGCCTGTCACCACTGTCACTTCAGTGAAGGAACCAACAGATAAGCATGTGGAGGGATGCCTGAAGTTTATTTACTGCCTTACAGGTGCTGTACATAGACCCTCTTGGGCTGCAACAGGAATTGAAGCATGGGTTCAGGCATTAGAGGAAGAGCTGTCTGAGGATATATCTGACAATGTCAGACAGTTTTTACAGCTCTTGGGGTGTTGTCCGCACAGAACTTGAATGCACTCAAATGTAATATATCAAAAAATGACAATAGTAATGACAGTAGCAATTGCACTCATAGTACCTATATTCTCTCCAATGTAGACAGCTTTACTCATTAATCTGCTGGAGAAATGGGTGGTGCTCCCTGAGAGTTAAGTCAAATATTCTAAAAAAGTACCTGAAGAAGATTAAAAAGAACTCTCCTATAATGGGGCACTCACAAGTGCTTGTATTAATGTGCCTGTCTCACATTACCACAGCTGCCTATTACATTCAGGAGGCATCCTGTGAGGAGGATTGGCAGCCAAGGCGTCGACTACGTCTGTCCTGGCTCACCGTATTCTGTGGTTGAGGCCATTCTGGATTTGTAGGCGGTGTTCAATGCGCTATCTCTCGCCCTGCCTCTGGCACTGAACAGGCCTGTACAAGTACGGTCAGACAACGGCACCACGGTGGTGTACATAAACCATCAAGGCCGCACTCGAAGCCGCATGGCAATTATGGAAGTGTCAAAAATCTTTCGTTGGGTGGAACACCATCCGCCAGCAATATCGGCAGTGTTCATTCCGGGCATCCTGAACTGGGAAGCGGACTTCCTCAGTTGCCAGGATGTGCACGCCGGTGAGTGGAGTCTTCATCCAGAAGTCTTTCAACTCCTAGTGGACAAGTGGGGCCTACCAGATGTAGGCCTGATGGTGTCCCAACACAAGCACAAAGTTCCAGTCTTTGGATCAAGGACCAGGGATCCTCAAGCAGCATTCGTGGACACACTGGCAATTCCATGGAACTTTCGACTGTCATATGTGTTTCCTCCAGTGTCACTCCTGCCCAGGGTCCTGCGGAAGTTCAAACAAGGAGAATTTCTACTTCTAGTCGCTCCAGCATGGCCCAGACTGCATTGGTTCTCAGACCTTTTTCATCTACAATGACTTACATGATGCCTGTATATAGATTGGTTCCTGTGGCTCAGAGTCAGTGAGGGCAGGTAATTTACATGCCCTTTGAACTGTTGATTGAGGTTGTTTTATAATTTCATCCACATACTGTAGATCAGTGGTTCCCAAACTGTGTGCCTAGGTACCCTGGAGTGTGGGGAGGCTCATGCAGGGGTGCCTGGGGTTGGTGGACCAGGGCCAAATCAAATTTTTTATATTCAAAATGATAGGCAAAACCAGTGCCAATCAGAAGCACGACTGTACACCACCACATACTGTAGCCTAAGGATGACAGGCAAGCACAATTTACTTAATTTAATATTGTTTCCCAAATGTATCAATAAAAAACTTTTATCCTAGAGGAGCCGTGAAAAAAAAATGCTTATACTCTAGGGCGCAGTGAGTCAAAGAAGTTTGAGAACCCCTGCAGTGTAGCTAAATAGGAAGTTAATCACTAAGAAAACCCTGAGGCATTCCTGTGTTCATTCAGTTTAAGTGTGCATCCCTTCTGGCATACTGCAGCCAGACAGTGATTACCTGGGCAGACCTGGTGACAAGGTAGATAAGCTTATTAAACACAGACTTTGTATGTGTCTGCAGAAAAAGGAAGTAAACCCAGTGGAAAGTAATTAAACCACCAATCATATTCAGACATACAGCAGAGATCAAAAGCCTGACCATATTTTATCTGGTTTATACGTAAAATTGATATTTCTACAAAAACAAGGAACTTGTAAAAACAATAAAATAATCTATAAACTTAATATGCAGGTACAGTGCGATTTGAAACTCACTCAGAAGTATAGGTTCCAATAAAGAGGAGATCTAGCATCTAACACATCACAGTTACACTCACATTACAGCTACAATAACAGAGAGTTTGAGAGCAACCCATATTTTAGGTAGTCCTTACCCTGTGAAATCTATGTACAGTTATTTGGATTTAAGTTAAAAGTATTGTGGGTAGTTCTGGGATGGTCCTGTCCAGCCAGTCAGCAGATACTAGGATGACCTCATCACAAGAGTGTGCTAATCATCTGATAAAAGGACAAGCAACCATTGTTATAGGTTCAGAATTTGGGATCAATCTGATTGAGATACTTTTCCATTAGTTGCATGTTAAATCTGTAAGTTTATTTATTTTCTTATTTCAAATTGCAACATATGCATGTACCTTGTAACCATTTTCTTTCTAACATTTTTTTTTATAACCAAGCATTGTACGCTTTTTGGAAATACAGTGGTGCTTGAAAAGATCATTATCCTCAATAAAAAAATAAGCAAGTCTAATTTTTTTACCTCATTTGTTTGATTTGTTTCACCTTATCTACTTTTAGGACTTGTGTGAAAAGTTTTAGGACAAATTTCAGCAGAAATATAGAAAAATCTGAAGGGTTCACAAACTTTCAAACACCACTGTAAAGTATTCTTTAATTCTACAGTCTATGCTCCAGAACCCAGTCTTAAAGGAGACCACTATGGTATCACTATCTGTTATTTGATTGCTAGAAGAATTTTAGTAGATTATAAATTCTACCACAGAAGAGCTTATGTGGACATTTTCCGTACTTCATAATTTATGTCTGGTATTTGCCCCATGAACCTATAAAGTATGCATGTTTAGAAGCTTATGTGACTGTATCTAGGATACACAATTTGTACTTATGAAATACAGGGTTGTCTTGTGCCTGGCCATTCACTATGATTTACAGAAGTGAACTTAGAATTCCTGCAAAGACTATACAGTTATAGTGCAGATTTTAAGCAGGAGCAAAGCTTTCCCAGGATAACAGTAGAAACGTGGCAGAGTGAGGGCTTCCCTCAGTGATTATGGAGTAGGTGTACCAATGCATCTACTTTTGCACAGCAGTACAAAAATGAGGTTTCATTATGCAGAATGAGATTATAGAAAAGAAAAAGATATTGGTGGATCTTTACAGATCCCTCCCCCCGTTTTCCTGCTCTGCTGTAACTGGCACGAAGGATGGGTAGAGGGATCTTTGAAGATCCTTCCCACATTCTCCTGTTCTGCTGTGCCCAGCAGACAGGCTGAGGAGAGAGATCTTTGCAGGTCCCTCCTATGTTTTCCTGCTCTGCAGATTACAATGGACACCTATTCAGCTGCAGATATTTATTCACTGGGACACATTTTCTTGCAAGAGCTGTTTCGGCACCTCTTGATGGATACATAAAGTACCTCCAATAAGTAAGTGCATCACTATTTGCTATATGGCAAATGGGATGTAATTGGCATCCCGGCATTCAGAATGGCAGCGGACGGAAAACCGTCATCAGATTATCGACACCAGTATCCCAACAGCCGACATCCCGAATGTAAGTATCAGGGGTAGGTTAAGGTTAGGCTGCAGTGGGAGGGTTGGGGATAGGCTGCTGGAAGGGACGGTAAGGTTTAGGCTGCAGGAGAGGAGATTAGGTTTAAGCTGCGGGGGGAGGGTTGGGGTTAGGCTGCTGGAAGGGAGGGTTAGAGTTAGGCTGCTGGAGGGGTAGTTAGGGTTAAGCTGTGGGAAAGGAGGCTTAGGTTTAGGCTATAGGGGGGATGAGGCTAGGGTTAGGCTTAGAATACTACTTACCCTAGAACTTTCAGAATCGAGGATGTCGGGATGCTGGAGTTGGTTTTCTGAACTGCGGCATTCTCAGATATGAAATCTCAAACCCAACCCTGGCAAATTTATCCCATGGAAATCTCACTAATTTCTTTAGAATTATAATACATTTGCCCCTTAAGCTCTGGTTCTATTTTTTCTTCTTCATTTTCCTTTATTTTCACTCCGGTCTTCACTCAGCACTGCTCACTATATTTCTCCTTCAATCATTGATATTTGAGATGTTTTAAATTTGTGAATCACTTTACTTATCTTTACTTTGGAACAATTTCACAGGTAGCAAGTGAGTTAAGTGGGGTACTCATGGAGCGATCGCTGCTTAAAATCTAAGCAATCTGACTAGAATGCTTAGATTTTAAGCAGTGATCACTCCGTGTGTACCCTCACAGCGATAGCGATTCGCAGCCCCGTGCATCGCTATCGCTGGTGCTAGATTGGCCTGCATGCAGGCCAATCTAGCAGGTCGCTCACTTCACCCGCTGGGTGAAATGAGCGGCCCCCCCGTCTCCCCCCGCACGCTCAGCACAAATCTGGCCGTGAGTATGCTGGACGAGAAACTATTTTTTATCTTCAAGATTACATACAGCCAGTAGGGTCAATAGAACACAACAGGGAGCAGGTTTTAAGATAAAAAAACAACACTTTTCTTTATTCCAAAACAGCATAAAATAAAAAGATCATACAGACAGAGGATTGCATACCCAGATTGGAGTTTGCAGATGTAACCAGAAAAACAAGGCCCCATATTCAAAAGCTTCCTTTTCCCCAGGTAGTGTCTCCTTCAATGTCCAGTAGACTCCCCCACCAGGTGTATTCTTCTGACCCTGAGCATTGCTGATAAGAGGGAAAGAAGTCATAAGCCCTGGAAAGAGAAGAGAGGAATAAGAAGACATACATCAGAATAAAGAGCCACCTGTCATGCCTGAATGCAAGTCATTGCTTGTGAGTGATGTGTAGAGGGGGCATCCCCAAACATCCACTGTCTCGTGAAGGTTTCTATATTCACTTGGGATGGAGTGACGCCATGTTCAATTTTAATTTTATCTAGTGAGTGCTTAGTATTGGGGTTTCCCCACAACACTGGTTCAACATAATATACAACTAAGCGAATTTGGATATTTTATATGTGATTTTCATTTTTATGTGCATTACCCAAACTGTATTACATGAAGAGTGTGTTTTGTGTCTTTTTATGTACTTGTTCATTGAAGATTGAGCTGGAGATGTCGGATTCCCTATGACAAAGAATTAACCAGGGGAGTGCATCTTATATGTATTTTTTTTTATCACCTTTTAGTCTTAAGCGCCCAAGTGGACTGTAGATATTGTTGTTTCCATTGTTCTGTAAGGGTTTTTAGGTGTGACCCCCCCATCTGCAGTGTCACAGAGGCAGCCCAAGTGCGCGCACAAATAATTTACCATTCTTTCGAAATTGGTTAACATTACTGTCTCTCAGCACTGAGGTCATGGCATCGATTCCCACCATGGCCCTAACTGTGTGGAGTTTGTATATTCTCCCGTACTTGCGTGGGTTTCCTCCGGGTACTCCGGTTTCCTCCCACAATCCAAAAATATACTGGTAGGTTAATTGGATCCCAACAAAAATTAACCCTAGCGTGCATGTGTGTGCATGTACATGTAGTAGGGAATATAGACTGATGTGAGAGACCAAATATTCTCTGTAAAGCGCTATATAAATAACTGTTAAAAAATAATAATAAATAAATATTGATATTGATAATAATTTTTCGTATGCTTTATAAGTCAAAACTCTGGCACAAACGTTAGTATGACAGGAATGGCTCACCTGTCTCACCCCACCACACATCACTGCCCCAAACTCCCAAAGCATTATCTGCGATAAGCAGCTGCCGTGGCCGCGATAACACATGGGATCGAGGATGTGTTTTCGCACGATCGCAGGTCCGTCGGCCAGTAATAGGATCCCATTATAATGATCATCGGTCAATGGGAGTCATTCAGACCTGATCGCTCGCTAACTATTTTTTGCAGCGCTGCGATCAGATAGTCGCCGCCTATATGGGAGTGTATTTTAGCTTTGCAAGTCTGCGATCGCATGTGCAGCCGAGCACTACAAAAAAGACACACCCAGAAACGCCTTCTTCCTGTCAATAACCTTGCGATCGGCTGTGCGAATGGATTCTTCATACAATCCATCGCCCAGCAACGATCCGCTTTGTAGCCATATGACGCGCCTGCGCATTGCGGTGCATACACATGCGCAGTTCTGACCTGATCGTAGCGCAGCGAAAAATCCTGCTTGCCATCAGGTCTGAATGACCCCCATTAATCACAATAACCGCCCATTTTCTCCCGCTGAAAATGGATCGCCTGCAATTGGATATCCCTTAGCACTATTTGCAGAATGGATTACTTCTAGACTGTTTCTTTATTCTGCTTGTTTTACTGTAAAACTGAACATATGTTTATAGACATCACAGGGTTTTGTTTTGGAAATGTAGGGAGGAAGCAATATCTAAATCTTGTGTATAGACTTTTATCAGAAACACATGCATTAGACGTGGTGATTTGCACTTTCTATATTAGTTCCATCTGCAGATACAAAAAAATTGTGTATGATCTATGTCAGCTTGATCCTGTAGATTGTAAGCATGTAGGCACCAACCTTTTACCTCTATTCAGTAATAACCAGATTTAAATTTTATTTACTGTGCTTGCTGGGAGAACTTTGTGGGCCCTATAACATCATTTTGAAGGGGCCCCTATCCCAATGCTTCTATAGAGACAACTCTCTGCAGCAGGTAATAAAAGATAAAGATCTAACGCGCTGTTACAAAGCAGCTGGTAAAGGGGTTGTCAGCACCTATACATATATATGTCAAAAGAACTACAAGTAGTGAAACCAGCGCCAGTATATACAATTAATATGTGATGCACGGTATATAGTAAAGAAAATGCACATGCATTTGTAAACCGCAATAAAAATAAAATCAGAAGGTATAAAAAGCAACCACTAGCTAGGCCACAGGTGTATTGGTATATTATGGTCATGCAATTTCAGACTGGCTCTTGTATTTGAAATAGGTTACTATTGTGTGGCCACACCCCTTCCTTGTGAGACCTTTGTAAAGTATGGGATGTCGCAAATGTATAGTTTGCAGGAGGGCACCGAACACCCTAGCACCAGCCCTGGACATACCCCATAGATGATAGGGCTCATCTAGGGGTAAGCTGGGGAGAATTTTTTTTTTTTATGTTTTTGACATTTTGAAAAGAAACATACTTATGCAAGGAAGAATGTTTTTTTTTTTTTACCCCTTTTCTGTGTTAGGTAAAAATGTACTTGGTTATATGACCATACAGAATTCTTTTTGGTGTGTTTACCAAATATATTGTTGCAATAAACTTTCTTAACATCATTTTTGTCTGTTTTTTTATTTTTTATTTTAAAGATAAATGTATATTATTAAAAATGTATTGGTTAAAAAATATTGTTGTATTAATTTCAAATAAATACACAGACACAGTGGAAAAATGTTTGGACACATTTTAAAGGGACATAAAATATGAGAGTAGTATTTGTAGCCATCTTGAAAAGGTTAACTGGACACTCGCATATGTGTTTATAGCAGTAACACACACCTGGAACTTGCATTTGAAAACGCAATATACTCATGTGATCATTTTTGAAAGGTTTATAAAATTGGTTCCCTTTTACAGACATCATAATTGTGTCTACTGTGATTTTAAGTAGTAACACATGTGAAACACACAGGCAAAGAGGCGGTGCATTTGAAATTTCTATTTTGGCCTGAGTTTGCAAAAGTTACTTCTGTGTTTCCAAACATGATTGTAGGTAAATTCCTGTGATTGATGTCTGTGCAAAGTACTTCCAAGTTTGGCTGATAGTGTATTTATTTCTATTTGTATTTGCGGTAGAGATGTGTGGCGGGCACTTTTTGTGTTTTGGTTTTGGTTCTGGTTCCATCCTCGTGTTTTGGATCTGGATTGGTTTTGCCAGAACCACCCTTTCGTGTTTTTTGTGTTTTGGTTTTGGTTCTGGGTCCATTCTCAAGTTTTGGATCTGGATTGGTTTTGCCAAAACCACCCTTTCGTGTTTTGGTTTTCTATCTGGATGATTTTTGAAAAAAACATAAAAACAGCTAAAATCACAGAATTTGGGGGTAATTTTGATCCCACGGTATTATTAACCTCAATAACATTCATTTCCACTCATTTCCAGTCTATTCTGAACACCTCACACTTCACAATATTGTTTTTAGGCCAAAAGGTTGCACCAAGGTGGCTGTATGACTAAGCTAAGTGGCCAAAACACCTGGCCCATCTAGGAGTGGCACTGCAGTGGCAGATTTAAAAAATAGGCCCCAAACAGCACATGATGCAAAGAAAAAGAGGTGCACCGAGGTTGCTGTATGACTAAGCTAAGCGACACAAGTGTGCGGCACAAACACCTGGCCCATCTAGGAGTAGCACTGCAGTGTCAGACAGGATGGCAGATTTTAAAAAATAGGCCCCAAACAGCACATGATGCAAAGAAGAAAAAGAAGTGCAACAAGGTTGCTGTATGACTAAGCTAAGCGACACAACCACCTGGCCCATCTAGTAGTGGCATGCAGTGGCTGAATGTCGAAAGTGGACCGCAATTTTTCAGTCCACTGACAGCATCTCCAGCACGCCCCTGTCATTTTTCAAAAATTTTGCAATTGGTGGACTTATACGGCAGTACCCCTGGACTAATACAGCAGTACCCCTGGACTTATACGGCAGTATCAGACAGGATGGCACTTTAAAAAACCATGCCCCAAACAGCACATGATGCAAAGATGAAAAAGAGGTGCATCAAGGTTGCTGTATGACTAAGCTAAGCAACACAAGTGTGCGGCACAAACACCTGGCCCATCTAGGAGTGGCACTGCAGTGTCAGACAGGAGGGCAGATATAAAAAAAAAGGCCCCAAACAGCACATCATGCAAAGATGAAAAAGAGTGCAATGAGGTAGCTGTATGACTAAGCTAAGCGACACAAACAATTGACCCATCTAGGAGTGGCACTGCAGTGTCAGACAGGAGGGCACTTAAAAATAATAGTACCCAAACAGCACAGTAAAGAAGAAGTAAAAGAGGGCAATGAGGTAGCTGTATGACTAAGCTACCTCAGTTGGAACTGCGGTCCCACTGCACTAATGGCGGATACCGGACGCACATCTAACACCAGCATAGTTGTTATGGCCCCAGTAATCCTCTTTGCAACAGGGTTTATTTATATATATATATATATATATATATATATATATATAATAGATAGATAGATATAGATATATATAGATATATATATATATGTATATATACGGCAGTATCACTGGACTGGAGTTATACACCAGTACCACTGTAATTATACGCCAGTACCACTGGATTTATACGGCAGGATCACTGGATTTATATGGCAGGATCACTGGATTTATACGGAAGGATAACTGTAATTATACGCCAGTACCACTGGAATTATACAGCAGGATTAATTGAATTATACGGCAGGATTAATGGAATTATATGGCAGGATCGCTGTAATTATACGGCAGGATCGCTGTAATTATACGGCAGGATCACTGTAATTATACGGCAGGATTACTGGAATTATACGGCAGGATTACTGGAATTATACAGCAGGATTACTGTAATTATATGTCAGGATCACTGTAATTATACGGTAGAATTACTGGAATTATGCGGCAGGATCACTGGAATTATGCGGCAGGATCACTGGAATTATGCGGCAGGATTACTTGAATTATACGGCAGGATCACTGGAATTATACGACAGTACCACTGTAATTATACGGCAGGATTAATGGAATTATACGGCAGGATCACTGTAATTATACGGCAGGATTACTGTAATTATACGACAGGATCACTGTAATTATACGGCAGGATTACTGTAATTATACGACAGGATCACTGTAATTATACGGCAGGATCACTGTAATTATACGGCAAGATCACTGTAATTATACGGCAGGATCACTGTAATTATACGGCAGTACCACTACCATATGGTAGGATTAATGGAATTATACGGCAGGATCACTGTAATTATGCAACAATTATACGGCAGGATTACTGGAATTATACAGCAGGATTACTGGAATTATACGGTAGGATCACTGTAATTATACGGCAGGATCACTGTAATTATACGGCAGGATTACTGTAATTATATGGCAGTATTATTGGAATTATACGTCAGGATCACTGTAATTATATGGTAGGATTACTGGAATTGTACAGCAGGATCACTGTAATTATATGGCAGGATCACTGTAATTATACGGCAGGATCACTGGAATTATACAGCAGGATCACTGGAATTATACGGCAGGATTACTGGAATTACACTGCAGGATCACTGTAATTATACGCCAGTACCACTGTAATTATACTGCAGGATCACTGGAATTATATGGCAGTATCAATGGAATTATACGGCAGTATTACTGGAATTATACGGCAGGATTACTGGAATCAGTAGCGGATCTTGCCACGGGCAAGCAGGACTTTTGCCCGGGGCACCGCCTTCCGGAGGGTGCTGGCGCCAGCCGGAGGGCGCCGCACCATGGCAAGATCCGCTGCTGCTGTGGTGCCCCCCGCTGCCGCGGCCCGCTGTCCCGCTGTCCGTTGTGAAGGGAAACTAGTTTCCCTTCGTGGGCTGCCCGCTGTGAAGGGAAACTAGACGCTACGCGTCTAATTTCCCTTCCTGGAGAGGACCTTCACTGTAATGATGTGCGGTGCGCGTTGACGTCATCGCGCACCGCACAGCAAAGGTCCTCTCCACGAAGGGAACTAGACGCTTAGCGTCTAGTTTACCTTCGTGGAGAGGACCTTTGCTGTGCGGTGCGCGATGACGTCATCGCGCACCGCACATCCTACAACAGTACAGGGGGCGTAACTGACCACGCCCCCTGTGTGAAGCCACGCCCACTAATGTCGCCCGGGGCGCCAGAAGCCCCGGAACTGGCCCTGACTGGAATTATACGGCAGTACCGCTAGACATATACGGCAGGATCACTGGAATTATATGGCAGTACCACTGGACGTATACGGCAGCACAGGGACACCACCACTGGACTGATGCAGGACAACACAGCACCACTGCAATGGACTGGATTTATACAGCAGCACAGGACATATGGCAGCAGAGGACACCACCACTGTGACTGGACTGATGCAGCACAATACACCACCACTGAACTGATGCAGGACAACACAGCACTCTATACAGCAGCACTGGGCGTATGGCAGCAGAACACTACTGTGACTGGTCACTGGACTGACTGATGCTCACTACCACTGGTCTGATGCAGGACAACACAGCAACACTGTAAGGGACTTATTATACAGCAGCACTGGACATATGGCAGCAGAGGACACCACCACTATGACTGGACTGATGCAGCACAATACACCACCACTGAACTGATGCAGCACAACAACACACCCTATACATCAGCACTGGACATATGGCAGCAGAGGACACAACCACTGTGACTGGACAGATGCAGCACAAGACACAGACACTGAGGACACTGAGAGAACGGAACACGTCCTCTCTCTACACTCTCCAATGCCAAAGTGAAAATGGCAGCGACAAGCGTGCCCTTATATGGAATCCAAACCCCGCGAGAATCTGACTGCGGGATGATGACGTTTTTCCTCATTCTGGTTTCCGAGTCAGGCGGGAAAACCCGAGCCTGACTCGGATCCGGGCTCGTGACGTGAAGTCCGGTAGGGTTCAGTTCTCTGAGAACCGAACCCGCTCATCTCTAATTTGCGGTCATGTATAGAAATATGATTCTGCAGTTCACTCCCGTGTTTGCCTTTAGTAATTCTCTGTGAAAAATGAACAAATACATCTGAGAAAGCAATCTTGACCAAACACTAATCTTCGCAAATTTTCCCTTTACTGCCCAAAGGCAAACCCTTGCAGGTTGTGGGTATATAACACAGGAAATAAGCCTGTGTAAGTTACCTACAGTAGGTGCCAGAGTCCTATCCAAATTTATCCAGCCACGGCCAGTGCTTATAGGGGTGAGTCGCCAATTGCGGTAAGTCAGCAACAGAGCCAAAACCATCTTACGCAGGTACCTGGTGCATACCTGACAGCATAAGCTCAAAGAGTCTAATGGGTAAGTAGTGCCAAACTAGATTGTTCCTTTTAAAAGATCATCTATTTGGTGAGTTTCCTAGCAATCTCTCTCAAAAATATTATAGTTAGGGGGGTCACAGTCTAGAAATCAGGACACCTTTCCTGAGTCAGGAGTGCAGGTAATCCAGGGAAAGCAGTGCCCGTAAATAATAATTTTTTCTACCCACACTTGTGAGCTTATGTCTCAATCACAGAGAATTAAAGAGAAGCGTTCTGAGCCAACCAACATACAGAGTATCAGTGAGGGAGCCTGGAACCCCATCATTGCATTCACCCGATCCAGCTTATATATAGAAGGTAGCTACTGTAAATGAGTGGATCAATACACCAAAAAACTATATGATTTTGAAGGGGGCAGATACTGTATGTGCGACTGATTCTGAGTTGCACACAAAGCACATGCAGTAGTACTGTATCTATTGGCAGCCACCAATCTGCAAGTTTATGCAAATGCCACTATCTCCTTACATTGTGTACGTTCTTGTGTGCATTCTTGTGTACATCCATTCAGCTCAATGTGCAAGGACTGAGATGCCAACTTTTAGCTATGAAACTGATTGGAGCATCCTTACAAGAGATGTGCTTGGACCCTAATGTTTTGGTTTTCTCAAAACTACCTTCAGTGTTTTGTTTCTGTTTTTCAGTTTTGGCAAAACCATCCTGAAGAGGTCTGGATTCAGATTTGGTTTTGGTTTTCTTGAAAATGAAAAAAAAAAAAAAAAAAAAAACCCTGCTAAAATCATGTAATGTGGACCTAGTTTTGTTCCTACAGTATTGTTATCCATAACATTAATGTATTATTATTTTTATTTTATTTATATGGCACTCTTTCTCCAATATTACTCAAGGCATTTGAGGGATACAATTAACATAATACAGTACAGAAACAATGAAATAGAGAAAAGCTTTTTATAAAATATAGAGAGCATGGAGGTGCTAAAAGGACATGCTTGAGTAAACAGATAAGTCTTGAGTCTGAGTTTGAAGGATTCTAGAGTGAGGGCCTCTTGAACTGTGCGGGGAAGCGAGTTTCATAGAGTCGGAGGCGCATGGCTACAAGCTTGACCCCCAGATGAATTTGTTAGATTTTAGGTACTGCTAAAAGTCCTTCTTCTGTAGATTGCAGTAATCGAGCGGGGCAGTATGGAATCAGAAGCTCCTTCAGGTACCTAGGGCCCTGGTCATGTAGGGCTTTAAAAGTCAGTAAGCCAATCTTGAAGATGATTCGCCATCTTACATGCAGCCAGTGGATGGAGTAAAGAAAGGGTGTTATGTGGTTTGAACAAGGATGGTTGGTTAATAGCCAGGGGCGGCTCCAGAGGTGGGGCTGCAGCTCAGTTCAAAATTCAAATAGGTGAGCCACACCAAATGCCAGTGAGTCAGTTTGAAATGGCAGTTGGTGGCAGTTGGTGTGGCTCCCCTATATGAAATTTGAACTGACCTGAAGCCCCTCCTCTGGAGCCGCTACTGTTAACATCCTATAGATGTGTTTTGTACCAGTTGTATGCAGTACAATTATTTTGCTGGGAGACCAATTTAGAGGGCATTGCATTAGTCTAATCGAGATGATCCAGTCATTTCCAATCCCTTCTTACTACCTCACAGCTCAAAATATTCTTCACCAATATTGGCCAAAGACTGCAGTGAGCTCGTTGGCTAAACTAAGCAACAGAGCAGTAGCACAAACACACAGCAACTTAAAAGTAGATGTGAGCTGACCCCCGTATTTTGGTATTGGTGTTGGATCTGTATCTCCTTTGTGGGGGTATGAATTATTAGATCTACACTAAAAGGGTCTACAGTCAATGGCAGGGACGTGCGGTGAGCTAAATGGCTCAGGAGGCACTAGCTAACCCCAGAGCCAGAATTCCATGCAATATATGAACCGAAGGGTACATCTGGGCATTATACTAAGGTACAGCAGTATAAACCCCTAGAAATTTGGTGAGGTTTGATCAGAGATGTGCGGAAAAGATAAGCAGGTGAGGCACTGCCTCACCTGCCATAGACTTTTTACTCCAGAGTTTGGACTATAAAAATTATTAGAATAATGCAAAGAAGATATTTCAAACAAATTATTAGTATTTTTCATATACTTTGTTCAGACAAAATTCTGGTTTAAACGTAAGTATGACAGGAAAGGCTCTGCCTCACCTGCCTCACCCCACCGCACGTCACTGGTCAATGGGTCTGCCACTAATGGTAGACATGCATTAGGTCGACAGGGTCAAAAGGTCAACCTAGAAAATAGACAGTAGAAAAGGACCACGTAGATGGAAAAGTATGAAAAAGTTTATAAAAAGGTAAATAAATTTAATAACCATTGTCATATCGACATTTTGACTCTGTTGACCTTTAGAACTGTCGACCTTTTACATGTCGATCTTTTGACCCTGTTGACCTTTTGACACTAATGCATGTCCACCATTAGTTTTTGACTTATTGACTGTAGACCTTTTTAATACAAATCTATAGATCAGGTACTTCTTCGTGTTTTGGAGTTGTATTTAGGGCCTAATTCAGACCTGATCACAGCACCAAATCTGTAAGCTAATGGGCAAAACCATGTGCACTGCAGGGGGAAG
The DNA here is from genome assembly GCF_028390025.1 of Pseudophryne corroboree. Taxonomy (NCBI): domain Eukaryota; kingdom Metazoa; phylum Chordata; class Amphibia; order Anura; family Myobatrachidae; genus Pseudophryne; species Pseudophryne corroboree. Next base: position 317,903,443 of record NC_086444.1, on the reverse strand, counting down.
CAGATATAACATGTGCAGAGAGAGTTAGGTTTGGGTGGGGTGTGTTTAAACTGGAATCTAAATTGCAGTGTAAAAATAAAGCAGCCAGTATTTACCCTGCACAGAAAGAATATAACCCACCCAAATCTAACTCTCTCTGTATATGTTAAATCTGACCCCCCCCCCCCCCCCCCCCTTCAGTGCACATGGTTTTGTCCATTAGAGAACAAATTTGCTGCTGCAATCAGGTCAGAATTAGGCCCTTAGTTTTGCCAAAACCACCCTTGTGTGCTTGGGTTTGGGTTTGTATTTAAAAAAACAAAATATAAAAACAGCTAGAATCACAGAATTTGGGCCTGCTTTTGTTCCTACAGTATTAACCTCAATAACATTTATTTACACTCATTTCCATTCAATTTTGACCATCTCACTGCTCACAATATTGTTTTAAACCAGTTTAGGCCAAAAGGTTGCACCAAGGTAGCTGGATTACTAAGCAAAGTGACAGCAGTGGGCTGCACAATACATGTATGAGTACGAAATTAAATATATTACTGTGGTGCTTGGTTTGTTTGGGCCCCCACAAAGACCATGGGCTAGATGCATCATCGCTTGGAAAGTGATAAAATGGAGAGTGAAGAAGTGCCAGCCAATCATCTCCTAACAGCCATTTTTCAAACACAGCCTGGGATATGGCAGGTAGGACCTGATTGGCTGGTACTTTTTCACTCTCCATTTTATCACTTTCGAAGCAATGATGCATCTAGCTATCTTTGTGGATTGGTTAAACCAAGCTGCCAATGGCTTTAAGGTGGCTAACAGCGTTGTTATTCATAGTCACTTTTGGAACATCAAAAAAGAATAATAGAAACTCTCATGACACCATAAACATTGTAATGCCCTGAGAAAATTTACAACCAAAGGAGTCAAAAAGCAATTAAAAAATTATTTATTTTAAAGGAAAAATATCAATCTTTAATTAAAATATATACATTAAAAATATGTATGGCATATATTGCTCAGATAACACTTTACTTGTAAAAATGATCATATATAAAACGTTATGTACTGTCCCATTTTCACTGGAAAGCCACACTATAACAATATAAGGAAATCACATTAATGCAATTATAACAAACGGATAAACAGATAAAACTGTCATATTGGCTGGAATAATTACAGAGTCAGAATCATAAATGTTAGGTTTAGACATAGCAGTAGTGGATACCCTTAAACTCTTCTTTTTGTGCACTGATTTGCCTATTTTAAGGGTGACATCTACACTGAAAGCAAGGGGGTGTTGAATGCAGGAATACAGAAGATGCCTAACTGTGTTTGGCACCAGGCTTTCGCAACAGGACTTTTATTTCATAAAACAGCAGTAGCAGAACCACCACTAACAAAGAAAGGCAATAGTCTGAGCTTTTGCTTGCCACTACGTGTGGTGCGTTTCATGATGCCAATTTTACATTTTTCATCAGTAAATTTTCCTCTTATAGTTAGAGGTAATGTTTTATTTACCATTGCGGCTGTGCAATACAAACCACATCAGAATCAGACTCAAAGTGTAGAAATAGTAAGTAGACACTCTGGGGTATATTTACTAAGGTCCCGATTTTGACCGAGATGCCGTTTTTTCTTCAAAGTGTCATTTCGGTAATTTACTAAGCAAAAATCTCGGCAGTGATGAGGGCATTCGTAATATTTTGGAAGTCCTAGGAAAAAATCACGAATCAATACACCATCGGTCAAATACGCCTGCAATTTGGTAGAAATCGGTAATTTACTAAAAAGTGCAAATCACAAACACTGCCGACAATAGCCAAACACTGCCGTGCAGAAATACAATTCGTGAAAAAGTGCTAAAAAAAAACAGACCTGCTTTTTTATCCTGTGTTTGGATAGGCATGCAGGGATCCATGAGATCTGTGCATGTTTATCAGTGGGAAGAGGATGGGAAAGTGTTTTTTTTTTTTTTTTTTAATTGCGTGGGGTCCCCCCTCCTAAGCAAAACCAGCCTCGGGCTCTTTGAGCCGGTCCTGGTTGCAAAAATATGGGGAAAAAAATGATAGAGGTTCCCCCATATTTAAACAACCAGCACCGGGCTCTGCGCCTGGTCCTGGTTCCAAAAATACGGGGGACAAAAAGTGTAGGGGTCCCCCGTATTTCTGAAACCAGCACCGGGCTCCACTAGCCAGATACATAATGCCACAGCCGGGGGACACTTTTATATAGCTCCCGGCGGCCCTGGCATTACATAACCAACTAGTCACCCCTGGCCGGGGTACCCTGGAGGAGTGGGGACCCCTTCAATCAAGGGGTCCCCCCCCTCCAGCCACCCAAGGACCAGGGGTGAAGCCCGAGGCTGTCCCCCCCATCCAAGGGCTGCGGATGGGAGGCTGATAGCCGTTGTGTAAAAAAAGAAGATTGTTTTTAGTAGCAGTACTACAAGTCCCAGCAAGCCTCCCCCGCAAGCTGGTACTTGGAGAACCACAAGTACCAGCATGCGGAGGAAAACCGGGCTCGCTGGTACCTGTAGTACTACTACTAAAAAAATACCCCAATAAAAACATAAGACACACACCTTGAAAGTATAACTTTAATACATACATACACACCTCCATATACACATACTTACCTTATGTTCACACGAGGGTCGGTCCTCTTCTCCATGTAGAATCCATGGTGTATTTGTGGAAAAAATTATACTCACAAAATCCAGTGTAGAAGCCTCTTCTTCTTGTAATCCATTTGTAATCCAGGTACTTGTCAAAATAAAAAAACGGACACCCGACCTCGCACTGAAAGGGGACCTATGTTTTCACATGGGACCCCTTTCCCTGAATGCCAGAAACCCCCTCTGACTTATGTCTAAGAGGGTTTCTTCAGCCAATCAGGGAGCGCCACGTTGTGGCACCCTCCTGATTGGCTGTGTGCTCCTGTACTGTATGACAGGCGGCACACGGCAGTGTTACAATGTAGCGCCTATGCGCTCCATTGTAACCAATGGTGGGAACTTTGTGGTCAGCGGTGAGGTTACTTTCGGTCACCCGCTGACCACAAAGTTCCCACCATTGGTTATAATGGAGCGCATAGGCGCTACATTGTAACACTGCCGTGTGCTGCCTGTCATACAGTACAGGAGCACACAGCCGATCAGGAGGATGCCACAACGTGGCGTTCCCTGATTGGCTGATGGAACCCACTTAGACATAAATCAGAGGGGGTTCCTGGCATTCGGGGAAAGGGGTCCCATGTGAAAACATAGGTCCCCTTTCAGTGCGAGGTCGGGTGTCCGTTTTTTTATTTTGACAAGTACCTGGATTACAAATGGATTACAAGAAGAAGAGGCTTCTACACTGGATTTTGTGAGTATAATTTTTTCCACAAATACACCATGGATTCTACATGGAGAAGAGGACCGACCCTCGTGTGAACATAAGGTAAGTATGTGTATATGGAGGTGTGTATGTATGTATTAAAGTTATACTTTCAAGGTGTGTGTCTTATGTTTTTATTGGGGTATTTTTTTAGTAGTAGTACTACAGGTACCAGCGGGCCCGGTTTTCCTCCGCATGCTGGTACTTGTGGTTCTCCAAGTACCAGCTTGCGGGGGAGGCTTGCTGGGACTTGTAGTACTGCTACTAAAAACAATATTCATTTTTTTACACAACGGCTATCAGCCTCCCATCCGCAGCCCATGGATGGGGGGGACAGCCTCGGGCTTCACCCCTGGTCCTTGGGTGGCTGGAGGGGGGGGACCCCTTGATTGAAGGGGTCCCCACTCCTCCAGGGTACCCCGGCCAGGGGTGACTAGTTGGTTATGTAATGCCAGGGCCGCCGGGAGCCATATAAAAGTATCCCCCGGCTGCGGCATTATGTATCTGGCTAGTGGAGCCCGGTGCTGGTTTCAGAAATACGGGGACCCCTACGCTTTTTGTCCCCCGTATTTTTGGAACCAGGACCAGGCGCAGAGCCCGGTGCTGGTTGTTTAAATATGGGGGAACCTCTATCATTTTTCCCCCCATATTTTTGCAACCAGGACCGGCTCAAAGAGCCCGAGGCTGGTTTTGCTTAGGAGGGGGGACCCCACGCATTTTTTTTTTTAAATTTAACACTGATTTTTATATAAAAAAAAAAGTGCACAATGAAGCCCAGCACGTATCTCTCAGATCCGGCCGAGATTCATTGTATTAAAGTCGGCAGTGTTTTACAAGTCACTCACGTAAAACACTGCCTAAAAAAACGAATGACATCGACATCGGTAAAACCGAAAATGCAGAATACAGCAGCTTAGTAAATTAGTCGTACTAAATTCAAAAAGTTGCATATTTACACTTTCGATGTCATTCGTGATTGAACTTTGACCTCAAACGGGAAAATACGAACTTTAGTAAATATACCCCTCTCTTCCATAAAAAATAGAGAACAAGTGGCATCCAAAACGAACAGGGAAACCTTTATGATATACTGTTTACTTACTTGAACCAAGAATGGTGTGAGCCTTCAAATAGATCTTTAATTAGTTATGCCACTATAAATGTTTCTTCAAAGTACTTCCATCAGTATATGCAGTAAAAAAGACTGGAAAAATATTTGCATGCAAAAACTATATAAACAAACAAAAAGAAGCATGTACTGAAAAATCACAAAATCAACTCTTTTCCTTCTACCAGAAGATGTACAAAAATACACACATCAAATTATGAACACATCCAGGGAAACATGCAGTCTTTAAAAGTGTCTGGTAACAGATGTAGGGTCAGCCGTCAGGTGAAGAAGATTGAGGAAAGCATTCCAGTGATGTTGTGTGACGCATTTTGAAACTGTGTACTGTATGATATGTGGTTGCTGGAGACTGGAGAGTTAGCTGCTGTGACAGGGTACTGGTGTTCACCAGGGATTCCAACAAGAGAATTTGTATTTAGCTGTTGGTCCTTGTTGTTCCGTAGCCTTGACGCTGCATATGAAATATATATTTGTAAGTCTGTCTACTACATTCTTATATACTGTATATATAGAATATTTACATTTTAACTTGCTTATTGTACTGTTTTTCTATTCTATAGGCACATGCCAAGGCATTCCAGTGCAAATGTACAAGCACGCTGCATGACACATCTAACTGTTAACAGAGCTACTTCCTGAGTCATTGCCATCAAGTCTGTCTAAAGGGTGATCCTGGCTTCAGAGAGCCTTTTCCAGGCACCCTACCAGCCAGAGGCAAGGGCCGTGGGGCGGCAACATTGCTGAACACAGAGCCCTGGTCGCAACACCCCCTGTATTCACAAGAGAGAATAATGACTGGACAGTATTATTACTTAATGTTTTCATATAAAATGTAATTAAAACACACACAAAATACTAATTAAAATGCAAGCATCTTTAAAATACCAAATGGAAGTCTTTCCTGCAACAGTAAAAATGAGAATGGCAATTAAGTAACGCAAATAGAAGGCTGCAACTTCATATAATATAGCTGCTAATGAACTAAGTACTGTCAGCTGTAGGAATCAATGCTCAATCAGCCAGGCATCATCATTATTGTGTAACATTGTTCCAGTAACTCCAGTTCCTCCTAAGAGATGGATCTGCAGATGTGTCCATGTCTAATTCTGACACGGTTACACATGAACATGCAATTAGGCAGTCGGGTATCTGTAATGGGTGCAGTGTGTGCGGTGTACAGGTCCAGGGGGCCCACACCGCACACCCTGCACTCATTATTTAAATACTGACGTCTCCGGAGTTCCCTGCCGGCAGCATCATCTCTCTACAAATCTCCGGTAAATAACACAGCAGCTATTTTTCCAGAGACTTGTGCATGTGCAGTAAGGACATCTCTGGGAAAAATGACCGCCACACCATTTCATTAGATATTTGCTCATACGCAAAAAAGTCTGTGCCCCTCTAGTTGTGCTGACGGGCACCAGCTACGGAGGAGGGTGCCCAGATGGAGGAGGATGGATACGGGCCTCCTCTGTTAATATACCCCTGCAATTAGGGTACGTAACCATAGGCATTCCACCTTTCTAGGGGTAAGAAAGTGCAAAAAGCTACATATGGTTGTGTGCCACAATTTTGGTGTGCAATACAAAACAGACCTACATCTAACTCAAAATGAGGCCCAAGATGTACATTTTGCATGGCTTCCTCCTTAGGCTAAAGATTAAATTCTCACTGTGGTATCCTGCTAATCCCCTCTAAGGGAATGCTAGTTTAGCAATACTTCCATAACACCAACTGGGTTAACCAGCTGTCCATTGCAAGGATGGGTATGATATTTAATGCTGTCGATGGAATGTTAAAGATGTGTTAATAAAGCATTGCTTCACTTGAGAGTTCTTGTGTTCACTATGTCAGGCAAATTTTCCTCTCAACATTTTTCTCACACGTAAACTGCAGGATTATTTCCCTACTATTTAATGTTGTATTTTGTACATGAAGTTTGAATATATAGCATTTGATAATTATGTCCTATGGGCTACTAAATTTGTTATGTAGATTTATCATCATTTTTATGGTTACCCCAAGACCTGTTGTCTTTCATATCTATTTACAGAGGTTTCCTTATATCCCCCATGTCTCTTAGTGGTACATGTACTAAGCAGTGATAAAAGAGGAGAAGTGAGCCAGTGGAGAAGTTGCCCAAGGCAACCAATCAGCATTGACATAACATTTATAATTTGCATACTACAAACATATACAGAGCAGCTGATTGGTTGCCATGGGCAACTTCTCCACTGGCTCACTTCTCCACTTTTATCACTGCTTAGTACATGTTCCCCTAAGTTTTTAAGAGTAGCAAGGTTACTCTCCTGAATGTGAGTCTCCTTTTTTCCAAACTTCATCAATGAGGGAATAACTGTTTGGACGCTGTTATACTTTATCAATTCTGTGTTTGTGCATAGGTTCTGGGATGAAAATATTTGTGGCTAGATGGCAAGGAGAAGCTGTCAGGTACGTGCGGTCAGGGTAGGCAGGGGAGATAGAGCCTAATCTGTCGTACTCCAGCACACTCCAGAGTTTTGACTATAAAAATGATTATAACAATACAAAGAAGGTATTTATAAATGGACCCATGGGATCGTACACAGATTATACTGCACATTGGGGGTAATTCAGACCTGATCGCTCGTTAGCAGTTTTTTGCAGCGCTGCGATCAGATCGTCGCCGCCTATAGGGGAGTGTATTTTTGCTGTGCAAGTGTGCGAACGCATGTGCAGCCGAGCAGTACAAAAAGTTTTTTTGCAGTTTCAGAGTAGCCCAGGACTCACTCAGCCGCTGCGATCACTTCAGCCTGTCCGGGAATGGAATTGACATCAGACACCCACCCTGCAAATGCTTGGACACGCCTGCGTTTTTCCAACCACTCCCAGAAAACGGTCAGTTGCCACCCACAAACACCTTCTTCCTGTCAATCTCCTTGCGATCAATTGTGCGAATAGATTAATTTTAAAACCCATCGCACAGCAACAATCCACTTTGTACCCGTATGACACGCCTGCGCATTGCAGTGCATACGCATGCGCAGTTCTGACCTGATCGCAGCGCAGCGAAAAAAGCTAGTGTGCGATCAGATCTGAATGACCCCCATTGTTCACTGGATGCATAGGGTAACACAGGCATTATTACTGCACCTTTGCATAATGCCCACATGAACATGTGTGTGTGTTGTGTATGTGTGTTTGTAAATTTGGCTCTGATACTAGCCAGTGCCTTGTACTTGTGAAATGTATATTGGTAACAGAACAGGTTTCTATTTAGATGCATTATATGCTGTATATGCAGGACCAGTGCTACCCGCTCAGCGAAGGGATGCAAAGCAGTGAGGCGCCAGGTTGGAGAGGAGCTCTCCCTACTCTGCATCTCTGCTGCACTGCCCTGTCCCCCTGCTGCTGCAGGCTGCTGCAGTGGTGCGTCTGTCACACTGACAGGCAGCAGCGCCGGCAGCTTGTAGCCTCCTCCCCCCCCTTCTCCCCTTTGACAACGGCAGTGTTCAGCCAAAAAGGGGTGAAGCTATGCTGTGCTAAGGGGCGGAGCTACATGGGACCTCAGGGAGTGGAGCTACACTGGTCCAGACTGCTACAGATCCATCCTGCCTGCCAGCCAGTCAGATCAGTAAGTGGATGAAAAAAGTGAGTGAGATAAAGACTGTGTGTGGGGGTGGGGGGGAGGGGAAGGAAGGGATGTCAGACTGTTTTTAAATTGGGGGGAGATATAATCTGAGTTTGGCGCCCCTGGCTTTCCAACAAACTGGTTCAGTGGATGACATCAGGTCCAGTGGAGGGCATGAGTTTGGGTAGCATACTCACTGAGACTCCATGATCTCGTTGATAGTGCAAACTAGAGATGTGCGCGGGCACTTTTCAGGTTTTGGGTTTTGGTTTTGGATCTGGATCCCCGCTCATGTTTTGCATCTGGATTGGTTTTGCTAAAACCACCATTTCGTGTTTTGGTTTTGGATGATTTTTGAAAAAAATCATAAAAACAGCTAAAATCACATAGTTTGGGGGTAATTTTGATCCTACGTTATTATTAACCTCAATAACATTGATTCCACTCATTTCCAGTCTATTCTAAACACCTCACATCTCACAATATAGTTTTTAGGCCAAAAGGTTGCACCAATATCGCTGGACGACTAAGCTAAGCGACACAAGTGGGTGGCACAAACACCTGACCCATCTAGGAGTGGCCCTGCAGTGGCAGACAGGATGGCAGTTTTAAAAACTAGGCCCCAAAGAGCACATAATGCAAAGAAAAAAAGAGGTGAAAGATGGAATTGTCTTGGGCTCTTCCACCCACCTAAATGTTGTTTAAACAGGACATGCACAGTTTAATAAACCCATAATTTCCAGGTGGTCCCCCTGGAAAAAGCTCGCCAAGTTCTCCGAATCATAGCTAGCTACAAACATACCACCTCCATATTTGATGACTTTTCACATAATGAGAAGAGGCAAGAGGAAGAGGACGATGTCAAGAAGGTGATTAAAAATTAGGCACACGCAATCAGGAGCAACACACTGGCTTTCACCTCCACTCCTATATTGGTGTGGAACAGAAGGGACTTCAACCAAGCAAATATATAATTATTAATTACCACATTACTGGACAAACTGAAAAACTAAGGGCCAAAGCCCCCAAATTTGTACCCCCTTCTTCATGTTCAGGGATTAAGATAATCTCGTATTTAATGCTGGGATGCAAATAAACTAGAGATGTGCAGCGGGCATTTTTCATGTTTTGTGTTTTGGTTTTGAATTCGGGTCCGCGGTCGTGTTTTGGATTCGGATGCATTTTGGCAAAAACCACCCTTTCGGGTTTTGGATTCGGATGTGTTTTGGATTCGAGTGATTTTTTTAAAAAAAACTAAAAAACAGCTAAAATTATAGAATTTGGGGGTAATTTTGATCCTATAGTATTATTAAGCTCAATAACCATAATTTCCACTAATTTCCAGTCTATTCTGAACACCTCACACCTCACAATATTATTTTTAGTCCTAAAATTTACACCAAGGTCGCTGGATGACTAAGCTAAGCGACCCAAGTGGGCGGCACAAACACCTGGTCCATCTAGGAGTGGCACTGCAATGTCAGACAGGATGGCACTTAAAAAAATAGTCCCCAAACAGCACATGATGCAAAGATAAATAAAAAAAGAGGTGCAAGATGGAAATGTCCTTGGGCCCTCCCACCCACCCTTATGTTGTATAAACAGGACATGCACACTTTAACAAACCAACCATTTCAGCACCAGGGTCTGCCACACGACTGTGGCTGAAATGACTAGTTGGTTTGGGCCCCCACCAAAAAAGAAGCAATCAATCTCTCCTTGCACAAACTGGCTCTACAGTGGCAAGGTGTCCACCTCATCCTTCGATTCCTCACCCTTTTCACTGTGTACATCCTCCTCCTCACAGAGTATTAATTCGTCCCTACTGGAATCCACCATCACAGGTCCCTGTGTACTTTCTGGGGGCAATTGCTGGTAAATGTCTCCATGGAGGAATTTATAATTAATTTTGATGAACATCATCTTCTCCACATTTTCTGGAAGTAACCGATCGCTGACAAGGTAACCAGCTGAACTAAACACTCTTTCGGAGTACACACTGGAGGGGGGGGCAACTTAGGTAAAATAAAGCCAGTTTGTGCAAGGGCCTCCAAATTGCCTCTTTTACCTGCCAATATATGTACGGACTGTCTGACATGCCTACTTGGATGCTGTCACTCATATAATCCTCCACCATTTTTTCAATGGTGACAGAATCATATGCAGTGACAGTAGACATGTCAGTAATCGTTGGCAGGTCCTTCAGTCCGAACCAGATGTCAGCACTTGCTCCTGACTGCCCTGCATCACCGCCAGCGGGTGGGTTTGGAAATGTTATCCTTTTCCTGGCAGCTCCAGTGGCGGTAGAAAATGAAGGAGGAGCTGTTGGCTGGTCACGTTCCGCTTGACTTGACAATTGTCCCACGAGCAGGTCACGAGAGATACAACGTAGGCTTTAAACCTAGGATCGAGCATGGTGGGTGGCCAAAATGTAGTGATCTGATTTCAACAGATTGACCACCCGTGAATTCTGGTTAAGCGAATGAAGGGCTCCATCCACAAGTCCCACATGCCTAGCGGAATTGCTCAGTTTTAGCTCCTCCTTCAATCTCTCCAGCTGCTTCTGCAAAAGCCTGATGAGGGGAATGACCTGACTTAGGCTGGCAGTGCCTGAACTGACTTCACGTGTGGTAAGTTCAAAGGGTTGGAGAACCTTGCACAACATGGAAATCATTCTCCACTGCGCTTGAGCCAGGTGCATTCCCCCTCCTTTGCCTATATCGTAAGCAGATGTATAGGCTTGAATGGCCTTTTGCTGCTCCTCCATCCTCTGAAGCATATAGAGAGTTGAATTCCACCTCGTTACCACCTCTTGCTTCAGCTGATGGCAGGGCATGTTCAGGAGTGCTTGCTGGTGCTCCAGTCTTCGGCACGCGGTGGCTGAATGCCGAAAGTGGCCCGCAATTTTTCGGGCCACCGACAGCATCTCTTGCACGTCCCTGTCGTTTTTAAAAAAAAATTATGCACCACCAAATTAGTTGTATGTGCAAAACATGGGACGTGCTCGAATTTGCCCACATGTAATGCATGCACAATATTGGTGGCATTGTACGGTATCACAAATCCCCAGGAGAGTCCAATTGGGGTAAGCCATTCTGCGATGATGTTCCTCAGTTTCCGTAAGAGGTTGTCAGCTGTGTCTCTTATGGAAAGCGGTGATACAAAGCGTAGCCTGCCTAGGAACGAGTTGGCGTTTGCGAGATGCTGCTACTGGTGCCGCTGCTGCTGTTGTTGCTGCGGGAGGCAATACATCTACCCAGTGGGCTGTCACAATAATATAGTCCTTAATCTGCCCTGCTCCACTTGTCCACATGTCCGTGGTTAAGTGGACAGTGGGTACAACTGCATTTTTTAGGACACTGAGGACTCTTTTTCTGACGTCTGTGTACATTCTAGGTATCGCCTGCCTAGAGATGTGGAACCTAGATGGGAATTGGTACCGGGGACACACTACCTCAAACAATTCTCTAAGTCCCTGTGAACTAACGGTGGATACCGAATGCACGTCTAACACCAACATAGTTGTCAAGGCCTGAGTTATCTGCTTTGAAACAGGATGACGGCTGTGATATTTCATCTTCCTCACAAAGGACTGTTGGACAGTCAATTGCTTAATGGAAGTAGTACAAGTGGTCTTCCGACTTCCCCTCTGGGATGACGATCGACTCCCAGCAGCAACAGCAGCAGTAGGCGTTCCAATCAAGGATCCATCGGAGGAATCCCAGTTAGGAGAGGACTTGTCAGTCTTGCCAGTGACATGGCCTGCAGGACTATTGGCGTTCCTGTCTAAGGAGGAAATTGACATTGAGGAAGTTGGTGGTGTGGTTTGCAGGAGCTTCGGTACAAGAGGAAGAAGGGATTTAGTTGTCAGTGGACTGCTTCGGCTGTCACCCAAAGTTTTTGAACTTGTCAATGACTTCTGATGAATGCGCTCCAGGTGACGTATAAGGGAGGATGTTCCTAGGTGGTTAACATCCTTACCCCTACTTATTATGGCTTGACAAAGGCAACACACGGCTTGACACCTGTTGTCCGCATTTCTGTTGAAATAATTCCACACCGAAGAGGTGATTTTTTTTGTATTTTGACCAGGCATGTCAATGGCCATATTCATCCCACGGACAACAACTGTCTCCCCGGGTGCCTGAGTTAAACAAACCACATCACCATCAGAATCCTCCACGTCAACTTCCTCCTCAGCGCCAGCAACACCCATATCCTCATCCTGGTGTACTTCAACAGTGATATCTTCAATTTGAATATCAGGAACTAGACTGTGGGTGCTCCTTCCAGCACTTGCAGGGGGCGTGCAAATGGTGGAAGGAGCCACCTTTTCCCGTCCAGTGTTGGGAAGGTCAGGCATCGCACCCGCCGACACATTTGGACTCTCCTTGGGGATTTGTGATTTAGAACACACAATTCTTTGCTGTGCTTTTGCCAGCTTAACTCTTTTCATTTTTCTAGCAGAAGGATGAGTGCTTCCATCGTGATGTGAAGCTGAACCACTAGACATGAGGAACATAGGAGAGGTCCTTAGCTTATCCTTGCCACTCCGTGTCGTAAATGGCATATTGGCAAGTTTACACTTCTCCTCAGACGATTTTAATTTAGATTTTTGGGTCATTTTACTGAACTTTTGCTTTTTGGATTTTACATGCTCTCTACTATGACATTGGGCATCGGCCTTGGCAGACGACGTTGATGGCATTTCATTGTCTCTGCCATGACTAGTGGCATCAGCTTCAGAACTAGGTGGAAGTGGATCTTGATCTTTCCCTATTTTACCCTCCAAATTTTTATTCTCCATTTTTAATGTGTGCAATTATATTCCAGTAATATATCTGAAATTAGACGGCAGTAATGTCTGGAATTAGATACTACTAGATAGATACCAGATACCACTATGACTGGAATGATGATGACCTATGCACAGTGACAGGACACTACCACAGCACCCTACAGCAGCAAGATGCAGCACAAGACAATGAGCAGTGATACTGAGCACTGATGATACTACTGAGAACTGACACTGAGCAGCAAGATGCAGCACAAGACACTGTACTAGTATTAGTAATGTAGTATTACTGAGCAGCACAAGACAATGAGCAGTGATACTGAGCACAGATGATACTACTGAGAACTGACACTGAGCAGCATGATGCAGTACAAGACACTATACTAGTATTAGTAATGTAGTATTACTGAGCAGCACAAGACAATGAGCAGTGATACTGAGCACTGATGATACTACTGAGAACTGACACTGAGCAGTACGATGCAGCACAAGACACTGTACTAGTATTAGTAATGTAGTATTACTGAGCACCACCATGCAGCACAAGACAATGGGGGTCATTCCGAGTTGATCGCTCGCTAGCTGATTTTAGCAGCCGTGCAAACGCTATGCCGCCGCCCACTGGGAGTGTATTTTAGCCTAGCAGAAGTGCAAACGAAAGGATCGCACAGCGGCTACAAAATAATTTTGTGCAGTTTCAGAGTAGCTTCAGACCTACTCAGCGCTTGCGATGACTTCAGACTGTTCAGTTCCTGTTTTGACGTCACAAACACGCCCTGCGTTCGCCCAGCCACGCCTGCGTTTTTTAGAACACTCCCTGAAAACGGTCAGTTGACACCCAGAAACGCCCCCTTCATGTCAATCACTCTGCGGCCAGCAGTGCGACTGAAAAGCTTCGCTAGTCCTTGTGTGAAACTACATCTGCCATTGTGAAAGTACGTCACGCATGCGCATTGCGCCGCATACGCATGCGCAGAAGTGCCTTTTTTTGCATCATCGCTGCGCAGCGAACATTTTCTGCTAGCAATCAACTCGGAATGACCCCCAATGAGTAGTGATACTGAGCACTGATGATACTACTGAGAACTGACACTGAGCAGCACAATGCAGCACAAGACAATGAGCAGTGATACTGAGCATTGATGAAACTACTGAGAACTGACACCGAGCAGCACGGTGCAGCACAAGACACTGTACTAGTATTAGTAATGTAGTATTACTGAGCACCACGATGCAGCACAAAACAATGAGCAGTGATACTGAGCACTGATGATACTACTGAGAACTGACACTGAGCAGCACAATGCAGCACAAGACACTGTACTAGTAATGTAGTATTACTGAGCAGCACAAGACAATGAGCAGTGATACTGAGCACTGATGATACTACTGAGAACTGACACTGAGCAGCATGATGCCGCACAAGACACTGTACTAGTATTAGTTAGCAGCACAAAAGCACTCTGGAATTGTCACCCCCCAGATACACTGTGACTGGAACGATGATGACCGATGCACAGTCACAGGACACTACTACCACAGCACCCTACAGCAGCAAGATGCAGCACAAGAGAGTCACTGTACTAGTATTACGGAGCAGCAATAAGCACTGATACTGAGCACTGATACTGAGAACTGACACTGAGAGAACGTAGCCACGTCCTCTCTGTACTCTCTACAATGCCCGAGTGAAAATGGCGGCGACGCGCGGCTTTATATGGAATCCGAATCTCGCGAGAATCCGACAGCGGGATGATGACGTTTTGCCTCATTCGGGTTCTCCGAGTTAGGTAGGAATAACCGAGCCAGGTTCGGACCCGTGTTTGACACGTGGAGTTCGGTAGTGTTCGGTTCTCGGCGAACCGCACCCACTCATCTCTGAAATAAACTGGTGTATACCACAGGATCAGGATTGGATATTTTCCCCTCCGCGGAGTCTGGAGACTTATTTAGTGAAAATCTTGAGGGTTTCTTTTTTTCTATTTTTTTTTTATTGCATTTTTATTTACATATTTTGTGGCAGATGCCTTATTTTGTTTGTTTTTCACAGCTCCCAGTTACATGCATGTGAGCATAGCTGTGTGTTTCAGTTACACGCATGTGAGCATACCTGTGTGTCTTGTTTATTTTATTCATATTTTATTTTTAAATAAAGCAGGCCCTTAGATGTTTTAGCAGCCTCGGGTAGGGCAAGTTGAGTCCAGGTGAGTTCGGTAAAGTACTAAGTACGACTGTGCAGTAAATTTTTTTGTTATTGAGCCCCTGCCCCAGTGGAGCTTACTACTCTACAGCAGTGCCAGATTAACGTCCACATGGGCCTGGAGCTGAAATTTACGAAAGGCCTATTGTGTACCGCTGTTGCAGATCGGATTAAGGAGGTGCGAGCAGGGGATATGTTATCCTGAGGCCCCCTCTCTAAGGGCCCCACCGTGCCTGCCGTCAACCACTAGCTGATTGCATGTATTTTTATTAAGAAGAAGTTCAGCTGTGGGTGAGCCCCTACTCTATGTGTTCAGTGGTTTCCTCTAATACTCCCACCATGCACCTTGAAGCTGAGTACCCAACATGGGGGGTCATTCCGAGTTGATCGTAGCTGTGCTAAATTTAGCACAGCTACGGTCATGAACTTAGACATGCGGGGGACGCCCAGCACAGGCTGGTCCGCCCCGCATGTCAGTGCCACCCCCCTCCCCCCCCCCGCACAAATACAAAAGCATCGCACAGCGGCGATGCTCTTGTATTTGTAGAGTAACTCCTGGCCAGCGCAGCTTCTGCGGCTGGCCGGGAGTTGTGTGTCGCTGTGAGACGTTCCGCAGCCGCTGCGGCACCCCCCCCCCCCAACGGTCCGGCCACGCCTGCTTAACGCCGCCGTTCAGCCCCCTCCCGCCCAGCGACCGCCTCTGTCTTTGAGGTGATCGATAGGCAGCGGCGACTGCCATGCGCCGGCGCACTGCAGTGTCAGCGCATGCGCAGTTCCGACCCGATCGCTGCGTTGCGACAAACTGCAGCGAGCGATCGGGTCAGAATGACCCCCATGGTCAGCACACATCAGCGGTGGCCGCTGATTTACATTTGCCGCCCAATAGAGGAGGCATCACATAGAAGGAGCAGTGAAGGATAGCTGCAGCTCCCTTACATCTCTGTTGAGCAGCAGAGGACTTCACATATAGGTCCTCATTCCGAGTTGTTCGCTCGCAAGCTGCTTTTAGCAGCATTGCACACGCTAAGCCGCCGCCCTCTGGGAGTGAATCTTAGCTTAGCAAAATTGCGAACGAAAGATTCTCAAAATTGCGAATAGAAATTTCTTTGCAGCTTCTGTGTAGCTCGGGACTTACTCTGCCACTGCGATCAGTTCAGTCAGTTTCGTTCCTGGTTTGACGTCACAAACACTCCCAGCGTTCGCCCAGACACTCCCCCGTTTCTCCAGCCACTCCCGCGTTTTCCCAGAAACGGCAGCGTTTTTTTCACACACACCCATAAAACGGCCAGTTTCCGCCCAGTAACACCCACTTCCTGTCAATCACACTACGATCACCAGAACGAAGAAAAAACCTCGTAATGCCGTGAGTAAAATACCAAACTTCTTAGCAAATTTACTTGGCGCAGTCGCAGTGCGAACATTGCGCATGCGCAGTTTGCGGAAAATCGCTGCGATGCGATGAAAAAGAACGAGCGAACAACTCGGAATGAGGGCCATAGGCTTTATCAGCCACAATTTGAATTAAAGGAAGACTGCGGAGTAGTTGCTTAAAAGCATTGTGCTTATATAATATATTAGATACATTTTTAGGTCATAGATGGTACCTAGCTACAACCACTTTATAGTGTAGCTACGGTATATCAAGAAAAAGTTTTTTTTGTGCCTGTGGAAGGGTGAGAACTGTATTGTCTGTCTTTCCTTGGGCGCTAAAATAGTTTAAATAAACAAAAAAATACAAAATTGTTCACTCATTATTACCATATTTATTTAAGTGTTCAGACCCCATTTCTAGTCACTGCAGTAAATGATAAAATGAATAAAATTCTTAGCTGTTGTCTGTTTTGAAAAATAAATATTGTAGCTGCTGTGACAATACTGCACCAGGGCTGTAAGGGTTAATTTACTGCTTCGCAGGTGTGCATGCATGAGCCAGTTTGTGTTTTACTCTTTAATTAAAAAATACAAACACATATTTAAATAAAAAATATTTAAGATGATAAAGAATATCTGAAAAAATTATCTACAAATAAAAATATATAACCCCCCCCAATCTTAAACTTAGATGGCGCTCACAGAACAGGTAATGTGGTGGTGCAAGTACCACTAATCTACTAGTTAAATTATATATTACAGAGAGCATCAGTGACCACCATATATTACAGAGAGCATCAGTGACCCGTATACTACAGAGAGCATCAGTGACCACTAGAGCCATAACTAAACATTTTGGTGCCCTGTACCAGAAAGTCCATTGGTGCCACCCTCTACATTTTATAAAAGGCAAGGTAGCATCCATTAGTCACATTACACCGCACGGTAGCGTCCGTTAGTCACGTTACACCACACGGTAGCGTCCATTTGTCACATTACACCACAGAACAGCGTCCGTTAGTCGCATTACGCCGCACGACAGCATCTGTTAGTCACATTACACCATACGGCAGTGTCCGGCAGTCACATTACACAGCGCGGTAGTGTGTAGCGTCCGTTAGTTACATTACACCACACTGCAGCGTCAGTTAGTCACTATTCACATTGCACCGCACAGCAGCGCCTGTTAATCACATTACACCACACGGTAGTGTACGATAGTCACATTACACTGCGCAGTAGTGTGTAGTGTCCGTTAGTCCCATTACATGGCACAGCAGCATCCATTAGTCACATTTCACCACACCGCAGTGTCCGTTAGTCACTATTCACATTACATCGCTCAGCAGTATCCGTTAGTTACATTACACCCCATGGTAGTGTCCGAGTCACATTACACTGCACAGCAGCGCCCTTTAATCACATTACACCACACAGTAGTGTACGATAGTCACATTACACCGCGCAGTAGTGTGTAGTGTCCGTTAGTCCCATTACATGGCACAGCAGCATCCATTAGTCACATTTCACCACACCGCAGTGTCCGTTAGTCACTATTCACATTACATCGCTCAGCAGTATCCGTTAGTTACCGGTACATTACACCCCATGGTAGTGTCCGAGTCACATTACACCGCACTGCAGCGTCTGTTAGTCACATTACGCCACATGGTAGCATCCGTTAGCCACATTACGCAGCACAGCAGCGTCTGTTAGGTACATTAAACTACACGGTAGTGTCCGAGTCACATTACACCGCACGGCAGCATCCTTTAGTCACATTACGCAGCACGGTAGCATCTGTTAGTTACATTACACCGCACGGCAGCGTCCGTTAGTCACATTACGCAGCACGGTAGCGTCTGTTAGTCACATTACGCAGCACGGTAGCGTCTGTTAGTCACATTACGCAGCACTGTAGCGTCTGTTAGTCACATTACGCAGCACAGTAGCGTCTGTTAGTCACATTACGCAGCACGGTAGCGTCTGTTAGTCACATTACGCAGCACGGTAGCGTCTGTTAGTCACATTACACCACACAGCAGCATCCGTAATACACACTGGCCGGAATTCAATTGATTATCACGCACGATAGATGGATAATATTGTATATACAGTATACTATATATATATATATATATATATATATATATCTCTGAGCAATATTTAAAACAGTATGTCATTAAGGTCACAAAACATGCAGACATAACTTTCTGTGTTGGGATTTCGGGTGTTAACACGAAGACTCAATGAAAGTCAGGACTGCTTAGTATGCTGTCCTGGGTACAGGGATACACAGCATATACTCTTTTGTACCTCATCTCAAACAGCAGCGGCAGAACACCTCAGATGACTCGGACGGGGAGCACTGCAGTGTACTGTCCAGTGGGCGGGGCTTAGACCGGCCCGGGGGGTGGAGCTTCGGGCAACAGGGGGCTCAGCAGTGGAAGAACCAGGGGACGGAGCTTATAATGGGCAGAGACACAGCTTGGGATTGCATGTGAGGGGACCTTTTGCCAATCATGGGCACAGCTGTAGATGGACAAGGAGGCGGAGCTTATCGCGATCGGGGGGAGGAGCCTATATCGAACCTTGGTTTGAGCTTCAACTGACGGGGGAAGGGGGGGCGCTTGTGCACAGCTGCTGGCAGATTGGAAGAGTCTCTCTGAGACAGGAGTTGAATGAAAGAATGCTACTGGTGATGAGAGGAGAAAAGTTTTTTTCCCCTGTCAACACTATTGGAACTGCAGGGGATCTGTGGGCCTATTTTCAGTGGGGGCCTGGAGCTGCAGCTCCATCCGCCCCATTGTTAATCCGGCCCTGCTCTACAGTCGAAACTCATTTCATACTATAAGCAGGACTGTGGGAGGAAGCAATGCTAACCTCTGGGCCAACAGCATACCTCAGCCTGGCAAGCCAGACATCTTCCTGGCTGTAAGCAGGGCTGTTTCTAGTCAATTTGGCTCCCAGTGCGAGATTAAAAAATGCGCCCCCCCATGACATAAAAAAAATGTGCCCCCCACACACCTAGATTAAAAAAAAACTTGCACGCGCACCCGGCAAGGGGGCGTGACCTCATCTAAATGGGTGTGGCCTCGTCTGAAAAGACTACCTCACAATCCAGTTTTTGACCCTGCTCCAACAGATCACGACCACCACAGGAAAAAAAATTCTACCATATTAAGCCCCACACAGTAATGCCCCCTGCACCATATTATGCCACACACCGCAATGCCCTTGATACATTAAATCCCCACACTACGGCAGGCAAGATTCCCCATTTCACACATTACGGCAGGTGTCCCCATTTTACACATTGAGAGAGAGAGAGAATACTTACAGAGGCGATTACCGCTCTTCGGCCCGCCTCACTAGTCGCTCCTCGCGCCGGCCTTTCCCTCTTCCTAACTTGGATCCCCCTCTGTACTCCGCTCGGGTGTGGTGGGGGGGGGGAGTTTCGCGGAGTGACCGCGTCATTCCATGAAACTCCGCCCCCCGAGTGGGTTACTCGGGGAGAAATAGGAGGGGGAAGCAGGGAGCCACAGTTAGTGCCGCGGCGGGGGCCCAGTGCGGTTGCACTGCTCGCCTGCCCCAAGAAACTGCCCTGGCTGTAAGCCACCATGAGACTCCATACTGGGCCTTATTCAGTAACTGTTTGTGCCTCACAGGAGCTCCTGGTCCATCTAGTGTGCAGTACAATGGAAAGCTGATGCAATGCAAGATCACTGAAACTCTGTTCTACTAACAGCGCGAGGTCTTGTGATAACCGTACACAATCCTTAGGAATGAACCCTGTACAGCAAATGTGAATATTCTAAACAAATATTTCCAAAATGTGAAACATCTATAATAAATCAAAATTAAGGTTGACTAATTTGAACCATTCATTTGAGTGAGTCCCTAACATGAAATAATTGAGAAGAACTTCTCTCTAATGCTCCGGCAGAAAATATCACTTTTACGTCTCCTGCAGTTGTGCTGGATTATGATTCAGTCTCTTCTGAGTCACACTGACTTTGGCCACAAATGTGGTCTCTCCCCACTTTATTTAAAAACACTTAGTCAAAATAGCTATTTCCATTTCCACCTTTGCGGCTATATTTTCACAAATCTGTTTGTGATGTTGAAGCTAATTTCATATCTGCTTTAGGCTTTCATTTAAACCTAGGATCAAGTACAGCAGCACCCCTGGAATTATATTGCAGCACCCCTGGACTTATACAGCATAGGCAGCACCACTGGAGAATTACACAGCACAGCAGACAGGCAACAGCGCCCCTTGACTTAAACGGCAGTGGGGCAGCACCCCGGGACTCATAGGGCAGGGGGGCAGTACCCCATATAGGGCAGTACCCCTGGAATGATGTCGCAAAGAAAAGATGTGAAAGATGGAATTGTCCTTGGGGCCTCCCACCCACCCTTATCTTGTATAAACAGGACATGCACACTTTAACAAACCAATAATTTCAACAACAGGGTCTGCCACATCACTGTGGCTGAAATTATTGGTTTAATTGGGCTCCCACCAAAAATAAAGCAATTAATCTCTCCTTGCACAAACTGGCTTTACAGTGGCAAGATGTCGTCCTCATCCTCAGATCCTCCCCTTCAGTGTTTACATTCTCATCCCCACAGAGAAATAATATTCAAACAAAACCACATCATTTAGGTGTCAGTGGACTGCTTACGCTATTACCCTAAGTTTCTGAATTTAGCAATGACTTATGATGAATGCGTTGCAGGTGACGTATAAGGGGGAATGTTCCTAGGTGGTTAATATCCTTACACTTACTTATTATGGATTGACAAAGGCAACAGATGGCTTGACACCTGTTGTTCGGAGAAATGTGGAGAAATAATTCCACACCGAAGAGGTGACTTTTTTGGTATTTTGCCCAGGCATGACAATGGGCTTTTTCATCCCATGGCAAACAACTGTCTCCACTGATGCCTTTTTCAAACAAACCACATCACCATCAGAATCCTCATCATCAACTTCCCCCGCAGCGCCACCTACAACCATATCCTCCTCATCATGGTGTACTTCTACAGTGACATCCTCAATCTCAAAACCAGCAACTAGACTGGCAGTGCTCCTCCCAGCACTTGCAGATGGTGTGAAAATGGTGGAAGGAGCCTCCTCTCCCCATACAGTGTTGTGAAGGTCAGGCCTAGACATGACAACCACGGACAGTGCCAGAACCCCTTTATTTTCACAACACCCCTGTAATTTTACAGCATACAAGACAAGGCCAGTGTACATTGATTTTCACTGCACCCCTGTATTTTTACAGCATACAGGACCAGTGCACTTTTATTTTAACAGCAGCACTCCTGTATTTTTACAGCATACAGGACCAGGGTACATTGATTTTCACTGCACCCCAGAATTTTTACAGCATACAAGACAGGGCCAGAGTACTTTTATTTTAATAACAGCACTCCTGTATTTTTACAGCATACAGGACCAGTGTACTTTTATTTTAACAGCAGCACCCCTGTATTTTTTACAGCATACAGGACCAGTGTACATTGATTTACACTGCACCCCAGGATTTTTACAGCATACAAGATAGGGCCGGTGTACTTTTATTATAACAACAGCACCCCTGTATTTTTACAGCATACAGGACCAGTGTACATTGATTTTCACTGCTCCCCAGATTTTTTGCAGCATACAAGACAGGGCTAGTGTACATTTATTTTCACTGCACCCTAGATTTATTACAGCATACAAGACAGGGTCAGTGTACATTTTTTTTCATTGCACCCCAGAATTTTTGCAGCATACAAGACAGGGCCAATGTACATTTATTTTCATAGCACACTACAATAATTACAGCATACAAGACAGGGCCAATGTACATTGATTTTCACTGCACTCCAGAATTATTACAGCATACAAGACAGGGCCAATGTACATTGATTTTCACTGCACCCCAGAATTATTACAGCATACAAGACAGGGCCAGTGTACATTTATTTTCACTGCACCCTAGAATTATTACAGCATACAAGACAGGGCCAGTGTACATTTATTTTCACTGCACCCCAGAATTATTACAGCATACAAGACAGGGCCAGTGTACATTTATTTTCACTGCACCCTAGAATTATTACAGCATACAAGACAGGGCAAGTGTACATTTATTTTCATTGCACCCCAGAATTATTACAGCATACAAGACAGGGCAAGTGTACATTTATTTTCACTGCACCCCAGAATTATTACAGCATACAAGACAGGGCCAATGTACATTGATTTTCACTGCACCCCAGAATTATTACAGCATACAAGACAGGGCCAGTGTACATTTATTTTCACTGCACCCTAGAATTATTACAGCACACAAGACAGGGCCAGTGTACATTTATTTTCACTGCACCCCAGAATTATTACAGCATACAAGACAGGGCCAGTGTACATTTATTTTCACTGCACCCTAGAATTATTACAGCATACAAGACAGGGCCAGTGTACATTTATTTTCACTGCACCCCAGAATTATTACAGCATACAAGACAGGGTAAGTGTACATTTATTTTCACTGCACCCTAGAATTATTACAGCATACAAGACAGGGCAAGTGTACATTTATTTTCACTGCACCCCAGAATTATTACAGCATACAAGACAGGGCCAATGTACATTGATTTTCACTGCACCCCAGAATTATTACAGCATACAAGACAGGGCCAGTGTACATTTATTTTCACTGCACCCTAGAATTATTACAGCACACAAGACAGGGCCAGTGTACATTTATTTTCACTGCACCCCAGAATTATTACAGCATACAAGACAGGGCCAGTGTACATTTATTTTCACTGCACCCTAGAATTATTACAGCATACAAGACAGGGCCAGTGTACATTTATTTTCACTGCACCCCAGAATTATTACAGCATACAAGACAGGGCCAGTGTACATTTATTTTCACTGCACCCTAGAATTATTACAGCATACAAGACAGGGCAAGTGTACATTTATTTTCACTGCACCCCAGAATTATTACAGCATACAAGACAGGGCAAGTGTACATTTATTTTCACTGCACCCCAGAATTATTACAGTATACAAGACAGGGCCAGTGTACATTTATTTTCACTGCACCCTAGAATTATTACAGCATACAAGACAGGGCCAGTGTACATTTATTTTCACTGCACCCTAGAATTATTACAGCATACAAGACAGGGCCAGTGTACATTTATTTTCACTGCACCCCAGAATTATTACAGCATACAAGACAGGGCCAGTGTACATTTATTTTCACTGCACCCTAGAATTATTACAGCATACAAGACAGGGCCAGTGTACATTTATTTTTAACAACAGCACCCTTGAATTTTTACAGCATACAATACAGGGCCGGCACCCCTGTATTTTCACTGCATACAGGAAGACAGTGCTCCTGCCTCCTGTACAACACAGTGACAGCCAGGACAGTAACACCCATGTACAGCTGCAGCACCCCTAACAGCACATGAAACACCAGTGACAGCCAGGACAACACCCCTAACAGCACAGGTACACCACAGTGACAGGAGCAGCACCCCTACAGAGCACACACTGACCCCACCCGACGCCACCACCCATAGAGATAGACAGAGGTCTGTCTCCCTCTCTCTCCAAGTCCGGAGTGAAAATGGTGACAGCAGCGAAAATACGACAGCAGGATGATGATGTTTTGCCTCGTGAAGTTCGAGGGGGGGGGGTTCGGTTCTCAGGGAACCAAAAACCCGCTCATCTCTAGTGCAGACACATGGATGTCTCACTGTACTCCCCCTCTTCCATGTTCTGTCACTGTGTCACCCCCTCTGTGTATTGTCACTGTCACCCCCTCTGTGTCCTGTCACTGTGTCACCCACCCTCTGTGTTCTGTCACTGTGTCTCCCCCTTGTGTTCTGTCACTGTGTCACACCCCCATATTCTGTCACTGTGTCACACAATCCCCCATTCTCTGTCACTGCTTCCCCCGTGTTCTGTCACTTTGTCACCCCCGTTTTCTGTCACTGTGTCACACCCCCCCTCTGTGTTCTGTACCAGTCACTGTGTCACCCCCCCATATGTGCTCTGTCATTGTGTCACACCCCCCACTGTGTTCTGTCCCAGTCACTGTGCCACCCCCCATCTGTGTTCTGTCCCAGTCACTGTGTCACCCAGTTATTGTCAACCCTACCCCCACCTACCATGCTCTCTCCCAGTCACTGTGCCCGCTTCCCCTGGATACCCTGCACAGGGCCGTAACTAGCGCATATGCACTGTGGGCGCACAGTCTCATGGCCGTACCACCCCCACCGCACTATGTGGGTGATTCAGCATGAATCGCAATGTTGCTGATATCACTGTTGAGCAATTTCAGCACCTATGCCCATGTTCTCACACCTGTGCACGCATGTACAAGGTCTTAAACTGCATTCTCTTTAGAACGCAATCTAAAAACTGGTGGGGGGCGTGAATTGGGCTTAGATGCCGCGTTTTGTGGCTGTGGACGCTTCATGTAAGGACTGTCGCTGGGGCAGGTCGCTTGGGCTGCATGATGATGCTTGCAACCACAGCAATAAAAAAGATGGCAGTTAGCCATCTGCCTTCCCAGCTAGGCTACGCAGGCAGAGGGCTACCCTTATCATGTGAGCACTTTGCTGCTTAGTGAAGCGCTTGCATGTTAGTGGGGGGGTGACCTGGTATGGGGGGCGGACTTACCCTGTGCTGGTAGTCCCCCTGCACGTAAGTGTAAAGGGTTGTAGTAGTGCGATTTTTTTGCACAACTACAACCTATACTGAATTAGGCCCTATGACCAGCTGTCCGCCACATGGCACTGTAGCTGCAGTGCACAGCTACTTGTGACATAGGTAGCTGGGCAGTGCTGCAGATTTCTGTCATTCATTATGGTCTGCCCATCCCAGCTTCCTCCTGTGTGTCTGCAGCTTTAGCGTTTGGGTGGGAGGGTGGAAGCTTGTGCTTCAGAGCAAAATGTAAGTATGAGCACAGACACGTAAAGGGGGCTCTACCTGGATGTGTGACGTGGGCCCTACCTGCTATAATGTGCAAAAAAGGGCTTTACCTTGCGTAATGTCTAAAAGGGGTATAATGTGTAAAAGGGGACTCTACATGGTGTAACGTGTAAAAGGGGTCTCTACCTGGAGTAATGTGTAAAAGGGGTCTCTGCCTGGCATAATGTGTAAAAGTGGGCTCTGCCTGGAGTGATGTGTAAAAGGATTCTCTACGTTGTGTAATTTGTTAAATGGGAATCTAACTGGATCAATGTGTAAAAGGGACTCTACATGGAGTAATGTGTAATGTGTAAAAGGGACTCTACCTGGAGTAATAGGGGTTCTTCCTTGCGGAATTTATGAAAGGGGTCTCTACCTGGCATAACATGTAAAGGGGGACTCTACATGGAGTAATGTGTAAAAGGGACTCTACCTGGAGTAATGTGTAAAAGGGACTCTACCTGGTGTAATATGTATGAGTGGTACTACAGTGTGGCGTAATTTGAATAATGCAGACTACTGTGCTGCATAATATGAATTGGTATTATATTGTAACTATGCCCCTTCCCCATGAAGCTATGTCCCTATATTTTTGCTGCATACTTTCAGTGCGCACTGTCCCTGTTTTAAATATGGGGATGAGGTGGGCACCAATTCTCTTTCTGGCACAGGGCATCAAAATGTCTAGCTCTGACCCTGCAGCCTGTTGAATGCAGCTACTCCATAAATCTGCTCTGCTTACCTGATCCAGTAGACCAGCAGCAGCTGCAGACCCTTCTGTTTCTGTGGTGTGTTAAGGTCGCCTACTGCCAGTCTCCTACTGGTCACTGATGATCAGTGCGGTACAGGTGACTCACCCTTCCTCCTCCTCACCACTTGGGTAAACCGGCCTGTCAGACACTGGTACTGCGCGGAAGTGATGCCTAACACGCGCTTTTACTTCAGCACGTGCTGTCTCTTTGTGAAATATGGGAGGGAGCAAATTTATAGTTTGCAGGGGGGCACCGAACACCCTAGCACCGGCCCTGTGTATAGGTCACCAGATTTTTTGGTTTGCGAGCAGCATGCTGGCACAGGAGTAGAGCCGGCCCGACTATTATGCTGGGTATGCGGCTAAGTAAGGCGCCATGGTGTGGAGGGCGCTCGGCAGCTTGGTCTCCGACCCCAGCCTACCCGGTAGCCCATGCTGCATCCTAGGCTCCTGCAGTGTTCCCTTCCAAGCCGCTGCCTACTCTGCAGGCTTTCCGGGCCAACCGGGTTATCGCTGCACTTGACGGAGCAGTTCCCATAGCAGAAGCAGAGCTGGTCAGCTGAGTTAGCAGTGACTGTCTCCATCCTCCACTTACAGCAGGTCTGTGTCTAGCATGATAGTGGGGATAGCGATGACAGTGTCAACGGTGGCGGCAGGGAGTGGAGGGTGGATGAGCATTAACTGTCTTCCACTGTGTGATATCAAAACAGTTGGCAGCAGGTGTGGGTCTGTGGTAGGTTGGGGGGGCTTTCCAAATAGAAAAGTACAGGCAACTGGGCTCCTCTCCTCACTCACACTGTCCTGCATTGGCTTCCTCTTTCTTCCCCGAACCCACAAATGCCCACTCTCTCCCCATGCTTCTCTCTCCCCCTCCCCATGCCTCTCTCACTGTCTCTCCATGTCTCTCCTCTCCGTCCCTCCTCATGCCTCTCTCTCTCCCCCTCTCCATACCTCTGACCCCCCTTCCCTCTCCCCATGCCTCTCTCCCCCTCCCCATTCCCCTCTCTCCCTCCCCATTCCCCTCTCTCCCTGCCCATGCCTCTCTCTCCCTCCCCATTCCTCTCTCTCTCCATCTCCATGGCTCTCTTACTCCCTATGCCTTTCTCTCCCTCCCTCCCTCCCCATGCCTCTTTCTTCCTCCCCATGCCTCTCCCTCCCTCCAATTGCCTCTCCCTATGCCAGTCCTTCACCCCCCTCCCCATGCCTCTCTTTCACTTCCCATGCCTCTCTCCCTCCCCCTCCCCATTCCCCTCTCTCCCTCCCCATGCCTCTCTCTCTCCCTCCCCATTCCTCTCTCTCACCCTCTCCATGGCTTTCTTACTCCCTATGCATTTCTTTCTCTCACTCCCTCCCTCCCCATGCCTCTTTCTTCCTCCCCATGCCTCTCCCTCCCTCCAAATGCCTCTTCCTATGCTAGTCTTTCACCCCCCCTCCCCATGCCTCTCTCTCTCTTCCCATGCCTCTCTCCCTCCCCATGCCTGTCTCCCTCCCACCCCATGTCTCTCATCTCTCTCTCCCTCCCCATGCCTCTTTCTCCCTCTCTCAACATGCCTCTCTCTCTCTCAACATGCCTCTTTCTCTCTCTCAACATGCATCTCTCTCTCAACATGCCTCTCTCTCTTAACATGCCTGTCTCTGTGTGTGAAAGGGCCTCTACTGTGGTGTTTACTGTGTGGTATAATGTGTAAATGGGGAACTACTGTGTGGTGTAATGTGACTAATGGACATTACTGTGTGGTGTAATGTGAATTAATACAATTATGTGGTCATGCCATGCCCCTTTATGTTCTACTAAGGGGCACCAAAATATATGCTCGCTTACCAAAAAAAATAGGCACAGCCTGCACGGGTGTTATCATTCTATTCTCACAGTTCTATGACAATGTGTTTGAATCCAGATAGGAGATTATCCAATATATTCCTCTGGGTGCTCTGGTTTCTTCCCAGAGTCCACAAATCATAGTAATAAAATTATTGGCTGCTCATAATTTGTTCCTTAGTGTGTGTTTGCATGGTTAGTACTTTCGCTCTATTAAGGCAGAGTGCTGTGCAGTATAAATGATAATAAATAAATAAATAAATAAATATACATTAGTAGCCAGAATAGTACTACTCAGTAGAGTCTATGTACTGTATAATAGTTACTGGAAAGGTCATGCATTGTATATTGGTTTAATGGTGTGTGTGTTGTAATTATATATTACAACACGGATGGCAGTATGGATGGTGTAATGGTTAGCATTACTGCCTCACAACACTGCCTCACAACACTGAGGTCATGGGTTCAATTCCCACCATGGCCCTGACTGTGTGGAGTTTGTACATTCTCCCCGTACTTGCATGGGTTTCCTCTAGGTGCTCCGGTTTCCTCCCACAAACCAAAAATATACTGGTAGGTCAATTGGCACCCAACAAAATTAACCCTAGCGTGAATGTGTGTTCGTGTACATGTGGTAGGGAACATAGATTATAAGATCCACTGGGGCAGGGACTGATGTGAATGGGCAAATATTCTCTGTAAAGTGCTGCAGAATATGTGTGCACTTTATAAATAACTGGTTTTATATATATATATATATATATATATATATATATATTTATTCCTATGCACATACTCTGAGCAACAATATTATACCCCAAAAAGTAATGGCCCTTGAACCATAATAAGCCCCAACAGTAATATCCCTGACACCATATTAAGTCCCATAGTAATGCTCCTGACACCATATTACACCCTCACAGTAATGCCCATGACACCATATTACGCCCACACAGTTATGCCCCTGCCACCATATTATGCTCCACACTGTATTGCCCCTGATACCATATTATGCCCCCACAGTTATGCACCTGTCACCATATTATGCCCACATAGTAAAAATTCCCTATGCCACAGTACCTGCTTGGAGGGGTTCTGCTCATTGTCAGGGGTTTTGCTTGTTATCAGGGAAATATACCATGAATTTACATTTGAAGTAAACACATTGACACTCCTCGTGGGCTGTTGCATCTTCTTTTAGATTTCTGGGCCGTTAAAGGGAATGTCTAATTGTATATATCTTTCCTATACACATATTGAATACTAAACTGCATGTGGGGCAATCCACACCTTGGACTATGAAGTGGAGGTGAAGTGTAATATGTTGCCATGGAAAATCCTGGTTATACACAAGTATTAATATTTACTCCTCCGTAAGGTATTCCTGCAAGTTTCCCCAGTAGTCTCCAATTTTGCTAATTGAAATCTAAAGCTCATAAAACCATACATATTGGACAGATGTAGTTGTTTTGTGTTCTGATATATTGATTAATTGAGTGCAAACATCACTGTCATACTTTGTGCTGGTTTACGAAATCTCTGCAATAGAATGACTCACTTGTTTAAATATATTCTGACAGTGCTGTCTACTGCAAAGTGGGTCACTTCCCATTATTCTGCATCTGAACAGGGTAAACACAGATGTGAATAGGAGAGAACAACCAGTTGGGTTTCATTGACACACTGGACTTATTCCAGTCCATTGGCATGCTTAATGAATAACTATTCTGAGTTATACCATAGACATTTTAAACTTTTTTATGTTTATTAAATACCAATAAAATACATCTGAGAAAGTAGACTTACTATGCCATCATTCATCTGTGTGGTATTGTGCAGACAGAGTGTGTACACATAGGGGGTCATTCCGAGTTGATCGCACGCTGCCGATTTTCGCAGCGTAGCGATCAGGTAAAAAAACTGCAAAACTGTGCATGCGTATGCACCGCAATGCGCGTCGTACGGGTACAAACAACATCGTTGCTGTGCAATGCTTCTAGCAACGATTCCATTCGCACAGCCGATCACAAGGAAATTGACAGGAAGAGGGCGTTTATGGGTGTCAACTGACCGTTTTCTGGGAGTGGTAGGGAAAACACAGGCGTGGCCAGGCGTTTGCAGGGCGGGTATCTGACGTCAATTCCGGGACCTCCAACGCTAGAATCATCGCACAGGATAAGTAACTACAGGGCCGGTCTTGTTTTGCACAAAATGTTTTTGTACTACTCGGCTGCACATGCGATCGCACACTTGCAAAGCGAAAATACACTCCCCCATGGGTGACAACTATGCGTTTGCATGGCTGCTAAAAGTAGCTAGCGAGCGATCAACTTGGAATGAGGGCCATAATGCACAGCCATTTGTTGCATTTATAGTGTAGATCCTCCCATTGGCCTTGCTGCAAAGTGAGTATGCTTTTTATCACACACGTCTTTCTGCTGTATTAGAGGTTTCAGCAGTTTAATTGATACCTAATATCAAATGCATTTGTTGCAAATAAAGTAAATGGTTAAAAATAGAGATGAGCGGGTTCGGTACCCTCATTTGCAACATTGTAACTGCCGGTGTGTGATATAAAAAATAATACATATTTTTTACTCATTTGTGCGACACTGTAACCGCAGTGTGTGATATAAAAATAATATATATTTTGATTTGAATTAATATTTTGTGCTGTGTCATCCCAGTCTACATCCAGGGACTGCAGCTTCTCTATTCATCTAGGGGTGTTCTGTCAGTCCACCTAAAATAAAATACATTATTTTTTTTTATATTTTGTGCTGTATCCTCCCAGAATATATCCAGGCGTGCTCCGTTAATTTCAGGGTGCTGTGTCCGTAACTCATACTCTTATGTTATAACTTTTTGTCTTATTTTCATAATTCTTCTTATCACCACATTATGATTAATTCAAATTAATATTATTAATAATACATTTAAATTAAACTAATATAACTAAACTCTCCACACTTGTATAGCGAACTTTCTCAAAAATATCTTTTAGGAACAGAAGAACTTAATACAAAATAAATGAAAATTATGATTACAGCATCTAAAATATTGTCTTTTTTTATTCTTCTTTGGCCAATTCATCTTTTTCTGAACTAAAATCTCGAGCCTTGCCTAATGTGAAATTTTTTTAAAATATATTTTAGTTTTTTATATTTTGTGCTATGTTATCCCAGTATGCACCCAAAGACTACAGCTGCTCCATCCATCTAGGGGTGTTCTGTCAGTCCATCCAAAATAAAAGACATCTTTTTTAAAATATTTTGTGCTGTATCCTCCCAGTATACATCCAGACGTGCTCCATGCATTTCAGGGTGCTGTGTCCATAGCTCATATTCTTATGTTATAACTTATTGTCATAATTCTTCTTATTACCACATTGTGATTAATGAAAATTAATATTATTAATAATAATTATAAATTAACTAAATTTAAATTTAATTAATGTAACTAACCTTCTGCATGTCCAAGATATATTTGAGGAACAGAAGAACTTGATGCTAATTTTAAAATAATTTTAACAGACGATTACAGCCTTTAAAAATATATTGTTAACGGCCACGTGTTTGCTGCCCACTGCTGTCGCTTAGCTTAGTCATCCAGCTACCTCAGTGCAACCTTTTGGCCTAAACTGGATAAAAACAATGCGGGTCATTCCGAGTTGTTCGCTCGTTATTTTTTTCTCGCAACGGAGCGATTAGTCGCTAATGCGCATGCGCAATGTCCGCAGTGCGACTGCGCCAAGTAAATTTGCTATGCAGTTAGGTATTTTACTCACGGCATTACGAGGTTTTTTCTTCGTTCTGGTGATCGTAATGTGATTGACAGTAAGTGGGTGTTTCTGGGCGGAAACTGGCCGTTTTATGGGTGTGTGTGAAAAACGCTACCGTTTCTGGGAAAAACGCGGGAGTGGCTGGAGAAATGGAGGAGTGTCTGGGCGAACGCTGGGTGTGTTTGTGACGTCAAACCAGGAACGACACTGACTGAACTGATTGCAGATGCCGAGTAAGTCTGGAGCTACTCAGAAACTGCTAAGAAGTGTCTATTCGCAATTCTGCTAATCTTTCGTTCGCAATTTTGATAAGCTAAGATTCACTCCCAGTAGGCAGCGGCTTAGCGTGTGCAAAGCTGCTAAAAGCAGCTTGCGAGCGAACAACTCGGAATGACCCCCAATATTGTGAGCTGCGAGGTGTTCAGAATATACTGGAAATGAGTGAATATGAATGTTATTGAGGTTAATAATACTGTAGGCACAAAAACACTCCCAAATTCTGTTATTTTAGCTGTTTCTATGTTTAAAAAAAAACAGATCCAAAACCAAAACCCACAAGGGTGGTTTTGGCAAAACCAATACAGATCACAAACATGAAGGAGATCCAGATCCAAAACCCAAAACCCGAAAAATGGCCCGGCGCTAACCCCTAGTTAAAAACATGCAAATGGGGCACAAATGTGTGATGTATAGCGTGGAAGAATATCCTACTGTCACTGACAGCATTTGATGACAGTTTCTGCATTCCGTATGCCCACAATCACTGTTTCTTTTTTTATTAAGCAAATTGTGCCTATAATTTGGGGTTTTATTGCAGCCAGCTCCATTGTACATATCAATTCTGTGTTTA
Organism: Pseudophryne corroboree; assembly: GCF_028390025.1. Lineage (NCBI taxonomy): Eukaryota > Metazoa > Chordata > Amphibia > Anura > Myobatrachidae > Pseudophryne > Pseudophryne corroboree. The sequence continues at coordinate 317,870,780 of NC_086444.1, read as the reverse complement.
GAAAACATAAAAATAGTTGGTAAGTAGATGGTGGAGCGCACCATAACTAAATGCTACAAATCTGTAGACACATTATCAACCTGATATCTGTCTTCTGTTGCTCAATCTCATCTCGATGTAAAAACACACATTAAACTTGCCCTGGTTTTGTTTGGGAAACCAATAGTTGGCAGCCATTGATCCAATGGAAATACTTTTTCCGTTCAATGCTAGAATTGCGATGGTTGCTAATATCACATGCTTATTTTTCATGGCTATGAACGGAACTGCTGTCCACAGTAGAGATTCCTTGAGCATGCACAAAGTTTATCATCCCACTATGAATGTGCACCATTGTAGCATAATTAAAACAAACAAAGAGGACAATATTTGCATTCCACTTGGGTACCATCACCTTACAAAACCGAAGTTCTTCCTATTCATTATTAATGGAAGGTGCATTTAAACCATGTTCTCAGAGCTACCCTGCAGAAAGTTATATTATGTAATTCAGCTTTTTCCATATTATTATTATTAAATTTTATTTATAAGGCACCACAAGTGTTTCGCATCGCCATACAAAGGACAGTACAGGGAGACAAAACTTAGCATTACAGTAAATAAATAACAAAAATAGAGTACAGGTAACAAAGAGCACCACAATTCTCAAAACATAATACAGCTAAGATGTAAGTAGCGAGGGAGTAATCATCGTACTACTTGGGGCTGGCGGCCATAGATAGAGATGAGCCTTTACCAGTAGGAGAAAAAGCCAGTAAAGATGGTCGCTGAGTAGGAGAGAGCTGTGAGTGAAATGTGTTGAGAAGAAGGCTTTGACAACAAAAGGAAAGAGGGCCCTGCTTTGAAGAGCTAACAATCTAGTGGGAGTAGGACTCCAATATATTTTACTAAGCCGTCATGATTCTGAAATCAGGTAGGGCCAGGCGTAGGCATGGGTGACCTAGGGCCACCTACAGTAGTTACAGAGGAAGTGCCACCGATCAGGGATTACTCCAGACATTCTGAAAATCCGTCAGACTGTCCTGAGTCCAGATGGGTGTGGAAATTTGTCCCACTGGGGACACATCTGTGGTCGCTGCTGGGATTGTGCATCAGATACCAGTGCTGACAGAGTGCACACTTTTAAAACTTGGCGCTGACTGCAAATCAGTCATCAACTGGTAGCAGATCAGGAGAGCCTGGGGCAAGCCAATCGTGGCAAGACACATCATCACTTTGCCCCCAGCGCTCCAACTTTTATTAGCAGTTGCGATCAGTTCAACCATAGAGAGGGAGCAGAGAAGAGCTCCTGAAGAGGCATGGAAAAATCCACAATGCATAAGCCCTGGTGACAAGAGGGATATTTCAAAATAACTTATTCTGGCCCTCTTGCTGTTCAGGTCCAGCAATAGTAAAGTAGCTGGGAGGGGGGTCAAGCCAGCACTGAGAGGCAGGTGCTTGGCAAGCTGAGGAGCACCACTGACCCCTGTGAGGAAGGTCCAGCATATAGGGTACTCCTCTAAGCCAGCAAATGTCAGCAGAGTGAGTAAGGGTCCAGTGGGACACACTTTATACTTATAAACACTCTAGGCCACCATGGTGTAAGGTGTTAGGCCCATGGTGCACAGTCATACAGTAGGCCCTTGGGCACAGGTAAACACCATTAAAATCTTGCCTAGGACACCAAACTGGACATTTCTTGCCCTCATTACTTGACTTGTAAAGCCAACCAAACTATTGTCAGAAAATGTGTGTGTATTGGTTATTTACAATATTTTTTTATATAGAAGCATTAAAGCACATGTACAAAGAAAATGTGTTAAATGCTTAAAATTAACACCCTTGTCTACTGGGGTGCATAGTCTACTCATGGAGTTCTTCTTCTAAAAATGCCAATGTTGGGAAGTTTGCTATAAAATAAAACATATGCATATAATTTCATATTTGCATGCAGTGGAGATACTGTACCATAATAATAATAATAATAATCATAATAATAATAATAATAATTTTATTTATATCGTGCTCTTTCTCCAACAGGACTCAAGGCGCATTACAGATATCAAAAACAATGCACATAATACTGAGGATTTAAGTAATACAGCAATAGATAAGCCAAACAGACAGAAAAGAATACCTTAAGCAAACAGAAAGCATAATGCATGATTGGTGTAGGCATTTTGGGTAATAACTTCCAAGGATTGTGTATTCCACCCTCACAAGGTACGAGGTGCGGCAGCCATCTTGGGTGCACAGCATAGGATTACCCAGGGTGGAATAGTCTACCCCTAGAAGAGATTAAACAAAATAAGGGTGATTTCAGAGTCCTAAAGTTGTTGTTATTATTATTATTATTATTATTTACAACAGTTTCTTATATAGCGCAGCATATTCTGTTGCGCTTTATAATTAGAACAACAGTAATAGAACAAAACTGGGTAAAAACAGACAGATATAGAGGTAGGAAGGCCCTGCTCGCAAGCTTACAATCTATGGGATCAGAGTAGGGTTCCAACAAAACCACCAGATCTATGTATTTTTCATCCCATCCACAAGCATACCAGATGAGGCAGCCAAGTTGAGCGCACTTAGAAGGTTACACTGTGGGAGGTGAGCCATACAAGGGCCTAGTGCATATCTGGGAAAACTGACACTTGTGTAGTAGTATGATGTACCCTGTATGTAGGGCGCAATGGCAGGGTGTGCAATCAGTGGAGGTAAACATTACAGGAAAAGCACACAATGGGGTGGAAGAAAAAAAACGGGGGAAAAAACAATTCAGTTAACCAGTGGCAGGAGGAAAATTGGGATAACATTATTTTGCTAAGATTATAGTACGGGTGTGTATGGTAATGTGGGGAGCCCACTCAGGACCAATGGAGATGTCCCTGCTGAGCCTGGTCCTTGTGCTCTCCCCACACAGTTCCCTGCTCATCTTGAGGGTTAGGCCCAGGGGCAGACTTGATGTTCTCAGCCGGAGAGGTGGTAAGCCTGATCCTGGAGATCTCATGGTAGAATTTTGTGGTTGCAACGCAGTCCTTCCATTTTATTGTTGGTTTATTTGCCTTCTGTTTTCCTTCAGTTGAACACAGGTATAACACTGCCATCGATTTTAGCTGCCACTTTATAAGTAGCCACTTCATATAGTAGGCACTGCATCGTTCTAAAGGACTGGCGTCCTGACCTATACTGAATAAATAAGTCTACAAACACATGTTCATCCTGATTACAACCCCCTCCCTCACACAGCAAACCTCCACCTTCAGCAAACAGTGCTAATCAAATTTAACAAATGTAAGGTCAGTAAACCACACTCTATCACTATAGGTTCTTTGCATAGTACAGTTATAAATCCACTTAGAACAGCTTTCTAAAGTTTTAACCGTGCAATGTAAGTTGGAATAGTCTGCAATAATGTTTACCTAGTAATACTTCAGTAAAAGCAGTTGGAATAGTCTGCAATATTGTTTACCTAGTAATACTTCAGTAAAAGCAGTTGGAATAGTCTGCAATATTGTTTATCTATTAATACTTCAGTAAAAGAAGTTGGAATAGTCTGCAATATTGTTTACCTAGTAATACTTCAGTAAAAACAGTTGGAATAATCTGCAATATTGTTTATCTAGTAATATTTCAGTAAAAGAAGTTGGAATAGTCTGCAATATTGTTTAGCTAGTAATACTTCATTAAAAGCAGTTGAAATAGTCTGCAATATTGTTTATCTAGTAATACTTCAGTAAAAGAAGTTGGAATAGTCTGCAATATTGTTTACCTAGTAATACTTCAGTAAAAGCAGTTGGAATAGTCTGCAATATTGTTTACCTAGTAATACTTCAGTAAAAGCAGTTGGAATAGTCTGCAATATTGTTTATCTAGTAATACTTCAGTAAAAGAAGTTGGAATAGTCTGCAATATTGTTTAGCTAGTAATACTTCAGTAAAAGCAGTTGGAATAGTCTGCAATATTGTTTATCTAGTAATATTTCAGTAAAAGAAGTTGGAATAGTCTGCAATATTCTTTACCTAGTAATACTTCAGTAAAAGCAGTTGGAATAGTCTGCAATATTGTTTACCTGTTGATGTGAAGGGGAAAGGAGGAGTCAATTTGCAATCGATATCAGTAGAAGATGTAACTAATGACATTCAGGTATAACACAGCCATTGATTTTAGCTGCCACTTTATAACTAGCCACTTCATATACTAGGCACTGCAGCGTCCTGACCAATAATCTAGTAGAATATATCCCAACACCCTGTCATTCACAATTCCAAGCACTGTGAGACAGTACTACACATAGTTTCATTTTTTGTTTATTTGCACGAATAACCATTGCAAGTAAAACACCACTTAGAAGAAGATCTGACATCTGTGAATTACTGGACTCACTGGTTTGATCACCTTTACTGAAGTGTTGACTTTGATCTATTGTCTCATTCTATGTACTCTTGATATTATTTGACCTGATTTGGGCAGGTTTAAGGCAATTTGATTGGGCTTACACCATCATTTTTGCACCTTGATTTCCCTCAAATTTCCTTCATTTATTGTATTGTATTGTATTTTATCCCAATCTTGGGGGAAACCTCGGCTGCAATATGTTTAAACACTTAAAAAGCAGAAAGGAGGAGTGTGGCTTAACGGCTGACTGGACAAGTAGCAGCCTGAGAGAGCCCCGGGCAAAGTAACTAAAAAACCTGCTTTTAGAGGATTCCAGGGGGTGGATTTGAGCCTCCACCTGCCCCCTTGGCCCCCTCAAGTGCTGAATTTGGTGTCGGAGGAGGTCCGCAGAGCCGGGGGACACGCTACCCGTGTCCCTGCAGGTTGCGGCCTAACCTCCGGACGGAGACCGCGGCCTCACGTTGCTCCCTGGGCCCGCTGAAGATCCGTGGCTGGCGCGGAGACCCACAGACCTGCTCAACACCCACCTGGAGGCAGGAATCATCCAGGGCCGTACATTGGAGGCCAGCTGCTGGGGATACCAGCCTCACGATCCTCCGGAAGCCGGTCACTGAGCCCCTGCATCGGCCGGAGCGGACACCGCTGAAACACGCGCAGCATCAAGGTACGAGGCGGCGCTGGGAGACGGGTCTCACTGCCTGCCTGCACAGACGGGTTGGCTCTTTCTCCCCAACCGGAGCTGCCCAGCCTGGATCACTGCTCCCTGGAGACGGGGATAATACAATAGTGCCCACACTTGCTGGGCACAGAGATAATATAACAGTGCCCACACTTACTGCTTCACAGCCATCCAGACGGAATATTGCCCAGTCTCCACGCAGTGTTGTCTGATTGGCCTGGCAGAGGGTGGCCTGGAGGTCCCAGGGTCTGAATAAAGCACACCACTGTCTGAGAGAACCCATCCTTTCTCCTGTATACCCCCTGCCTGCCGTTAGCAAGCGATTCCTCATCATCTGTGGGTTATTAGGCTTTCACCTTTAGGAAAACCGCGGAGGGATGCCAGTCCTCTGCCAAGAGGCATAATAGTTATATAATTAATTTGCTACAGTGATCTGTGATTAACCTTCCCTGCGTGGATTCTGCTTGTTTATTTTTGATACAGTGCCCTGACAATGCTAAATTCTTTTGTCGTATAAACAACCCTTAATGAAGTCTAAGAACGCTGTACGCTGTTTACTTAAGAAGTACCGTAAGGGTACGCTAGTTGCGTAACGATCGCTCAACTGAAGGCGAGACGCTCAAGCGTCACGTTCGCTCACGGCCCAGTGATCACAGGACAACACGTTATTGGCTATGACTAGAGTAATGATTCGCTATGGCGTAGCGGACACTCGAGACCACGAGGAGATCACCAGCGACGCAGACGCTCACAACGCTATACCTTTATGTCTAAACCTTTTATCAAAGTAATACACAGAATACCTTAATGTGAATACAGGGTGTAAGTGCAACCTTGTGTAACCTGACTAACTACAAAGCTGCTTGAGCGTCACCGACGCTCAAGTGAACACTTAAAACTATAGGAAATACACAGATACTGGTTTAGGGTCCAAAGCCTATTATCTGTATTATAACTATTATACTTGCAAAAAGAATCACAGTACAAATGATACACTACAATATAACAGAGACTTCCTAACCAAATGACTATACAAGAAATACAATACAATACTATGCTGATCTAATACAATACAATACTAGTCAATGGGAGATACGAGAGAAAAGAGAAGGGAGAGAGAGAGAGAGAGAGAAATGGAGAGAGATGAGAGAAATTGGCTCACAGTAAGACAATGATTACGGAGAGAAAACTTACGCACAAAGGGTATGATCGCATGCGCCTCGATATCCAGCTCCCGATTATCAGCAAGAAAACCGTTGATGAGAGTGAAGTTGGATATGGTCGGCCTGCCTATTTATGCCCCACACACAATGCAATCTCATAGTCCCTACAATCCCATTGTCCATTGGACGAAGGAATTCGGCCCCGCATCATAACAAGAGGTCATAGGTTGATTCATACAGGTGGGCTGTGACGATTTCCAACAGCTCAGGTGGGTGGGAAACTGGGTTTCCCGCCGCATACCTGAGTATGAGTAAATAATAGAAATGGACATAAACTTCTTATGTCCATAACTATCCGCACGAGCGATTAATACGCTCCAAACCAACACCGGAATATTGTTAATTAAACACTCTTCCGATGGGTACCAAACACTGCTGTATGATTCCTGTTAGACCCTTCGCACAATACAAAGAGGGATTCCTCCGTTCAGGGACATTCTATATTAACCAAACTTTCAGAATCTATCAAAGGGACCATGGTCTACAAACTACATTAATTGTGAAAATATGTAACGAATGAGTCACACGCTACGGTTACATAAACTCTACCGTAAATACGCATACCGTGCGTCCGCGGGTGCACGCTATTGCGGGTATGCGCCTTCACGGGAGAGCGTACGCACGCGCAGCGCAGACCAGTGTGCGGTGCAAATATGGTAGTGTGCATAGAGATATTTTTCTGACTTTGACAGTCCACCCTTTGGCAGTCAATAATAACTGCCACTTCCTGAAAACATTTCAAAAGGAGAAAAATATATGTCAGGGGTTAATTCATTTCCATGGTTGGGTAAGGAAGAAGAGAGGAGTAGGTGTGAAAAGGGTATGACCTAGTGAGATAGCAGAAGCATGTGTGTATGAGTCCATGTTTGGGGGGGGGTCATGTATCATCGTGCCGTACGTGTGGTAAATCAAGCTTCGAGGTATTGCGAAGTATACATTTGAATTCCTTCTTATCCCGTGGTACAGGTCTGTGGATGGGCTGTCAAACTTTACCGAGCTCTTTTCGGCTTTTGAACAAAATGGGGAGCACATTTTAGTTGATGATACATGAATGGGGGAATATGTGATTGCTGATATCTGTGCCTGTATTCCCTATACTATGTGTGTTATTACCTGAGGGTTGTAGAGATGAGGATGAAGAACACTTATGGAAAATGCAATGATATTCTATGTCAGGTAAATGTACATCTGTCGTTGAAGTTTTGTTCGGTATCTGTTGAGAGTCGTCTTCTTTGCGCTGTATTGCTCCTTGGGCATGAGCAAATAGCTTTGTCAGTGCCATCAGATTTACAAAAAATGTTGGGCTAGCGTGAGTTTAAAAATACTAGGGAAACTGGGGATCCATGGCAAAGTTCATCAAGTGTCCATATCATAGGTTGTCAAAACTTCATCTTTGGTGCTTGTCTGTTGTCTGTATAGCGTCTCGTCAACTTCCTCGTCCAAGGGGGGTCTTTGTATCTTGGAGAAAAAGCAGAAAAACAGGTGAAAGAAACGGACCTTATAATCGCATTTTCATCACATCATTGTTTCTATCATTGGGTCATAAATCAAATCCAGGTTAATTACAGTTTCCTCACTCCTCAAGCTCATCACTTTTGTACTTTGTTTGCACCTCATTAAAGCCTGCCCGCATCTAAATATCAATCCAATAGATATAACAACACCTAAGATACATAGGAGAAACTTTCCAACATCCATTATGACTCCTTGAGCCCAGTCTCCTAAACCGGAGAACCAATTTCGCGGGTTCAACCATGACACCCAACTAGTCAGCTCATTACCTACAGCGGCAAGGGTGAGATTGTGTTTTCGGCGAAATTCCCATTTTAATTGGAGAATATCGTCCATCTTTTGGTCTATGACCTCTACCGGATCCTCGGTGCTATTTGTGATATACGTGCAACACTTTATGCCGTACTGTGTTGCCAATGTAACACAATATCCGCCTGTTACTGCTGTAAGATAATTAAGAACCATCCTATGCTGAACTAGTTCTGTTTTATAAGCTTGAAGTTCTCTTCCAGTGTATCTGAACGTGTCATCATACATTTCAGTGATATTATCTAACAAATTGGCGAGTGCGGAAATGTATCTATAATTCATCACTCCTCGAGCGGTGCGAGTGAAATCTAACGCTACCAGAACCTGAATCCCGGTGGATTCATGGATAAGATCAGAGGCCGGATGCTCTAACCTTTCTGACAGTTGTCTTTTAACTCGGTGCTCGTAATGAGTGTGAGTATAAGGAGCTTGGGCACCACGGTGTATGTCCTTCATTTTGTCATGTGTAACAGTCATCACTTCAGGCAATACTTTTCCAATATAACACAATCCTTTAGAGTTTGGGGCAAGCCACTTGTACGCCTTTCTCCCGCATATGAAATATGCATCATCGGGGAGAACATATGGGACAGAGAAGGACATTACCATATTACACACCTTCCAGGTGAACTCTCCTGACCCTAATTCTTCCATCTGCTTAATGCACGTATCAGTTTGTACGATATGTGCACAGTATCCTGGTGATACTTCTCCAACTCTAGTAATCCTGTTTCCTAAGGTATACCTATACCGGAAAGATTTTCCTCTACTGGCTATGTGGCGTACAAGCTCTGTATCTGTAGGCATTCTATCTGCTCTGTGTGAAAAGGTCATGGTAAGGTTGCTCCATGACACTTCCCAATTTCCCGGCTTACGGGGATTGGAGATATTAAAACATAAGAGGGACCTATCCACATGGTATTGGTGGAGCTTCAAACTAGGAGGGCTGGAGATGTTAAACCTCCGGTCCACCGGTCTCCCACCACTTAGCTCAAGTACCTCCCCTAACGTTAAAGGAAATGGTACTAGCCCTGATTTGCTATGACCCTGAGGTACTTGAGAGCATACCCAACAATCTGTTTGGTTTAATACGTTACCCACTAAGGAGTGATAGTCACTCAATGGATGCCGGTCCATATGGATATTAAAACTGGATTGGCATTTCTTTATGCACCCATCCTCAATCAAATTGTCACAGAGCCTACAGATACAGTTTTCTTCAGCTAACAATCCATCACAATTTCTTCTATCGGATCGTTTTCTGATACTCGCCTTTGCTTGTTGGTTTGGTTAATCTTGGAAAACTACGCCTCCATCATCATAATCGGAACCCATTCCAGAACCTCTCTCGACCTCTATGGTACTCTCGCCGGAACAGACTGCTCTGGTCAACATCATGGTTAACATCAAAATCCGGATCACAGTCTCTTGGGGCAAGTCCATCTTTGAGGAGGAAATAGAGAAGAATGAGAAGGGGGAAAAAGAAATTTTAAGGGAGAGGGGATGGGAAGTGGAGAAAAACAATAAAAGGGAGAAGGGAGTCAACAACTGCTTTCGGTCTTCAAGGCTCAGGTGCCGCCTCAGTCCTCCTGGAACAGACACTCTAGTGATACAACCTCTACCGTCTGTTCCTTATCACGGGACTTCTCTGGATCAGCAACCTTTTTGCAGTGGGATGAATGGACCCAAGTCTCTCTCTCAGCAACCTTCAATGCTGTAGTGCTAGTCAATAAGACCTGGTATGGTCCTTCCCATCTATCAATAAGACAACCTGAGCGTAGAAAATTTCGTATCATTACATAATCCCCAGGTTCAATGTCATGACAACTACTATCTGGTAAATCAGGAATCACCAACTTCAGATTATCATTTTGATTCCTCAACTGCTTACTCATGTTAATCAAGTATTTTACAGTTACTTCATTGTTACATTTCAAATCATCCTGAGGGTTAATCATGACATGCGGTTGTCGACCAAACAGAATTTCAAAAGGGGACAGGTTAAGAGGGGACCTTGGAGTGGTTCTGATGCTATACAAAACACTGGGTAAAGCTTCTGGCCACGTCAATCCTGTCTCTGCCATTACTTTACTCAATTTATTTTTAATAGTGCTGTTCACTCTTTCGACCTTCGCACTCGCCTGTGGACGGTACGGAGTGTGCAGCTTGCTATCAATACCCATTAATTACACATTCCTTGAAAGACATCACCGGTAAAATGGGTACCCCTATCACTTTCAATGATTCTAGGGATACCATATCTACATACAAATTCCTGCACAATTTTCTTAGCTGTAAACATAGCGGTGTTTGTAGCTGCTGGAAATGCTTCGACCCAATTCGAGAAAACATCTATACAAACAAGTACATATTTCAGATTCCGACAAGGGGGTAATTGAATGAAGTCAATTTGTATTACCTGGAAAGGGCCGCCGGCAGGTGGGATATGGGATGGTTCTGTAGGTATTGCTTTTCCAATATTCTTTCTCAGACAGGTAAGGCATGACATTGCTCTTTTACCCGCATGAGAGGAGAATCCTGGGGCGCACCAGTATGCTCTTACCAATTTGCACATCCCCTCCTTGCCTAGATGAGTCAACCCGTGAGCTGCCTCAGCCAGACATGGAAGATATGCTCTGGGGGCCACTGGTTTACCATGTCCATCCGTCCAGAGCCCTGAGGACTCCTGGCCATATCCCTTTGCCTTCCAGACTGCTCTTTCCTGTGTGGAACACAAATTCTGCATCTCACACAACTTCTGTGTGTTGATGGTATTGAATACCATCAGTTGTGTGGTGTCTGTCTGTATGGGGGTAGCAGCTGCAAGCTTTGCGGCTTCGTCTGCTCGGCTGTTACCAAGGGATACTGGGTCTTGGCTATATGTATGTGCTTTACATTTGATAACAGCCACTCTGTCGGGTTCCTGTATCGCTGTTAGAAGCCTTTTTATATAAGCTGCATGCGCTATCGGTGTACCAGCTGCCGTCATGAAATTTCTGAGGTGCCATAGGGCTCCGAAATCATGTACTACCCCGAAGGCGTATCTAGAATCGGTGTAGATATTGGCTGACTTACCCTTAGCCAATTCACATGCTCTGGTTAGGGCGACCAGTTCAGCAACCTGGGCTGAGTGAGGTGGGCCTAGCGGTTCCGCTTCTATGGTGTCTTGATCATTTACGACTGCGTATCCAGTACACAAGTCTCCCGAGTCTGACTGTCTATGACAACTACCGTCAGTGTAGAACGTGAGTTCTGCATCTTCCAGTGGATTGTCACTGATGTCAGGCCTTGCGGTAAAATTTTGGGTCAAATATTCCATACAATCATGTGTATCTTCCTTTGTATTAAATCCTCCTTCCCCATCACTCTCACCTTCCACCCTTTGTGTCTGACCAGGCACACCTGGGAGAAATGTTGCAGGATTTAATGTGCTGCATCTCCTTATGGTGATGTTTACTGGGGCCATTAATGCCAATTCCCATCTTGTAAACCTTGCTGATGAGACGTGTCTGGTTTGGGCAGAATTCAATAAGGCAGATACCGCATGTGGTGTATGGATTGTGAGGTTGTGGCCTAGCACGACATCTTCGCTTTTTGTCACTAGCAATGCTATCGCCGCAACGCTACGCAAGCATGTGGGGAGGGATCGCGCTACCGTGTCTAGCTGAGCGCTGTAGTATGCAACTGGCCTGCTGGCATCACCGTGTTTTTGGGTTAGTACACCTGCTGCGCAACCAGCACTTTCTGTTCCGTATAGTTCAAAGGGTTTCCCATAGTCTGGCATACCTAGTGCTGGTGCCTGCGTTAGGCACTGTTTGAGTCTCTCAAATGCTGTTTCGGATTCGTCTGTATGCGAGATCCTATCAGGTTTGTTTGAGGAGACCATTTCCTGCAAAGGTAACGCCAATATGGAAAACCCTGGGATCCAATTACGGCAATACCCACACATTCCTAAAAACGTCCTGATCTGTTGCTGGGTTTGTGGCAGTGTCATGTCTCTAATGGCTTGGATTCTATCAGCGGTCAGGTGTCTCAGTCCTTGTGTTAGACAGTGTCCCAAATATTTTACCTTAGTTTGGCATAATTGCAACTTGTCTTTGGAAACCTTATGTCCTGTGTCTGAAAGATGAAACAGGAGCTGTTTCGTATCCTTCAGGGAAGCTTCCAGCGAATCTGAACACAGTAGTAAATCATCTACATACTGTATCAATACTGATCCACTCTCCGGTTGGAAAGACTGTAAACAATCATGCAAAGCCTGAGAAAATATACTTGGACTATCTATGAAACCTTGGGGTAACCGAGTCCACGTGTATTGGACTCCTCTGTATGTGAATGCAAACAAATATTGGCTGTCAGGGTGCAGAGGTACCGAAAAGAATGCGGAGCAGAGGTCAATAACAGTGAAAAATTTGGCAGTGGGAGAAATTTGCATTAGGATGACAGCTGGATTTGGCACTACGGGGAACTGACTCTCAACTATTTTGTTAATCCCCCTTAGATCCTGCACTAGCCTGTAACCCCTCCCCCCACTCTTTTTAACAGGGAAGATGGGACTATTTGCTGTGCTGGACGTTCTTACTAGAATGCCCTGTTGTAGCAAGCGCTCTATTACTGGGAAAACTCCTAACTCCACCTCTGGCTTCAGAGGATACTGTGGGATTTTTGGAGCTATCCTACCATCTTTTACTTGTACAACTACTGGAGCTACGTTTGCCATTAATCCAGTGTCCTGTCCATCTTTTGTCCAAAGTGACTCTGGTATCTGAGATGTCATCTCTTCTATTTGGGATGGATTCCTATTTGTCATAATGGGATGTGACATTAATTTTGATGGGGAGTCTAACATGTCTCGTACTTCCTGAGCGTGATTCTCAGGAATGTCCAAGAATACACCTTCAGGAGTACAATAAATGACGCAACCCATTTTACATAGTAAGTCTCTTCCCAGGAGATTGGTTGGTGCCGATGCAGCTAGCAAAAACGAATGCTTGGTATGCAAAGGCCCTATTGTAATCTCGGCTGGTTTGCTAACAGGGTAGTGCTGGACTACTCCTGTTACTCCCATGGCTGGAACTGTCCTACCAGTGGTTCTCATGCCCACTGTCGAATTTATCACTGACTTGGCCGCCCCTGTGTCTACAAGAAAGTTTAAGGTTTTACCAGCTACATTGATTGCAATCTCTGGTTCACTTCCAAGACTGGCAATCAATTTAACTGGCTGCAGATTACAGGTATGGCCACACCCCTATTGGGTATGCTGACCTCCCTGAATCCCGTTGGCAGCAACTACTTGTGGGGGAGTTAGCTGGGAACTACCAGAGGCATGCCAATCTCTGTTCGGGGGGTATCTTTTTGTTTCCACTGTATGTGGCTCAAAACTCCGCCTCTGTGGGCCCTGCTCCCAATGTCGTGTGTCGTGTCGTTGTCTAGGGGGTTGAAAAGATCTTTGTACACTCTTTGTTCTACAGTCTCGTGCAGTGTCCCTGTTTGTTACAAGAAAAACATGTTATTACACTTGACTTACCCACAGGATTCGGTGGTACATACGCAGGCTGCCTTGTGGTCAGCGCCTGTATACTTACTGACATCAACTTATCACTTTGCGACTCCCTGTGTCTAGTGATGTTTCTGTCGTGATCAATAGCAGCCTCTCTTAATGTGGACACCGACAGACCTCGCCAACATGGTTGCGTGGTCTGAACCCTAGTCTTTAATGTTTCCTTTAAACCATCCATCAGTACAGATACTGCTACTTCTTGGTGGTTTGGGTTGGTCCTAATGTCTTCTATTCCAGTGTACTTTGCCATTTCTAATAGTGCCCGATGAAAATATTCTGTTGCCGTTTCGGACTCTTTTTGTCTAATGGAGAATATTTTGTTCCATTTAACAACGGCTGGGAAATACTCCTTTAGCTGTAAATTTATCCTTTTTACGTTATCTTTGTTGTACACATCAGAAAGTGGCACATCTTTATCTAGTCCACAATCAGCTAAGAATTGAACTGAGTCGACATTTGAAGGTAAACAAGCTCTTAGCAGTATCTGCCAATCCTTGTTGTTGGGTTCTACAGTGTTACCTAGATCCCTGATGTATTTTTGGCTAGCAACTAAGTCTTTCCTGGGGTCAGGAAATTCGGACACTATTGTTCTTAATTCCATTCGGGAAAATGGAGTGTACATGGCAATGTTCCTTATGGGAGTGGCTCCTGATACATCTGTTTTCCCATTGGGAACTGCTATTACTCTAACAGGGTTAACTCTAACAACCTCATTCTGTGTAGATTCTACAACTTGTGGTGAAATTGTTTCGGTATAATGCATGGTGCCGTACTTACCCGTTGACACGACCTCACCTATCCCTCCGCTAGGGGCCTTCGCTAATCTCGTGGGTGTTGCTGTGCCTACTGTGGTCTCTGCTATGGTGGCCGCTAGAGAGAGAGCTGAAATTGTTGCTGGATCGTCTTCTTGATCACACTCCTGAGGAAAGTTCAAAACAGGGTACATCTTGCACGGGTTAGTAATTGCATGGGTTACTTGGTTAACATCATTAACATTTACAGGGTTACTAAGTGTTTGTGTTTTACAACCCAGTGCGTTTCTCTCCGTAATCAACTTCTCTCCTGCTATGTATGGTGGTGGCGGGGCCGTGGCTATCAGTTTCCTGACTGCCCCAGATCCCGCCGCCAGAGCCAAACCTCTCTGTATCTCACCTTCCTGTTGCCACAACTGTAAATAATCATGATGCTGAATTCGTCTCTTTGTTGATTTTATGAGACATATCCTCCTCCTTAAATTTTGTAACACTTCTGGACTGAAGCTACCTATTCTTGGGAATTTCTCCCTGTCTTGTACAGTCATTCTCTCCCATTCATCACATAAAACCTCTGTGTGACTTCCGTATTTTTCACACATGATGTACCTTGCCGACCCGACTGGTCGGTTCTCTGAATCAACCCGAACCGAGGTTGATCGCCCCCCTACCTGAACAATTGGCCCCCATAATCTGCAGGTGTTGCTTACTACTCCTTTGATCTTTATATCACGGTCTTCAGCGAACCCTTACAGCAAACCAAATTATTCAAAATAGGCCGGCGGTGGCGGTTTACCGAGTACCCCACTCACTCGCCCACCTCGACCAATACGACCTGATCACACCGATATGGTGCTGGCGTACTCGATACAGGGCCCTACCAGAAACCTTCTGTTTACTGGAACATACGAGGGTTACCCGCAGGACACTTACTCTTTCCAGTAAAGGTGGGGTTGTTAGATAGTTCCTGAGTGACCAGCGAACTTCCCTTTAAAAATAAAAAATTACACAAATCACGTCAGAATGTACAAATAGCGTTTGTGACCACTTTACTCTAATGGTATTAGGTCAGATTACTAACTACTGCACACAATTACGTGCGGTACAATCGTTCAGTACATAAGCACTACCTGTTATGTAC
This sequence comes from Pseudophryne corroboree, assembly GCF_028390025.1. Taxonomy (NCBI): domain Eukaryota; kingdom Metazoa; phylum Chordata; class Amphibia; order Anura; family Myobatrachidae; genus Pseudophryne; species Pseudophryne corroboree. The sequence continues at coordinate 317,855,227 of NC_086444.1, read as the reverse complement.
TGAGAGATCAATGGAATCGAAAATTGCGGCTGCGAATTCCTTCAGCCAGAGCTTCCAATGGCCTATATGGGTTTTAGCACCAACCCCCGGGGTTGTGCTTCTTGTACCTTTATAGCGGACCTTCTTGTACCTTGTGACCTCCTGGCCTTGTCCTTGTGACCTCCTGGTCTTGTTACCTTGTGGTCCGCTATACTCTAATGCTCATATTTTATTTAACCAAGGATGCCTCCTTAGCCACCGTATATGTCACTTACACGTATGTCCTTTACGAGTACCCGATTTCTTTTTTGGTTCAACCTCTAAGTTATATAAACTTATGTAATAAAAACACACTCACTCAACACATGTACACTTTCGTTTCTATATCTATTTCTGCGCAGAAATTTTCTTTAGCCCAGCTGTGTTACCAATTAGGAGCAGGATCTGTTAAACTAAATTTCAAATTTTCCAAAAATAGATTTGCGTTATTTACCGCGTCGCGTTATCTACCGCTGTGCGTTACTTATCGCCTTTGCGTTACTTATCGCCTTTTTCACAACTTGAGCTACGTGGGCGTAACCGGACGCTACGTTGCGTAATGTACGCTGCGTGCGTCTGCCTTTGGATTGCGTACGCTAGTCTTTGTTAGAGACACGTGTACGCAAAACAAAAGATCCACCGTAACACAATTTCTACTTTTATCAATGTAGATGATCCCTGATCATCTACCGCACACCACACTGACTGCCTTATCTCCCAGACAAGCCGTGTGTTGGTCTATACTTTAACTATTACCTCTACTATGAAATAACAGCAAATCTTTTTTTAGCACTTTCTATCAACTATAAAAATTGGCAAACAGGAATAGTGATATACGAAATTGAAAAAGAAATGCAGATATATATGTATGCGTGCGTGTATACGCAAGACAGAAGAGAAATAAACAGTTTTAAAAGACACAAGCGTTTTGTTCTTACTTCCGGTTCCCGGATTCCTTCAGCACTCTTTATCTAAGCGAAGCAGACGCTTATCCCGTCAGCACTGCGAGACAACCTCCCACCCTTTGCTGGGGGATAATGTCTGCTGATCTACCTAGTGCAGATATGAGAAGGACAGGACGAGTCCCCAATTGACAATGCTAAATTCTTTTGTCGTATAAGCAACCCTTAATGAAGTCTAAGAACGCTGTACGCTGTTTACTTAAGAAGTACCGTAAGGGTACGCTAGTTGCGTAACGATCGCTCAACCGAAGGCGAGACGCTCAAGCGTCACGTTCGCTCACGGCCCAGTGATCACAGGACAACACGTTATTGGCTATGACTAGAGTAATGATTCGCTATGGCGTAGCGGACACTCGAGACCACGAGGAGATCACCAGCGACGCAGACGCTCACAACGCTATACCTTTATGTCTAAACCTTTTATCAAAGTAATACACAGAATACCTTAATGTGAATACAGGGTGTAAGTGCAACCTTGTGTAACCTGACTAACTACAAAGCTGCTTGAGCGTCACCGACGCTCAAGTGAACACTTAAAACTATAGGAAATACACAGATACTGGTTTAGGGTCCAAAGCCTATTATCTGTATTATAACTATTATACTTGCAAAAAGAATCACAGTACAAATGATACACTACAATATAACAGAGACTTCCTAACCAAATGACTATACAAGAAATACAATACAATACTATGCTGATCTAATACAATACAATACTAGTCAATGGGAGATACGAGAGAAAAGAGAAGGGAGAGAGAGAGAGAGAGAAATGGAGAGAGATGAGAGAAATTGGCTCACAGTAAGACAATGATTACGGAGAGAAAACTTACGCACAAAGGGTATGATCGCATGCGCCTCGATATCCAGCCCCCGATTATCAGCAAGAAAACCGTTGATGAGAGTGAAGTTGGATATGGTCGGCCTGCCTATTTATGCCCCACACACAATGCAATCTCATAGTCCCTACAATCCCATTGTCCATTGGACGAAGGAATTCGGCCCCGCATCATAACAAGAGGTCATAGGTTGATTCATACAGGTGGGCTGTGACGATTTCCAACAGCTCAGGTGGGTGGGAAACTGGGTTTCCCGCCGCATACCTGAGTATGAGTAAATAATAGAAATGGACATAAACTTCTTATGTCCATAACTATCCGCACGAGCGATTAATACGCTCCAAACCAACACCGGAATATTGTTAATTAAATACTCTTCCGATGGGTACCAAACACTGCTGTATGATTCCTGTTAGACCCTTCGCACAATACAAAGAGGGATTCCTCCGTTCAGGGACATTCTATATTAACCAAACTTTCAGAATCTATCAAAGGGACCATGGTCTACAAACTACATTAATTGTGAAAATATGTAACGAATGAGTCACACGCTACGGTTACATAAACTCTACCGTAAATACGCATACCGTGCGTCCGCGGGTGCACGCTATTGCGGGTATGCGCCTTCACGGGAGAGCGTACGCACGCGCAGCGCAGACCAGTGTGCGGTGCAAATATGGTAGTGTGCATAGAGATATTTTTCTGACTTTGACAGCCCCCTCCGGTGGTCACTGTTACCCACTGCTGCGGTATACTCTCTTCGTTATAGCTACCTACTCAATCTGGCCCCGGTGCTCCTTGTGGGTGCAATGGTCTCTGGATGAATAATATATCATGGCCGGCCTGACCACCTCATAACTCACCTGTGTCAATTACCTCTACCTACCTCGCCACTCCCTTCCCCTCTCTATTGCAACTTTACTGGAGAAGGTAGACCTCTCCCCTACCGGCTGTCGAAGTCAAAAAAATATTACATAAAGAGAACATACAAACTACACACATATAAGTCGATATACTTGCAAATATGTGCAGCGAGCACAGCAATGTATGGTAACACACGCATTTACACGGACATGCCACAGATATGGATTCGACACTTATTTCATACAGTACATAATTATAATAATATCAAGCGCCAGACATCATGATGATTTAAAATTATCTAATGAAGTAATGTCATGAATGTGTATTATTTGAACTAAACAAGATAGACCGGTCATGTTTACTATTAAAACAACCAGCTTAATGTGTAGATTAATTTGATACTTGTTATGAAGTTGTAGGACATTGCAGCGAATAGTTATGATTACATGTATAAAAGCTAAAATCACTTTGTTAGAACAATGAATGTTACAGTGGACAGGGAACTCAGGCCAGCCCTTTGGATGTCTTCAAGGCTGAACCTGATCAGCATATACAAAGAGAATAGTGACTCATCATGAACCCCTCCCCCAGAAACTAGGTAACACATTTTGCTGGTCACACAGGAAAGTAGTTTTTGTTTTGGTCTGAGAGTGGCTATAAGGTCTGAGACGATGATGGAGGTCTTGCATGATTTTACAGAGAGAGAGAGTCATATGGAGGGACAAATTTATATGAGAAAGATATGGTAATTGTATTGCTGGCATGTAACTGAAACTGTATGAAACTGTATGTAATTGTATATAGTTGTAAGTTTTAACTGCTTACTGTGTGAGTGTAACCATGTAACTATAGGTATACTGTACTTTGTAATATATATTGAATCCATATCCTCTTAATAGCAAATATATACTTCAATGAGCTTTGGAACTCAGATAATGTGTGGGTTTATTGTTTTCTCTTATGGGATACAGTGTTTTGCGATGTACAGCGCACTTTTATCGTATATGGTAATAAGAGGTGCAGGCATTAACAATATATATTAGAGCGGGCATTTTAAATATTTGTGAGAAATCAATTTGGCATTCTTAGATGGGGGCTGGTCCGCGATATCATGTTCTTAATGATACACTGTACATTACAAACGCGGCTGTAATTGACCGGCTCCAATGGACGCATTGAGAAGCTGATGAAAATAACATCCACGTTAATGTATTGTTGTGGTATCAGTAAGCCGCTGATATGAAATTTAAGGGACAATGCGTTTCTCATAATATTTAAGATGCTAAAATGTATTTTTATTGTTGCAAAACAAGGTTCAAATAAGTCATATTGTGTTTGATTCAGATTGGATTGTTTATCTGTTAAGTAGGGTTAAAAGTACATTTAAAAGTTGCTGCATAGCCTTGATATAGTTTTTATTTTTAACTCAGGCCTAAAATAACTTCTGGTGCTTGTATGATTTGTGATTTCTTTGTGACAAAGGAAGCCGCATGGTCTGTCCTCCATTTTGGACTAACCACATGGCCTGTCCACCATTTTGTGTAACCCTCATGGATGTGGAAGGGGGAGGAGCAGTGGCCATTTTGGGAAGGTCATTTTTCTAAATGGCTGATTTTCACTGATCAGAATAATTAGCTTTCCTTGGTCACATCAAACACCATTTATGAGTTACCAATGCATTTATTTAACCCATGCCATAGTCGATTACAAATAGTTTCAGCTGGGCCTAGTGAGAGTTAAGAGATGAATACTTAGTGTAAGAATTACACACAGATAAAAAAAAAATATTTTACCTCTCGGATTTAGTAACTCTGCTTGCTAGTTTAGGATAGCCATTGAAATGTTAATTAACCTGTCCCACTACCCTCTTGAACAGACATATGAACCTCTGTTGATATGCAAATTAGAAGCACTGAATGGGTAAATGAGTCTCAGGAGACCAGTGAATGGTACATATATATCATTATTATAATTATGTATATATTTATATCAGTGTATGTTCTGCAAGATAGCTATCCAATCTGAATCATATCATTTAAATTATTGATTATTGCTAAAATCATTATAGATCTGTGTGAAATAGGATACATTTGTTGCTATATAGGTAAATTTATAGGTAAATTTGAAATAACAGTATTTTAAGGAAGTAAGCGTAAAGACACAAACACAGGTCTGCATAAAAGTTTAAACAGAATAAGTTGTGTCTAGTGGGCAATAGTAATTAGTATTGTTCACATTTATAGAGTTGTGTGATTTATTGCGGACGCAGGGTTTTGTACACGTGTCTCGGACAAAGTACAGGACTGCGCACGCAGCGTAAGAGACACGCACGGTCGCATGTTTGCACAAAGTGCGTAAGAATGCGGGCACTGAGTACAAATTATACAATAGTGTCATTTAGTTCAAAGGTGGGATAGTAGACATTTAGTACAATAGCACCTAACTATCAGATTTCAAAAGCAGGTTACTCTAAATGTAGTTTAAAAACTGTTTTGCCTCTGGGGTAAAGCTGCCTATCTGAATGAATTTAAATTTTCTGTACAGAAAAACAAAGTGTATTTGAGTGAGCGAACGCAGGAGTGAGTGGATACTGAACCCAAGAACTGAAGTGGTCTGAAGTGGTAACACTGGGTTAGTAGAGGCCCGGTGGCGTAGGGTTCGCTACCCTGCATTATTAGGAACTGAAGTGGTCTGAAGTGGTATAAAGTGGTATCCCATACAACTAAAGTGGTCTGGAGTGGTCTAGGCTAAGTGGTCTACAGCAATCATAGGGCATATAGATAACTAGTATCTATAGGCTGTGCTATTGCATCAAATGTCCGTTTGTTCTGCACAGCACAACGTGATACCATTGTGTCATATGCGCTGTGGAAGAGCATACGCAGACGTGATTGTATAGACAAAGGGGTTTTTCTTTGATGACGTCGGGAAATCTCCCTGGTGGGCTTCACTGGAAAGGGTGAAGGATAGTTATCTAATTTCTCTGTTTTTCACCCTACAAACAATTCCAGTTGAAAGATACCGAAAAGGTATTCTCAGGAAAATATTCCAAACAGAACTTCCACCGAAAGAAATTACGGTGTTGTAAGGTCTGATAGGAGCCCTAAGTTGGGTACATTGCGATCCGCTACCAACAGTGTATCGTTGTACTGGCCAGCGTGGGCGAGAGCGAGTGGAAGGCACTCAGGGATACTTCCACCGTCTACTTATATTGAGTATTTTGGTGTTTGTGGGAATTTTTTAAAGTTATTAGAAAAGACCCACAAATATGGGAGCCAGTTGCTCAAGTAAGAGATGTTTAACCAGGGTTCAGGTTGAAGAGCCGCGGCCCAGGGGGTCAGCGAAGTTTAAAGGAAAAAGTATTATGTGTGGGAAATATGGTCCACACCCTGAAGACTTTTTGTCTGAATGGGAATGTATGACTGAAAAAGATAGGGTACCATTCCCTAGGGTGGACAGTTTTGAACCAGAGGTATTGCAGAACTTAAGGATAAGAATATGTCTGATAAAATCCCAAAAACAAAGGGTCAGACATACAAATTGTTTAAACCTGTGACAGCAAGAGGGGTTGGTGAGTTTGATCCTAAGGTATTGGAGGTGGTATGTCTAACCAAAGTCATATAAGACAAGAATGGAAATATAAGAACTGTTTGAACTTGTAGCAACAATAAATAAGTAGGAAGAAAAAAAAAAGAGAATGCAAGTACACCGCCATATGTAGATGTGGAAGCAGTTACGGCCAGCATACAAACTATAGAAAATAATAAAAATATGAAAAATATGACTGTAACCTATATATGTACTAATGAATGTTGAAGTTTTATTTAGTAGGAGAAGGTGACCTGATCGTTTTCAGCCATTTCTCATGCACCCAGAGGAGTATCCAACCGGTAAAAGAAGAGCAGTAGCCTGTGGGGGAAGTGGCTGAGACCAGTGGAACAGGTAAGTATGGTATCATTCGTGTACATACATAGTAAAACCAAAAAAATCAAGAAAGTAACGTCAGAAATGGAGAAGAAAAACCTGTCCGCGCATTAGTATTTGCCAGTAGGAAAGCGTACAGAGACAAAGTAACCCCAGGGTATTTCTTTCAGTTACCATATAAGAAGTATTCATTCCTAGTAATGCCCCTAGTAAAGATGAGCTTGGAAATGTTTGTTGGACCATGTACAGACCCTTAATACGGAAGATGAAAAACCAGTTGGCGACCCGGACCCGCTCGCTGTACCTCTGACTCCTCCTTGTGCACAACAACGGTGACAGAGGATCTGCATCTTGCCAGGAGGAGTCAGAGGTCCAGCGAGAGGTCCGGGTCACCAACTGGTTTTTCATCTTCTGTCTGATTTCCAGGGATTTCTGGTAATTAAGCGAATCATACTATCACCCAAGTTGTTTCCAGAATTCTGAGTGTTGCTTTTGGGAGGAGGACATTTGGATTTTAGGATTTTATTGTGAATTATATGTTTTTTAGCTGGTAATTGTTTTGGATTCATCTGTCACCAATCTCTATTCTGTTTCTCTACAGTTTCCTCTTCATCTTTTGCGTTCACACAGGGTGGTACAATACATGGTCCCAAGTACAGTTCAAACTCCACATGCCTAGGTCCTTCAGAGTTCTGCCCAAACCCAGTATATCAGCACGATGACACCAGTATTACTGCAGTGTGCCTTGTCATGCACAAAGGGTGGAGAATGGGAATACTGGTGAAGGGAAATTTTGTATAGACACTGATATGCCTGTTGGTGAATGGCAAACCTGAAATTTTCTTTTTCATTTTCTTCTTCTTTCTCTCCTCTAGAGATATTTCTTTTTTCTTTTTTTTTTTAGTTATGGTCATGGTACTCTACATTGCAAACACACGATAGTTAAATTAAGATACAAAAATTTGTGTTCCCTGCAGGAAGAGGCAGTCTGGAGGACAAAGGGTATGGCCATGAGTCCTCAGGACTGTGGGCAGGTGGACACGGTAAGCCAGTAGCCCCCAGAGCATACCTTCCAAGTCTAGCTGAGGTGGCACACGGTCTGACTCATCTAGGCAAAGAGGGTAGGTGCAGGCTGATGAGAGCCTACTGGTGTGCCCCAGGATTCTATTCTCATGCAGGTAAGAGAGCAATGACCTGTCTTACTTGCTTGAGGAAGAATATTGGTAAAGCAATACCAACAGAGCCATCCCATATCCCTCCTGCAGACGGATCTTTTCAGGAAATACAAATCGACTTCGTACAGTTAACACCCATTAGGAATTATTATTATGTATTGGTGTGCACTGATGTTTTCTCAAACTGGGTAGAGGCATTTCCTGCCGCCACGGATGCTGCTGTGTTTACCGCAAAGAAAAATTTCGCAGAAATTTGTGTGTAGATAATGGTACCCCTAGAAGTAGGAGCAAAGCTTGAATTTGTACTATTGTGATCATAGATACTGCCACTAGTATTATGTAGCTTCGGAACCACTCCCAGATCTTCACTCGACGAATCACCCTCTTCGAAATTTGTTTTGGTTTTGGTATTTGTGTTTTTTTTGGGGTTGTTTTTGGAAGACAACCTCATGTCATGATTGATCCGCACAATGATCAGAAATACACCAATGAGGTGACAGTACAGTACCTTGTTGAGATGAGCCAGCATTTGAGAACTTGACAAAGAACTTGAAACTGTTGATTGCTGGTATGCCAAATGCTAATTGTCTTGATTGTGAACCAAGAGACTGTGTGATTGCTCTTACGCTCAGGTTGCCCAATAGATAGGTGGGAAGGACCATACCAAGATTTGTTGACAGCACTAAAGGTCGCCGAAAGAAAGACTTGGGTCCACTCGTCCCACTGCAGGAAGGTCGCTGATCCGGAGAGAACTCGTGACAAAGTAGTTTATTGCTCACATTCATCGAGTTTGTGAACTGTGTGTTTGAAGTGAACTGTGTGTTCCAAGTGAACTGTGTGTTCAAAGAGCAAGGTGGAGAGCAAAGTGAACTGTGTTCCAAGTGAACTGTGTGTCCAAAGAGCAAGGCAAAGAGAACCTTGTATCACCAGAGACTCTGTTCCGTTAAGACTGAGAGGCGGCACTGTTGGACACTACCTGAGCGTACTAAAGGATTGCAGAAAGACCAGTCATTGTAATTGATTTGTTATGAACAAGAGTTGTTTTGTTCTATTTCTCTTTTCTCTCTTTCCCGCTGACAAACATTTTCTTTCAGGATATTCTATTTTTGCGATATTCTATTTTTTATGAGGAGTCGAGTGTGGGACTGGAACTGGTTCTGTAGGAAGAAGTGATATCCTTATAGGATCCCAGGATTAGCCGATCAGTTTGTTAAAATCAGAGAAAAATCAAAGGTCTAGTAGTTATGGAGTTCAGAGGTAATCAGGAACAGTCAGACAATGGCTATTCACACATTGCAGATAAAGAGCTCATTAATATATGTGGAAGAAAGGTTTATGAGTGGCTCTCTCCGAACTCCAAAGTTTTATGTTATTTTGGAAGGACACTACTTATAAGCCTTGTTCAATGATTAAACAGACCTAGCATACGTTCCAGAAATGGAAACAATGTTCAGAAAATGATAGGAATATGTAGATCATGAAAATTTTATATGTCACTGTCACAATTTGTTTGTGTCTTCTTCACCTACCCAACAGAACCTCAATCGAATCCAAACATCTGTGTACAAAGACGTAGGTACATGTATGTGTTAAATGTTCGTCGCAAATCAGACATTATAGGCCAAAGCACTGTCCCAGCATACTCTATAGGTTGAATGTTGTCCCACACCCAACCAGTGGTCCCGTGACCGCCGAGGATGTTTCGTCCTCCTCCCTGTCTTCCCCAAATATAGTCAAGTGTCTGATTTGCGAAATGCATACATACTTGTGTCTAGGTCACCGATTATGGTATGAAATATTTTTTTCTTATGTTAATAATTGATGGCAGTTATTGTTTACTGCCAAAGGGTGGACTGTCGAAGTAAAAAAAATATTACATAAAGAGAACATACAAACGACACACATATAAGTCGCTATACTTGCAAATATGCGCAGCGAGCACAGCAATGTATGGTAACACACGCATTTACACAGACATGCCACAGAGATGGATTCGACACTTATTTCATACAGTACATAATTATAATAATATCAAGTGCCAGACATCATGATGATTTAAAATTATCTAATGAAGTAATGTCATGAATGTGTATTATTTGAACTAAACAAGATAGACTGGTCATGTTTACTATTAAAACAACCAGCTTAATGTGTAGATTAATTTGATACTTGTTATGAAGTTGTAGGACATTGCAGCGAATAGTTATGATTACATGTATAAAAGCTAAAATCACTTTGTTAGAACAATGAATGTTACAGTGGACAGGGAACTCAGGCCAGCCCTTTGGATGTCTTCAAGGCTGAACCTGATCAGCATATACAAAGAGAATAGTGACTCATCATGAACCCCTCCCCCAGAAACTAGTTAACACATTTTGCTGGTCACACAGGAAAGTAGTTTTTGTTTTGGTCTGAGAGTGGCTGTAAGGTCTGAGACGATGATGGAGGTCTTGCATGATTTTACAGAGAGAGAGAGAGAGTCATATGGAGGGACAAATTTATATGAGAAAGATATGGTAATTGTATCGCTGGCATGTAACTGAAACTAGGTGAAAATTTAGTATTAATTACTTAATACAGGTTCTGGCGCTAAGACTTGTGCTGGTTCTCTAAGCTGCTACCAGGGTGAGAGATAGTCAGTCTCTCATATACTGAAAATACCAAAAAGAAAAGAAATATGATAGCGCTAACAATTTTAACTGAACACAGATGTTTTCTTAAAAATATATCACATTTATTTGTTAATATTCAATATATAGTCATAAATGACTTAGCACATATAAAACCATATGTTTAAAAAGCCTCTTATAGCCAGTCTCTAGCCCACGACAATTGATGTTAATCAAGCACACCTTTTTGTGTTATTAGAGTCCCTGTGACCGGTCACAATATCAACAGGATCCTTTATACTGGTTTGCAGACGTGTCCAATTTTATGGTATAGTTACCAATATTTTTGTGGATTAGCCGGGTATCCCACCTAGCGAAGGTCCAGAGGCTTATCTCCGTTCCGACACAGATGTATGATGGTTCTCCCTGTATTAATTTTCCACATCCATAGATGAAATGGGTCCAAAGGGACAACGTCTGACAAGGTGTCCTGATGGTGGCTTCAAATTGTCAAGGTGTAGACTGGTCTCCTTAACTGAAACTGTATGAAACCGTATGTAATTGTATGTAATTGTATGTTTTAACTAGTGATGTGCACCGGAAATTTTTCGGGTTTTGTGTTTTGGTTTTGGATTCGGTTCCGCGGCCGTGTTTTGGATTCGGACGCGTTTTGGCAAAACCTCCCTGAAAATTTTTTGTCGGATTCGGGTGTGTTTTGGATTCGGGTGTTTATTTTACAAAAAACCCTCAAAAACAGCTTAAATCATAGAATTTGGGGGTCATTTTGATCCCATAGTATTATTAACCTCAATAACCATAATTTACACTCATTTTCAGTCTATTCTGAACACCTCACACCTCACAATATTATTTTTAGTCATAAAATTTGCACAGAGGTCGCTGGATGGCTAAGCTAAGCGACCCAAGTGGCCGACACAAACACCTGGCCCATCTAGGACTGGCACTGCAGTGTCAGACAGGATGGCACTTCAAAAAAATAGTCCCCAAACAGTACATGATGCAAAGAAAAAAAGAGACGCACCAAGGTCGCTGTGTGACTATGCTAAGCGACACAAGTGGCCGACACAAACACCTGGCCTATCTAGGAGTGGCACTGCAGTGTCAGACAGGATTGCAGATTTAAAAAATAGTCCCCAAACAGCACATGATGCAAAGAAATAAAGAGGTGCAATAAGGTAGCTGTGTGACTAAGCTTAGCAACCCAAGAAGCCGACACAAACACCTGGCCCATCTAGGAGTGGCACTGCAGTTTTCTAGCGAGAGGATGAGTGCTTCCATCCTCATGTGAATCTGAACCACTAGCCATGAACATAGGCCAAGGCCTCAGCCGTTCCTTGCCACTCCGTGTCGTAAATTGCATATTGGCAAGTTTACGCTTCTCATCAGACGCTTTTAATTTTGATTTTTGGGTCATTTAACTGAACTTTTGTTTTTTGGATTTTACATGCTCTCTACTATGACATTGGGCATCGGCCTTGGCAGACGATGTTGATGGCATTTCATCATCTCGGCCATGACTAGTGGCAGCAGCTTCATCATGAGGTGGAAGTGGATCTTGATCTTTCCCTATTTTAACCTCCACATTTTTGTTCTCCATTTTTTTAATGTGTGGAATTATATGCCAGTATCAATAGCAATGGCCTACTACTATATATACTGCGCACAACTGAAATGCACCACAGGTATGGATGGATAGTATACTTAATGACGACACAGAGGTAGGTACAGCAGTGGCCTTCCGTACCGTACTGCTATATATACTGGTGGTCACTGTCAGCAAAACTCTGCACTGTACTCCTCCTATATAATACTGCTGGTCCCCAGTCCCCACAATAAAGCAGTGTGAGCACAGATAAATGCAGCACACTGAGCACAGATATGGAGTGTTTTTCAGGCAGACAATGTATACTGGTGGTCACTGGTCAGCAAAACTCTGCACTGTACTCCTCCTATATAATATACTTGTGGTCCCCAAAATAAAGCAGTGTGAGCACAGATATATGCAGCACACTGAGCACAGATATGGAATGTTTTCAGGCAGACAACGTATACTGGTGGTCACTGTCAGCAAAACTCTGCACTGTACTCCTCCTATATAATACAGCTGCTCCCCAGTCCCCACAATTAAGCAGTGTGAGCACAGATATATGCAGCACACTGAGCACAGATATGGAGTGTTTTTCAGGCAGACAACGTATACTGGTGGTCACTGTCAGAAAAACTCTGCACTGTACTCCTCCTATATAATACAGCTGCTCCCCAGTCCCCACAATTAAGCAGTGTGAGCACAGATATATGCAGCACACTGAGCACAGAAATGGAGTGTTTTTCAGGCAGACAACGTATACTGGTGGTCACTGTCAGCAAAACTCTGCACTGTACTCCTCCTATATAATACAGCTGCTCCCCAGTCCCCACAATTAAGTAATAAGCACAAATATTTGCATCAACATTAATAAATGGAGAGGACGCCAGCCACGTCCTCTCCCTAACATTTCCAATGCACGAGTGAAAATGGCGGCGATGCGCGGCTGCTTATATAGAATCCGAATATCACGAGAATCCGACAGCGGGATGATGACGTTCGGGCGCGCTCGGATTAACCGAGCCATACGGGAGAATCCGAGTATGCCTCGGACCCGTGTAAAATGGGTGAAGTTCGGGGGGGTTCGGTTTCCGAGGAACCGAACCCGATCATCACTAGTTTTAACTGCTTACTGTGTGAGTGTAACCATGTAACTATAGGTATACTGTACTTTGTAATATATATTGAATCCATATCCTTTTAATAGCAAATATATACTTCAATGAGCTTTGGAACTCAGATAATGTGTGGGTGTATTGTTTTCTCTTATGGGATACAGTGTTTTGCGATGTACAGCACACTTTTATTGTATATGGTAATAAGAGGTGCAGGCATTTACAATATATATTAGAGCGGGCATTTTAAATATTTGTGAGAAATCAATTTGGCATTCTTACGGCCCTCATTATGTCACAAAGGAACAAGAAGGCCCCTCAGGCTCCCACAAACTTCTTCGTCAGCAAGGCTAAGGGTTCCCAGAACTTGGTGCACTCCCCAGAGTCTCCTTCATCCCCATGTTCTTTAGAATTAGGTATTGACCCTCAGATACAAGCAGTAATGTCCGGCCTCCTGGATGGCGTGCAAACAGCCTTCAAACAGAAATTGTCCAATGCTGTTTCGGAATTCAAAAGGGAGATTGCCTAGCTTGGACACCGTACAGATACTTTGGAGACGAAGACCAATGATTTATGTCACTCACAACTGCGTCTAGACCATGAGCTCTCGAGGCTTCACACTGAAGTTGAGACGCTGAAGGAGCGCCAGGAAGACCAAGAGAACCGGTCCCGTCGCAATAACTTGCGAATACATAACGTGGCGGAGTCAGTCCAGAGCTCTACGTTGCCCTCCTTCTTGAAAGATCTTTTCCAGCACTTGGCCCCGGACTTATCTGATGAAGACTGCCTTTTTGACAGAGCGCATAGAGCCTTGCGGGCCAAACCTTCCACATCACAACCTCCTCGGGACATTATAGAGCGTCTCCATTATTTCCGCTCAAAGGAAAAAATAATTGCTTCTGTCCGGGATATCTCCGACATAACCTTCCGGGGTATGCAATTGCAAATTAACCAGACTTGGCGCCCTCGAACATTCAGAAATGGCAGGACCTTCAACCGATTACTAGGCTTCTACGCCAACACCAAATCCGATACCGCTGGAGATTCCCCTTCCAGTTGCAGCTTACTTTTAATGGCATCAACTACGCTATTAAGACCCTGGCACAAGGGCAAGAATTGCTTCACAAGCTTGATCTTCTCCCGGAATCTGCGTCCTCTTCTGTCGACCCAGCTGCTTCGCCAAAACCTCAACGATCCCGCCCGCCACAGCCGGACTGGTCGAGAGTGTCTCGCCATAGGGATGGTAATGATTCTCCCCCCCCCCCCCCCCTGATCTCCCGCCCTACTTCCTTCTTTTGATTTCACTGTGCCTTTGCATTTGTTTGCTGGAGATCCCCCCTGGACTGGATTGACCATCCTTTGCTCTCCAGACCTCCTTCGTTCCTTCCTAGAGGTTGATTTGATATTTTGTGCATAATGTCCTATATACCTTGACAATAGTGTTTTTTTGTTGTTGTTGTTGTTTTGTTTTTTTACTACTAGGGGACCTCCGTGGAGTTGGTTGATTTGTCCCAGTACCGAGGACCCCCTTGGTTTAACTCAGATACTCTGTATGATAGTTCTTCAGAGGCTCCAACTGTTACATCTGTCATTATACACTTTGCCTATATGTTCTTTGTTACACAATGTTGTTTAGCAGTTTGGTCCTACGCTCCTTATTCTGATATATGGACCATATGTTATTACGTTATTCCCTTTTGATGTCCCCCTCCCATCACCCTCCTTCCTGCCCCCCCCCCCCCCCCGTTCCCCCCTCCCTCCCCCTTCCTTTCTTTCCTGACACAGGTTCTATCTCCATTTTGTATACATCTCTGGTCTCAGCCAATTTGTTCTCGGTCGGGCCGCACAGCCTGATATGTTGGTACCACTACCTCCATGCTCCCTTCTTTGATGATTTTATTGATTATGTTTTTCCTTTGTTTGGCGGTCCTGATATGGGCCCCATTTCTACAGGGTTTCTGCCTGAGTGGGCTTTTTCTCCTCTCTTCTTGCTTTTCTCTGCTTTCCTTCTGTGGCCTTCTTTTTCCCCCATTCTCTCTACTCTCTTGGTCCCTGTGGTGGGTTCCGGGTAGCCCTTTCACTTGCTCTTATTCTTTTATGGCCAGTTTGGCCCTGGAGGGCCTTTGTTTTTGCATCCCCTTTTTCATGATTTTAAATGAGATACTGCTCCTTAGGCCACCATGCCCCTAAAGATATTATCCGTTAATGTAAACGGCCTCAACTCCCCCCAAAAACGGACGGTGCTCCTGGGCGCTTGTAGACGTTAGAAAGCGGATGTAGTTTTTCTCCAAGAAACTCACCTTACGGGCTCCCACACCCAACTCCGTGGTAGGCAATTTGCGCAGACTTTTTTTGCTTCAGCGGATTGTAAAAAACGTGGGGTTGCAATCTTAATTATTTGCCATATTCCATTTATACATACCAAAACTATAGCGGATTCAGATGGTCGGTATTTGATGGTTATTGGTACCCTCTGCTCTGAAGTCCTAACACTTATCTCTGTCTATGCTCCTACCCAGGATCAACCCCAATTTTTTCACTCCCTCTTTCGTCACATTGGCAGGGTTGCACAGGGTCACATTGTATTGGGTGGGGATTTTATCACTATTCTTGACCCCCTATTAGATAGGACTGGTCCCCCCTAGCCTGTAGAGCGTCACGCATGCTTGCAGCCTCCCTTAAATTTCATGACCTACGGCACTCGTGGCGTCTCTGTCACTCTGTTGCCAGAGATTATACTCACTACTCAGCCCCACATCAACACTACACCTGGATCGATATGTTACACATCTCGTCCTCCATTGCTTCTAGAATCGCTGACGCAGGAATAATCCCTTTCACTTGGACTGACCATTCCGGTGTTTATGTTCTTATCGATCTATATCATTCTGCACACGCTGCTTGCAAATGGTGATTTGACGAGTCCCTGTTGCTTAACCCGTCAGTTTCTGCGGAAATACAACTGGCGATAGAACAATATTTTACGGAGAATAACACACCTGATGTCTCTTCTGGTATAATTTGGGAGGCTCATAAGGCCACCTTGAGGGGTCTTCTTATGGCACGGACCTCCTCGCTTTGCAAAAAAGCAACACAGGAGATACACTTATTAGAATCTCAAATAGCTACCTTGGCCACCCAGCATAAGCTAACTCCCTGCCCTGCTTTACTTACGCAAATGACTAATTTACAAGGCCAACTGAATGCGCTTTTGTCTTGTCGTGCGGCCCTCATTCTTCGAAAGTTAAATCAGAAATTTTACGACAAAGCGGACAAATTAGATTCCCTACTGGCGAACAAATTGTGACATAAACAAGCGAATAGCGCAATTTAAATGTCGATTTGAAAATTTATGCAAAAATTCTGGCTCTGAGACTGGCCCCCTCCTTACTGAACTGGTACATCCCGATCAGGTTGGATTTATCCCTGGCCGACAGGCCTCTGATAACACCAGGATGGCCATTGATGTTATCCACTCTATCCATCAGCAAAAATCCCCTTCCCTGTTATTAGCCTTGGACGCGGAGAAGGCGTTTGATCGCATTTCGTGGCCTTTCGCCTTCTCTGTTCTCCAACGCATGGGCTTTTCTGGTAAGTTTTATGATGGTGTCTCTGCTTTATATCGTAACCCCTCGGCGCGGGTCTCGGTCAATGGGATCACCTCCCCAAGTTTTGAGATATCTAATGGTACCAGGCAAGGATGTCCACTCTCGCCCTTGATTTTTGCCCTCGCTATGGAACCTTTAGCGGCTAGGGTTCGTCTCAACCCGAATATTAAAGGGATTCAAATTGGCCACACAGAACACAAAATTGCACTTTACGCTGACGATGTATTAATTTCTTTTACTAACCCAGCATCGTCACTTCCTCCTCACCTATCTGAGATAGACCTTTACTCGCAATATTCAGGTTATAAGATTAATACTACTAAGACAGAAGTACTCGATTTTTACATTACCCTTGCGTCTAGGACACAACTTGAATCGACATTCCCATTCTCCTGGCATAACCGAAAACTCAAATATCTAGGTATTTACTTAACCCACAGACACCATCATTTCTTTCAAGCGAATTTCCCATGACTTTTGGACCAAATTCGCTCGGATCTTCAAACTTGGTCTTCTTATTTCATTTCATGGATCGGACGTGCCAACTCCGTAAAGATGAACGTTCTCCCTAGGATTTTATATCTTTTCCAAATGCTCCCGATCTATATTCCCCCCTACGTGTTTAAATTCCTACAGCATCAAACCTCCCATTTCGTTTGGGCCAATAAACACCCCAGAATTAAATTCTCATTGTTACAACGACCTTCCTGGTGTTGAGGTTTAGGCATACCCAATTTTAAGTACTATTACTATGCAGCTCAGATGGTTTCCTGTGTTCAGTGGTGTGGCTCGGGGACGGACAGGGTTTGGATTACTATTGAAGCCGGTGAGTTGGGACTCTATGCTTTCTTCCCTCTTATGGCTTCCGAGATCCGTTCGCCCTTGTGTCACCTCATCTCACCCTGTGGTGGCACGCTCTTTGTATACTTGGGATCTTGTAGTGAGAAAACATCAGCTGGCCCCTAATCCGTCCCCCCTCATACCACTGTTCCATAACCCTGCCTTTCCTCCGGGAATGGTTAGATCTGCTTTCTCACTCTGGAAACAGGGGAGCGTACATTTTCTCAATTATATCACCTCTAGTACATCTTTTCCTTTGTTTACTCAGATTCAGACACAATACACTCTCCCTCATAGTGAATTCTTCCAATACCTCCAACTCAGGCACGTTCATACTACTCTCTCTTCTAGGCCTCTCACCACTCTTGAAAATATATGTATGAGACGCTCTCCCACGAAAGGTTTTATTTCTGACCTCTATGCTCTGCTATTGCAAGGCTCTGCCCCTCCCAAGGATCACAGAGAATTGGCCTGGGAGAGAGACCTAGGTGCAACTCTAGATGAGGAGGAATGGGGAGAAATATGGAGTAATGCGAACTCCAGCTCTATCTGTGTTAGGATAAAGGAAAATGCTTATAAACTGTTGTACCGTTGGTACTATGTACCCTCTCGCTTAAAGGCGATGTACCCTGATGTTACAGACCGTTGCTGGAGGGGTTGTGCTGCTGAGGGGACGTACATGCATATTTGGTGGACTTGCCTGAAATTAATACCTTTATGGAAGGACGTTGTTCAACTTCTCTCGCTTCTATTCACTATTCCAATCCCCCTGGATCCTAAATACTTCTTATTACCTTTAGATCTCCCGACTTTAACTAAACACCAGTACAAGCTATTACGTCATGTAGCTACTGTTACGGCATGCTGGATTGCAAAGGCCTGGAGGCTGCCATCCCCACCATCTTTGCAATCCGTCATCGCCTACATTTGGTATGTCTATAAGATGGAATATATGACCAGTTTTACTAGGCAATCTGCCAGGGCATTCGATAAAGTATGGACACCCTGGCTCGCCTCTCAAAATGCCCCCTCCCCATTCTGTAGCTAATTAAGTTATGTACCCTCCTTTTTGTATCGGCTGCCCGGGTCCCACCACTTGGACCCCTCCTTCTCTTCTTTTTTTCCCCCTTTCTGTCCGCACTCTTGTTCCTTTTTCTTTCTGTATCTTTTTTTCCTGCTCTCCCATTCCCCTGGGCTGGTTGGCCACACCATTGGTCTAGGGGACTCTCTCTTTTCTCTCACCCTACTTCTGTCACCTTGCTTAAAAAACAAAAATAGATTTACTAATTTGATTGCTATAATGTTTCTTTGTTGTATATATTCATATACTATAATCTTTTGTTTCTGTTCCTGTGAAACATACCGATTTTGTGTATTGCTGTAAATCGCCCAATAAAACTTTTCAAAAAAAAAAAAGCAGAAAGGAATTTATTAAGGAAGCATTCAAATTACATTTCTGTCAAAATCAGAAGGAAATATCTGATGATGACCTCCAGACAGCTATGGGAAAATTAGGTTCAATGTTAATAAAGAAAAAATCCTTATGGTGGGAAATAGCCACCTTTGAAAAGTATTTAGCAGATGAAATCATTCCTAAGGGTCTTAGAATTACGAAATAACTTTCCCTTAAGGATGCGAGTGTACATTTTATGAAAGAGTGGGAAAAAAATCTCGAATCCTGCTTTCTTTCCCTCATCCAATTAATTATAAAGGAAAGGAGATAAATTGATAAATATAACAGAAAGAATAAATGTCCTACAGACCCTGGTACAACCATTTGAGCAGTTACCTGAATTCATTATTCTGGATTGAGAATTAGAATTAAAAATCACTAAACATACAAAAGAACTTGTAGAGAAAAAAAAGCAAAGAAAGCTTAAATGAGACCATGAATTTTATAGAAATTGTGAAAATAATATTGATCAGCATAATAAATGTAAGTGACAAAAGAAACAAAAGAGAAAGAAAGAACAGCAGAGTGATGATAATGATGTTGAGATTTCACAAATTCACTCCCCAAAGAACAAAAGTAGAGTTTACTTTGATACTAGAGATGAACCGTTTACTGACAGATACATTAAAATCCCGATGAGAGTGAATATCACTACAAATTTAGACATGATTGGGAGAAAGATCCTGACCACCACTGAGATTTCAGGAATACATGGAATGAACCGTATCAGAGATGGTCATATCCCAAAAGATATTTCAGAAAAAAGTATAGGCCTAAAAGGAGGAATAGAAGTCAGCCAATCGCCACCTATAATAGATACAATCCACTAGATGAGTTTCAACCAGCACCCCAATCTTTTTTATGTCGCCAAAACTTCAACAGAAGCAGACTTTTTAAGAAAACACAAAAAGGGCAAAAGAAGAGGGGCCTAAAAGAAACAAAGAAAAAAACATAAAAATAAGGATGATACCTAGTTGACAGAAGTGACAAAATAAATAAAAGTGAGGTAAAAGTTTTTCATTTGAGCTCCAGAAATTTATCAAAGGACGAGGAACAAGTGCTACAAAAGGGTCTCAAATTTGCCCGTATGTCTTCCATAGATCCCTTCAAAACATATATCAATGTGCATAAATTCTCCATGAAATGTACTGTAAAAAATGTTTTTAGAAGTAAATAACACTGAAATGGTACAAAGTAACAGTGGAACTCCTTTTCCTAAAAAAATCAACCTTCTTTCCTGTACATGTTCAAGGCTGTATGGTGGAAAGCTTTACATCAGTATTGGAAGATTTGAAGATGGGAACCAAAACCTAAAAGAAGAACAAACATTCCAATATAACAAAAAAGGAAATAGATGTGATTAAGGCACTTAAGAAGGCTAACACCATAGTAATAAAACGTTGTGATAAAGGTGGAGGGATAACCATTCAAGACAGAACAAATTATTTGCAAGATATTTCATCTCAATTACAGAAAGATGGGACTTGTCAGAAACTTAAAACAGATCCCATGAATAGGATAAAAACCAACTACTGTATCAGAAGTTTCTAAGTAAACACCTGGAAAAAGGAACCATAAGTAAAAAATAATTTGAATTCTTAAATGTTCCTATTCCTAAAACCCCAACAATCTACATGTTACCGAAAGTGCATAGGAATCTGACTGCCCCACCAGGATGATCTATTATATCTGGGTCGGGTTGATTAACAACCAATTTGTCCAAGATTATTGACTACTTTCTCCAACCACTTGTGACACATAACAGGTCTTACTTGAAAGACACTACCCATGCTATCAATAAATAAAAGATATAGAATGGGACAATGATATGGTACTGGTAACTCCTGATGTTACATCTTTATACACAATTATCAACCATACCGATGGATTAGATGCCATAAAATAGCACATAGATAAAACCGAGATGAGTCCAGAGAAAATTATCTTAATCTGAGAGGGTATTAAATTTATTTTAGAAAATAATTATTTATTTTTTGAAGGCTATTATTATGTGCAGAAGATAGGAACAGCCATGGGCACAAAGTTTGCACCTAGTTTCACCAACCTGTTTATGTACCGTTGGGAATATGAATCCGTGTGAGCAGGTGAAGTGCTGGATGTGAACTGGCACAGATTTATTGATGATATCTTATTCATTTGGAGAGGCTCACAAGATGAGCTGAATAATTTCTGCAATCAATTAAATTCAAACAATTTAAATATAAAACTTACCTTTGATTGTAGTAAAATCAATGTGATTTTTTTATATCTCGTTATACATCAAATCATCTGATTCAAATAGTTTTATACCATTCAACAATCAGCATAATCTAAACTGGTTAAAAGGCATGCCGAAAGGGCAAATCCTAAGAATTAAAAGGAATTGTAGTGAAGGGGTACATTTTGATGACCAAATGAAATGAATGCAAAATACATTTAGGAAACAAAAGATATAAGAAACAAATTATTGAAAAAGCAAAAAAGAAGTAGAAAAAATAGATAGGCAAACAATATTAAAAGGCAATAATTTGAGAGGACAAGATAGGAATCAGAATATGGAATAAGTCTTCATATTGGATTTTGGAATAGACTACAAGGACCAGGAACAAATTATCAGAAGTCATTGGCATGTTCTGTTAAGAGACCCTGTTTTGAAGGAAATCATACTTAAAGAACCATCATTTATAGACATGCCCAAAACTTAAGAAACAATTTGGTGCACAGTCCCTTATGACAAGAAACAGGGAACTCCATAAGAAGCAAAAGGATTTCACCGAAGTGGTGCCTGTGTTGCATGTAGAAATAAAACCTAAAGGACATCTAAATACACTAATTTTGAAGTAAAAGGAACAACTTATCTTATGAAATCAATGATTTCATTACATGCCACATCACCAATCTAATTTTTAAAATAAATTCTTTATTTTATTTTCAAAAGGAACAAATACATTGCTGAAATATACAATATTACAAGGAAACACACAATAAGTCATGTTCATAACTGACAAAAGAGAAAAAGAAATAAAAGGCATATCAAACCTATCATGTTGTCAGTCATATTTCCTTGCAAACAATTGCTGTCTTGTATACTATATAGACAATGAGCATCAAAAAACGTATATAAAAAAAGACAATAACAAAAAATCGTCAACTTGTAACAGGCAGATGAAAAGACAAGATAAGACAAAGGAATGCACAAAAGGGGGGGGGGGGGGGGGGGCAGGGGGAGAGCAATAATTAACTATTAAGTAGTAAAACAGAGATCTATATGGCCAATCAGAAAAATGAGCAACCAATTAGGCCGAAGTTACATAACACCCTAGGTTTGAGTAGGGGGAACAAATGTAATATACGTCAGTGAAGATTTAAATTCCGTCCATCTAAACCATGTGGCAACATAGTCCGAGTGTTTCTCCAAAGCTGTGTAATGCACATCATGCATATACATATAAAAATCAACCCGTTGGCACCATTCCCATATCGTAGGTTGTGTCACAGATCTGGTAGAATGGCCCTAGCTGCATTACATCAGTGCTTAAGAAACTATTTTTTTTATAGGTAGACAGAGGTATAGTAGAATGTGATAATAACCTGAAGTCCAGGACCTCCGGAACCTGGTATCCTACAATCTTGGTCAATATGCCAATAATATCAGTCCAGAAGGGGATAATTAACGGGTAGACCCACCAGATATGTATTAAAGTACCTCTATCTGTGCCGTAACACCAACACAGAGGGGATACAGATAGGTAAAATTTATGTAATAGAGAGGGGCACCTGTACCACCTAGTCAGTAGCTAATATTGTGTCTCGATGACCTCAAGACTCGTGTAACACTGTGCGGAGACTTGACACTGCTTATTCCAGTTTATAATAATTCCACGAGAGTTGAGATCCCCATTCTACGCATCGAGAAATGCTGGATGGCTCGGGAAAGAACTTTGTAACAAAATGTTATATATTCCTGAAATTATGTGTGTGGGTTTTTCAGAGTGTGAGCACATTATTTCAAATGGTGTTAGATCCCTAAAAAAGCTTGAGAGTCCTCTACAAGAAGAAATAAACTGGCGAATCTGAAGAAAAAAACAATAATCTTTCGTTAGAATTATTTCGGTGTCACTAAACACATAGAAGGGTTTAAGCACACCATTTGCTGTATACAGTCTATATAACCCTGCCTCCTTCCAGTTTGAGGCCATCTTACCGGAAATACCCAGAGGGAAATCAGGGTTATCTAAGATAGGCAAAAGTGGAGACATTGCATAGGAGATTCCCGATTGAAAACGCAGCTTTTTCAGAGCATGAGAGTGGGGCCTACTGTTGGATGTGTGTACTGAGGAATTTTGAAGAGCCATGGAACAGCTTGCAGATGTAGTTTTGTCAAAATGCTTTCCAAGTCCACCCATTGTGGCTTTGCCAAACCCGGTCGGGACCAGTCCATGATCCTATGTAGGACTGTGGCCTGATAATATGCGCGAATCATAGGCAGTTGTCGCCCACCCTGAGTTTTATGACAAAATAAATTACATTGCTTAAATCAAGGCTTGCGACCACTCCAAACAAAATGACTGATTGCTTTATGAGCTTCTGATAAAAATTGGGCTGGCAATGTTAAAGGAATCATGTGGAATAGGTATAGTAATCTGGGAAGTACGTTCATTTTCACTATACTGATACGTCCTAACCATGAGAATTTCTGTGTAAGCCATTGTGCCATCTCCTATTTTAATTTTTTTAGAAGGGGTTCATGATTCAAGATGACAGTTGTGGTAGGAGAAGTAGGGATTAAAATACCTAAATATTTTTATATATGAGATGGGTGCCACGTAAATGGGAATGTCGTACTGAGAGCAGAAATCAGGGGCCCAGGTGAGTGAATGCTAAGAGCTGTGGATTTTGAGTAATTAATTTTAAAATTAGACAGTCGTCCAAAACGAGTAAATTCTTCCATAAGATTTGGACGAGAAACTATTGGGTTAGCTATGACTGCAAGTAGGTCATCGGCAAATAGATCCAAGCGATGATGCACTCTGCCCGCCTGTAGACCAGTAATATTAGGGTTACCCAGAGCCGGCCCTAACCAATATGATGCCCTAGGCAAGATTTTGGCTGGTGCCCCCTAGTACCGCCGCTAGTTCTGCAGGAGATGCCTGTCATGAGTCAGCTGGCAGCTCTGCTAATGTCGGGTGCCTTTTGTTTATGAAAATGCATTATATTATTTGCATTACTATGTGGCTAGGATGCACAAGCAGCTTCTGCTGATTAAAATTATATGCAGCATGCCTATATTCTGTGTGCGACTGTGGCTGTATCTGCATACGAAATGCTACATTACAGTGATTTCCAGGAATACACTGCAACGTAGCATTTCGTATGCAGATACAGCCACAGTCACACACAGAATATAAGCATGCTGCATAACATTTTAATCATCAGAAGCTGGTGGTGCCCCTAAGCATACCAAATGCCCTAGGCATTTGCCTAGTTTGCCTATGCCTAAGGCCGGCTCTGGGGTTACCCCTGGCTAAGGCTTCCATACTGAGCACAAAGACCAAAGGTGAGAGATGGAATCCTTGGCGCGTGTCATTAGATATCTTAATTGTCTCTGAGAGTATTCCATTCACCCTAACCCGAGCCGATGGAGCCCGATACAGTGCCAGTATTCTGTGTAAAAATATTTCACCCAGGTCCAATCATCGAAGAACCATCTCCATAAAGATCCAGTCCACCCAATCAAAAGTCTTCTCAGCATCAGTTGAGAGAAGCATCAGAGGGGATTTTTTGGATTGAGCATGTGCAATAATGTCAATAACCTTGATGGTATTGTCCCTCGCCTCTCTACCTGGGACAAAGCCAACTTGGTCGGTATGGATGACATCTGGCAGGAGGAGTCCAAGACGATTGGCTATGAGTTTTGCATAGAGCTTAACATCTACATTCAGGAGTTAGATAGGCCTATAACTGGATGGGAGAGAAGGGTCTTTACCCTCTTTGGGGATGACAGTGATATGGGCCCCAAGGGAATGATCAGAGAATGGGACCTCCCCAGAAATTGCATTACATGCTTTGAGTAAAAGGGGGACACGTTTGTCACGAAAGGCTTTGTAATAAGTTATGGGGAAGCCTTCTGGGCAAGGACTTTTGACCGACAGAGAGGATTTAAGGGCAGCCAAAAGTTCCTCCTCTGTAAAAGGAGCCTCTAATGCCTGCGTGATGTCGTCCGGAAGAGAAGGGAATCCCACAGCATCTAAAAACATTCCAGTTGC
Source organism: Pseudophryne corroboree (assembly GCF_028390025.1). Taxonomy (NCBI): domain Eukaryota; kingdom Metazoa; phylum Chordata; class Amphibia; order Anura; family Myobatrachidae; genus Pseudophryne; species Pseudophryne corroboree. Next base: position 317,829,948 of record NC_086444.1, on the reverse strand, counting down.
TTCTCTGTGTGTTATGACATCAAACGCAGAACGTGACGAAGTCAGGTTATACAGCTCCGTTTAATAGGTATGAAAAACGTTTGCAATTTCTTTGTTGGTTTCAGAAGTGGTACCTCGTGAATCCTTAATTTTTAGGGATATAGGTGAGCACCCGTTGCGTTTTAAGGGCTCGGGCTAATACCTTTCCAGGATTGTTCCCCCCCTATAATACTTATGACAGCAACGACGAAGCGCACGATGTGTACCATCTTCAAGCAGGCTATTAAGTGAGGTCCTCAATGTTTTCTGCTGGCTGGGACAAAAAGCTCACCAGCACCATGAGTTCCCTGTGCGCTGAGTTCACTCTCTGCTAACAAGCTGCATGTGTATTACATAGTTACATAGTTAGTGAGGTTGAAAAGAGGCAAAATGCCCATAGGGTTCAACCTGTATTCTGTGTTAAGCTGTTCCTATTATAATGCACCTGCTGAAGTAATGGTTTAGTACCAGTTGACAATTATGATTCATACCACTCCCAGATATTAATGACACTATGTTAAATGCTATAACTCTGGATACTTTTTCCAGTTAGAAATTTGTCCAATCCATTTTTAAATGCATTTACAGAGTCTACCATTATTACCTTCTCCGGCAGGGAGTTCCAAATCTTTATTGTCCTTACCGTGAAGAGCCCTTTCCTACGTTGTGTACGGAATTTTCTCTCCTCTAGCCTCAGCGAGTGCCCACGTGTCCTATACTGAGTTCTTTTAATAAACAAATCCCCTGCTTATTCCTTGTAATGACCCTTTACATATTTGAAAATATTAGTAATGTCCCCTCTTAGGCGCCTCTTTTCTAGTGTATACATATTTAACCTAGTAAGACTTTCCATGTACTCCAGTGTTTCTAACCCTTTAATCAATTTAGTAGCTCGCCTTTGAACTCTTTCTAGTTCCCCAATATCTTTTTTATAATATAGTGCCCCAAACTGAACACAATATTCCAGGTGTGGATGTACCAATGATTTGTACAGTGTCAAGATTACATCCTCGTCCCTTGTCTCAATGCCCTGTTTTATGCATGCAAGCACTTTACTTGCCTTTTTTGCTGCATTTTAACATTGTGTACTATTATTAAGCTTATTATATATGAGCACCCCCAAATCTTTTTCCACCACAGTTACCCCTATATTTTCCCCATTTAGAGTGTAGCATGCATGTGTGTTTTTTTGTCCCAAAATGCATAACTTTGCATTTTCTATATTGAACCTCATTCCCCATTTAAACACCCAGGTTTTCAAGCTTAAATAAGTCATTCTGTAGAGACTTCACATCGCTTTCTGAATTAATTACCTTACACAGTTTTGAATCATCTGCAAAGATTGACACTGTGCTTCCCAGGCCTATTCCTAGATCATTAATAAATATATTGAACAGTAGCGGGTCAAATATGGACCCTTGTGGTATTCTGCTGACTACTTGTGCCCAGCTTGGGAACATCCCGTTGACCACTACTCGTTGTACTCTGTTATCTAGCCAATTACCTATCCATGTACAAATAGTATATCCTATGCCAAGTTCCCTTAATTTGATGATCAGTCTCCTGTGAGGCACTGTATCGAAGGCGTTTGCAAAATCTAAATACACCACATCCACTGCTTTTCCCTGGTCAAGATTCTCGCTCATTTCCTCGTAAAAGTTAATTAAGTTAGTTTGACATGATCTGTCCCTTACAAACCCATGCTGACTTTTGCTAATAATCTTATTAACCTGCAGATAATCCTCTATGCTATCACTCAAAATACCTTTCAATATTTTACCCACTATAGAGGTTAAACTACCTGGTCTATAGTTACCTGGGTTATTTTTAGTTCCCTTTTTAAATAAAGGCACTACCTCAGCTATGCGCCAATCCTTTAGTACCATGCCTGATCTAATTGAACTATGGAAAATCAAGTATATGGGTTTTGCTAGCTGTGCCTTAAACTCCATAAAAACCCTTGGATGAAAACCATCTGGGCCTGGTGGTTTATTAATCTTTATGTTGCTTAGTCTCTCCAGAACTATTTCCTCACTTAAACAAGCATAAAGCCAAGAGTCATTACCTTCACTATCGTTATGCACTACTCTCACCGTCTGATACTCCCTGGTGAATACTGAGGGGAAAAAACTGTTCAGTGTTTCTGGTTTTATTTTATCATCGATTATCAAAGCTCCCAGTTCATCTTTTAATGGGCCTACATTCTCCTTCTTTAACCTTTTACTGTCTATGTATTTATAAAACTTTTTAGGATTGGTTTTACTCTCTATAGCGATTTCCTTTTCGTTTTTAATTTTAGCTGCCCTTATTACTTTTTTGCATTCTTTATTGCATTCCTTATAATACTGGAATGACTCCTCCCCTCCATTAGATTTAAATGTTTTGAAAGAACGCCTCTTATTAGCTATTGCTTCTTTAACCTCCTTATTAAGCCACACTGGTTTGTGCTTAGTACTTCTGCATTTACTGCTCATAGGAATGAATTTGTGAATATTGCTATCAAGCAACCCTTTTAAAGCATCCCACATTTCCGTTGTGTCTTTACCATGAAACAAAACTTCTCAGTCAATGTCGTTTAGTGCCTGTCTCAGGTTACTGAAGTTAGCTTTTCTAAAGTTGAATGTTTTAGTTGCTCCCTTATAGCTGTTTCTTGAAACTTATGCTGAATGTGACCATATAGTGGTCACTGTTTCCCAAGGTCTCCCCAACTTTAGTGTTTGATATAATGTCCAAATTATTATTAATAACTATGTCCAGAATAGTTTTACCCCTGGTTGGGTCCTCGACTAATTGAGTCAAGTATTGATCCTTTAATGTATTTAAGAACCTGCTGCTCCTAGTTTTTACACATTAATCACTACTTCAATTTACAGCAGGATAGTTAAAATCCCCTAACACTAGGATGTCCCCCATTCCTGCAGCTTTTTCAATTTGCTGAAAGAGTTGTTCCTCGTGATGTACGCTAATATCCGGTTGTTTGTAGCATGTGCCAATGACTAGTTTCTTTGCCACTTTACCTCCAGTCCCCTTGTAAATACGCTCTATTAAGTTTGGTTTTAGAGATGGTTTAATAAAGAGACATACCCCTCCTCCCCTTTTGGTAGCCCTATCCCTCCTGAAAAGAGAATATCCCTCCAAATTCGTAACCTAGTCGTCAGAGTAGTCCCACCATGTTTCCGTAATACCTATAATATCATACTAGGACTTTGATACAAGCCATTCCAATTCCCCTATTTTACCTGATAGGCTTCTTGCATTCGCAAGCATACATTTTAGCTAGGATGGCCAATCCCGGGTATCGGGATTGAAAAATGGTTAATCCCGGGAATCCCGGGATACCCGGGATTGGCTTTCTTTATATGTTTCCGCTCCGCCTCTCCCTGCCTGCCCTGCAGTGACTGCAGGGGGAGCCAGGAGGATGCAGCATTTGCAAAGCAGAAAGTATTACAATAGGGCAGATGTAAAATGTTACACTAGTCACAATCTTTAGTACATGCCAGCAATGTGTGATGAATGCTGCTAGCAAGTTGCAGAGAAGTGTGCATACTGCAATACAAGGAGACCTCTGTGCAGATGTGCACAGAGCGTGGCTGGGACCTCCCACGGTTACTAGTGATCCTGTGCATCCCTGCAGCTCCCGGATTACCCCAGGCCTGCACAGTCCCATGACACATCCAGGCTGCCCCAGGAGGGTGCCCCGAGATGGGACTAGGGGACTGGTGCAAGCTGCTCTGCTGGCTAGATACCTGAGGGCCCTCTGATGAGCTTGATGATCTCCTCCACTGCAGCCTGGGATCCTGCACTCATTGTTGCTTCCTTGTCCCTCCTACAGGTCTCACCAAGGGCTGAAAGTGAAACGCTGCCCGAGCACTTTCTGTTTCTGCAGAAGCAGCCAGGAGGAGGAGAGTGCGGGGCATGATGGAACGTGTAGTTCTCTGCAGCATCCCGCAGGTGGGGGGCTCAGCGGCAGATGACTGCTCAGCATGACCTCCCAGTCAGAGGTCACGCTGCACAGGGGGGAAGACGAGAGGATGGAGCTGGGCAGTGTTGAATGCCCGGCATGCAAGGGTCGCCTGATCCTGCAATCCCCGGGATTGGAGCCGATAAATCCCGGCCTATTTTTAGCCTAAATCCCAGGATCCCGTCGATCCTGATCCCGGGATTGGCCACCCTAATTTTAGTTTATCCTCTCCCTTGCCCGTTTGTTTTAATGGTATATATCTTTATTTACGAGTGCCTTTCTAGAATTACCCTTACCGATTTTTATTCTCCTCCACCCTCCCTTTCTACCCTATCATACTTAGCACAGCCTTCCGCACCATTATCTCTATTTGACCTATTAAGACTTTCTAAACCCCCCCCCCCCTGATGTTAGTACCTTCCGTTATGCTATGGACATAATTTTCTATATACCGTATTGTTGAGCCATATTCGTCATTAGGCAATAAATAGGGATTATCTTGAAATACCTGTGTTCATATTTCCGGTGCCAATGCCCATGCAAATACCCTTGCCCTTGCCAGCTGATCTTTCGCTCACTCCTTCTCCACCCCCAAATTGTTCACTACCCCCATTCTTACTGTTCTCACTGCTTGACTCGTAGCTTCTAGATAAACTGCCCCCCCCAGGCTCCAAGTTTAAAAGCTCCTCCAACCTTCTAACCATACTGTCCCCCCAGCACCACAGCTTCCTCCTCATTTAGGTGCAATCCATTGTGACAAAAAAGATGGCGCTTGACTGAGAAGTCCACCCAGTGTTCCAAGAACACAATCCCCTCCTTCCTACACCAGTCTCTAAGCCACACATTTACCTCCCTAATCTCCCTCTGCCTCCCTGGGATAGCGCGTGGCACTGGTAATATTTCAGAGAATATTACCCTAGATGTCCTTGCCTTAAGTTTCTTGCCTAATTATCTATAGTCTTTCTTAAGGACATCCCACCTACCACTAACTTTGTCATTGGTGTCAACATGCACCAAGACCGCCGGGTCTTTACCAGCTCCTCCCAACAAACTATCTACCCAGGCCGCGATGTGCCGTGCCCGAGCATCCTGATAATAGAATCCCCTACCACCACAATCTGACTAGGTACCTCACTAACTTTTTTCCCATCTGTACCAGGGGGACCGCTCCTCTGGTTGCTAGAGGGAACAGTTTCCTCCGGTTCCATAATTTCTTCACTGCCATCCTTAGACTCTTCATCCAGTCTGGCAAATTTGTTTGGGTTTGGCAGATTGGAGATGTCCTGTCTCCCTCTCCCCCTCTTTTTCTTCCTTCTAACCATGACCCAGCTATCTACCTGTTCATCCTCATCTACCAGTGTTCCCCCCTGCAACTCCTCCACCATTCTAAACATTGCTTGAAATTGTGAATACTCCTCAGTCGCATAACGGCCCACTCTAGATCAGTTACCTGGGCTTCCAGGGCAGCCGTTTGCTCACATCTCGTACAGATCACACTCAGACTGTTGTGCCAGGTGCGCATACATCATGCACTATATGCACTAAGTGAGTTTCTTAATCTCGGCTCTATTGATTACCTTCTGTGTGAATTCTGAACTGAGAAAGTCTCTGCATGGTGTGTCTGCACAACAATCATTGAGGATTCTTCATGCTGTCCCATACTTCCGTGCCAGCATCCACAAGTCCAGTGGTAACCAGATACACCTCCCTGTGCTCTCAGGACCTGCGGCCATTACTGTCTGTCTATGCACACACCACGCCAGAGTTCCCTCCAAAACCAGCTATGGACGTCGCCATGATAGTCTCCAGTCAGCTGATCTTCCAGGAGCCAATCCGGATTAATTTCCGCATCATGTGAGCCACTCATCCATTCAGCTGTAAGCACTGGGTATAAGTTCCAGATCTCAGCACTAACAAGCTGTCAGTGCTTTGGTGTCTCTCACCCTGGAGTGAGCTCCAGAATCTCCTGCTGGTAATAGACTCAGTGCAAGTTACCATCCCCCGCACTGCCTGACTCTCTGCTCCCTGGATGATTTAAAGGGCCATCACTGCCACTACATCTTGGCATCTCCGGACTCACTGGAAGTCCTCCAGTGATCTAGAGGGACTTTCCTATATCCCTAGTGGCCTTAGAGACTCTGCTCGTTCTTGACAGCTTCCAGTTCACCGCTGCGCAAGGTAGCGCACCATAGTATTCGGAAAACCTGCCACTGATGTCTACAATATTGCAGTATCCATTGTGCAGAACCAGCACATCACAGCTACTGGGAAACCAGCAGTGCTGACACTGCACTGCACAGCATATGGAATCCCAGTTGCGCTACCTCAGCTGCCCAGCATCTGGAAACCTGTGTTGCTGACATCCTAAGCTTCATTCACAAGTATTGCCGACATCCTCGGCTTCGTCTACAAGTATTGCCGACATCCTCAGCTTCCTGTACAAGTATTGCTGACATCCTCAGCTTTGTCTACAAGCATTGCCAACGTCCTCGGCTTCATGTATAAGTATTGCTGACGTTCTCAGCTTCGGTTACATGTATTGCTGACATCCTCAGCTTCCTCTACAAGTATTGCTGACATCCTCCGCTTCATCTACAAGTATTGCTGACATTCTCAGCTTCCTCTACAAGTATTGCTGACATCCTCAGCTTCGTCTACAAGCATTGCCGATGTCCTCGGCTTCGTGTACAAGTATTGCTAACATCCTCGGCTTCGGTTACAAGTATTGCTAACATCCTCAGCCTCTGCTACAAGCATTGCTGATGTCTTCGGCTTCGGTTACAAGTATTGCTGGCGTCCTCAGCTTCTGCTACAAGCATTGCTGACGTCTTCGGCTTTGTGTACAAGTATTGCTGACATCCTCGGCTTCGTGTACAAGTATTGCTGACATCCTCAGCTTCGGCTACAAGTATTGCCAACATCCTCAGCTTCATCTACAAGTATTGCTGATGTTCTGAGCTTCGTCTACAAGTAGTACCGATCTCCTCAGCCTTGTCTACAAGTATTGCTGATGCCCTCAGCTTCCCCTACAGTTATTGCTCATGTCCTCAGCTACGTCTACAATCATGGCTTATGCACTCAGCTTCCTCTACAGTCATTGCTGATGTCCTCAGCTACGTCTACAGTTACTGCTGATGCTCTCAGCTTCATCTACAGTCATTGCTGTTGTCCTCAGCCTCGTCAACAGCTATCACACTAGTTCCAGCCAGTGATCTCTGACTTTCCTGCATTGCTGATTCTCCCAGAATTCCGTCAACTCACCAGTTCTCATGTGACTTTCCATTAGGTGACAACCTGCCACCAGTGTTCCAGTACCCATAGCTGGTCACCTTTCCTCATAGCGTATACTGCCTGACTGCCACGTCTGGATGAGTGGATCATTCATTAAGCCAGCCCGATTCTGTCCACTGCGCTCAAGACCGAACCCAGTGTCCAGTACTAGTTTGGGTTCACAAACAAACTCAGCCATGACACTCGCTTTCTGCAATTCAACAAGTGTACCAGAGGTTAACGTCTGTTTATGTGTTATTTCTAGCACCTTAATTTTAGAAAGAAGGGCAAGTCTACATTCGGCATTCTGTTTTTTAAAGTACGATCCCAACTGAATACATTTGCCTTGTATCACACATTTATGTGCCTCCCAGAGCGTAACTGGAGATATACCAGTGGTGGTATTGGTGGCAATATAGTCATCTATATCCTTCTCTAATTGAGCACGGCAATCAGGGTCATGGAGTAATTGCTCATTGAGTCGCCATTGCCAGTGCCTGACAGTAGGGTGATGTAGAAACAGTGTAAGTGTGATGGGAGCATGATCTGACACGACAATCTGGCCAATGGTAGCGTACACCAGTAGCTCGAGATGCACGTGACTCACACAGTAATAATCTGTCCGGGAGTAGGAGTTATGCGGAGATGAGTAAAATGTGAAATCTCTATCTGCAGGGTGGAGCAGGCGCTAAGTGTCAATCAATTGAAAGTCTTGTAAAATCATGCAAAACTATCTGGACTCCCTCATGGAGTGTCTGGGAGACCTGGCAGTGGAGTCTAATAAAGGTTCTAGGGTCCAATTAAAGTCTCCGTCGAGAACAAGAATCCCCTCTATACTCTGTTCTATGGACTCAAGTGACTTTTTAAGAAAGCACGATTGGCCTTGGTTAGGGAGGTAGAGATGAATAAAAGTAAATATTTGCTGAGCACTTAACCATAAGTTAAGTGCACCAATAGTGCACTTAACCATAACCCCTCTACCATCCCCGATTTGAGTCTCAGAGATATCTGTTAGTCTAATGTGTTTAACAAAAAGTATGGCAACACCACTGGCTTTCACACCAGACGAATCATTAAAAAAAACCTTGCGGAAAATGTCTTGAACACAGACCTGGCGAGGCACCTTTCTTAAAATGTGTTTCTTGTAAAAACACCACATCAGCCCTGTCCATATGTAAAGTATGCAGTAAACGAGACCGTTTCTCTGGAATATTGAGATCTTTTACTTTATAGGAAAGCAATGTTAAGGTAGCCATTGGGATAGTGTGGAGGAAGCGAACAGCATAATATAGAGTCAACCAGTATCAACAAAGACCACACATCAAGAGCAGTCAGTTTTCACCCGAAAGAGGGAGGCATCAACTTGGAAGGGACGAAAGACACAAGAGGGTAGAAGAAGGGAAACAAACAAATATACAGAAATATAGGGATACCACAAAATGTGGGAAATCCTAGCAACAGTGTCAAACCTAAGATGTGATAGCAGAAAAAACATCCTAAATATATAAAATCGCAAACAAAAATACCCTGCATTGAATGCGATGGGATCTAGTAGGTATCCCATGGATGAAAAATATACAGCAGGGAGTGGGGGTAAGGGTACTAGTGTACCTGACAGTGCATACTACTGTAAGAACAAATATAACAATTTTGATTAATAACTATAAAATATAAGTCTAGTTGATAGTTTAGATACGTGAGCAAGTGAATAGTCAACCTAAATCAAATACCGGCAAACAAAGGCCAAGTAAGGGTCAGTAGAGACTAAGTGAAATATGGTCACAACTATTAGAGGACCTCACAGTTAAGTAGTAAATAATTGAAAACTTTACCATCTCGGCATACCAGAGAGACCTCAAGGTCAGTAGATAACATATGAAAAATGGCAATCAGTAAAGAACATTGCTAAATATAAGGTAGCATAAGATACAGGAAAGTCTCTATTCAAGTAACCTCTGCAGAGTTTACAGGAGGGTCATCGCGGTTGTGCCTTCTAGAATTACGAGCCGTGCGCCATGGCTGTTTACGGGATTGAGATGGTGTAGCCTGCTCCAAAGGGTCCATCCAGTTCGGAAGCTTAATGAAAGGAAGTCCTAAAGCTAAGCAGAATTAGGGACATCCTCATGGTCTTGAACTACATAGGAAGCTGTAGAAGATGGGTTACCTGCATACTGATAGGGTATCCCCAATGAAACCTTATGTTCCGTTTGTGAAGTTCTTCGGTGAGAGGGCATAAGAGTCGATGTTGTAGTAATGGGGCCCACGAGAGGTCCTGGAATATCAGTATTGGATGACCATTAAAGTCTATGTTGGTAGCTTGTCTGGACTTTTTCAAGATTTCCTCCTTTACTTGGAAATAGTGAAGGCTGCAAATCACATCTCGTGGTCGCTCTGTGGGAGCTCCTTTGGGGCAAAGGGCTCTGTGCTCCCTATCAAACATGATCTGAGAGCCCAAATAAGACTCCAAAAATTCATTAAAGATTTTGGTCAGAGCGTCCACAATACCCTGGGGGAGAACATCTTCAGGCAAGCCTTTAATCCTCAGATAATTTCTCCTGCCCCTGTTATCAATGTCCTCAAGTCTGCATTTCATATCAATTAATGACCGAGATTGGCGTGAGATAAGGTCATGGAGATTCGCCGGTTTGGTGTCAGTCTCTTCCTTACAATCCTCCAGAGTTACCACCCGGTCCGTGACCTGAGTGAGATCACTTTGCAAGGTGGTAATACGAGCTTGGATGGAATCTTGGATCCGTTTCTCCATTAATTGTAGATCATGCTGAATATCATGGCAGGTCGAGAGGGAATGCAATTGAAACAGTATAGCCTGTATATCAGAGGAGTCTTTAATGGAACCGCCAGATTGAGAACCAATAGGATCCTGCGAGACCTTCCATGGAGCTGGATTCCAGGGACGGGGAAGAGGGAGCAGAAGAGACAGAGTCACAGATGGATGTTCCAAATGGGGTATGGAAAGCTGCGGTTTTAGTAGGCTTTGCCGGCGTGCTGACATATTCATTGGAGCTACGACGTCTCAGCATGAGGCAAAAGGAGCAGGTACAACATTAGGCTGACATCATAAAAATAGTGTGAATGACTAGACGCAGCAAGAACACTGCCATAGCACACGATCCCCTCTACGTGGCTTAGCTACATCATTTCAAAAAGAGGCAACGTTGTTAGTGCTGAATGGCTGGGTATGTGCAGGAGGAGGGAAGTATCCGCAAATCAAAGCATGGAGTCCCAGAATGAGAAGTCTGGCACAATCAATTCTTCATGGAAAGCTGCGGTCCAGTAGTATACAACTAGCTGTGTCACAATCCCCTAGAGGGAAGCTTGTATGCACAGATGTGTGTAAAAGGACCTAAAAAAGGGGGGGGGGGGGTCAGCGATGGTCCCCTGACAGATATACCATAAAGGCCCCAAACTGGTCAGGCAGTCGAGGGGGGAGTAAGGCCCCACATATGGGAGAAAAAAAGGCACTTAGCAGGGCTAGGATAAAAGGACACAGGGCATACTACACTGCAGTTGCAGGCATTTAAGCAAAACAAATCCTCACTGCAGCTGGGGCTTCTCAACCCAATGAGAGGGAGTCAGCCCAAGTCCCTGTACCTGGAGTCCAGGATCTGTCAAGAGTTCCCTGGTCTGGAATAGTGCAGCCAGTAAAACAGCAGGCAAGATGGCCGCCGGGTGTCCTGTAGCTCCAACGAGTCTCCCTCCAGGGCAGCTGAATCCAGCATCGCTGGACACCAGTGAGGGCAGCAGAGTGGAGGTGTCTGCGGAGGTCCCGTCAGGTCATGCCACAGTAGCCAGATTGCCGCCAGACGCAGGAGGAGGAAGGCACCCAGTGGGCCGCGGCCACATCTCCGGAGGTCCAAGGCAGCAGTGAAGCCGGACTAGAGGGGGTCGCAGGCGGGCCACAATCCGCGGGAGCTCCGGTCAGTGCTCCCTGACTCCGCAGCTCCAACCCAACCACCCCAGGCGACCCACGATGGGCACAGGAGGCAGGAGAGTGGGGAAGAAGGCCAGGGGACGGATACCAGCAGGGTTATCAGCAGCGGTGGCCAGAGCACTTTAGAAACGTGCCCATTACCTCCAGCGTCCAAGCCACGCCCCACACCAATGTAATTTATCTGATAGCAAGCTCTTGTGGTTTACACTATATAGGTAAAACAGGTAGGGCATTAAAAACCTGTATTGCTGAACATACAAGAAATATAGCTAAGGGGTTTATTAATCACACCCTTTCTGAGCACTTTAAAACCGTACATAAATGTTCTACAAAAAATGTTGTTACATCTTTAGGTATCCAAGACATTAAATCAAATTGGAAGGATTGTGACACTGAAGGGAATCTGGCACATGCAGAAATGCAGTGGATCTTTAAATTGGGTACCTTGATACTGGAGGAATTTTGAATGGAAATGGATTTTATGATTATTTTTATAAATATTTTATGGGTTAATATCTTTTATAATTATCAATATGCACATTGACATCAATTGCATATATAAATAGGAAAAATTTACTGTCCCTTTCATATCATATATAAAGTATCTCTGTAAGAAAACCATTCCGGGACTTTGGTGGAAACATCTAAACTTGAAACCTGCCCATTCTTTATTAAGGCAGCATGATTAGCACTATTGTGTCATCTTGTGTGAAGCTTCCTTACATCTTGCCCGCTGTATAGTCCGCTGACTGCCGCCACTGGAAAGCATAGCAGGAACACATGCGCTTCCGGTGGCGGTGGAGTGCAGGTGTAGCGCGGAACTTCTGGTTCACGTTCCACCCATGTTAGTAAGAGTGGAATGATAGCCATTAGAGGCAACTATGCATAAATTAAAGTATGGTTCTTAGGAAATGATTATTCAACTAGGAGGTTTTATATAAGGATTCCTAAACTTTACAATGGTAGTTTTTGTCTCAGTTGTATTCTTAGCTTCAGAAAGTAGATGTCACTTCCTGTTTTGGGCTATAAATATCATCACAGTCCACACTCTCTCAACACCCTGAAAAAGGTCCACAGAGGACAGAAACGCATTGGTGAATGAGACTGTGGACCCATAAAGGATGATTTAGGCTAGTTGGAAGATAGGATCCTGGAATATAGGAGGTATTAACTCCCCCCAGAAATGCAAGAAAATTCTCATTTATGCTAACAAAATGAAATTAGATATGCTTCTCCTTCAACAAACACATTTGATACTATCAGAAATATTAAAACTAAACACTTTGATATGGAAGGTGTTTGAATTAAACGGAGCAGATGCTAAGGCAAGAGGGTTGGTTATTTTGGCTAAACAGCACTTAGATATAGAGTTAATCTCCTTTAATGCTTACCTGGATGGTCGCATACTTATATGTGAAGTTTTAATAGCCAAAGTCAAGTTGACTCTTTGTAATATATATGCCCCTAACATATATTCCAGGTCCCTCTTCTAGACATTAATAGCCAAACTTTTACCGAAAGTGGACACTCCACTGATTATTTGTGGGGACTTTAATTGAATCTCATCTACCCAGTTAGATAAACAAAGGCCTTCAGTAGGCAGATGTAAACCCCCGAAAATAGGGGTGCCTTATTTCTCTAAATGACTACAACTACTAGATATTTGGAGGTTACACAACCCTACACAAAAGGAATTCTCCTGCTTCATCCTGCGATGACTGGTCCGATGTCCCAAATTGACAATGTCTTATGTTCCCATACTTTGATCAATAAAATTCCTCATATCCAAATGAAACATATAAGCCTCTCAGACCATGCACTGATTTGGTTTGAAGTAAGTACAAATATTGAACAAAGCCCCTTTAGATTGTGGACATTTCCCACAGCTCTTTCTAATTCACTTAAATTTAGAGAAAAATTAGAAGATGCCTGGGAGTCGTATAGATTAAACAATCTTCCCTTTTCATCAGATAATCCGGTATTATTTTGGCAGGCGTCCAAGGCCGTAATCTGAGGTAGCATTATTTCTTATGTGTCATCAGCTAGGAAAACTCTGAAGGATGATCATGTCAAGGCCTAACAAGCTTTGATAGATGCGTTTCAAACATATAAATCCCATCCTAATGCAGCTACTAAGAAATTATATTTTTAAGCTAAATCACATTATGATGGCATGTTTATTAAAAAGGAAGAATGTTTTTCCTTTAAAAAAGACCATAGATTCCTCAAATATGGCAATAGAAGTGGTAAACTTCTATTTACCATTTTAAAAGGACAAAAACCGCCGATGGTGGTTAGACGATTAGATAAGCCTGATGGTACCTTCACGACTACCAACGCGCAGATAGCTAATATTATAACTTAATTCCTCGTTGTACTCACAACCGCCCGCATCTCCTGCAGTGGAAGTTGCAAGGTTCTGGGAAGTCTTACCTATCCCTCGAATACAGGAACAATTACTAGAATCCCTTATAGGCCCTATTACTGAGGAAGAAGTATCTTGTGCTATTAAACGTTTAAAAAATGGCACAGCACCAGGCCCCAACGGGTATACTGTAGAATATTATAAGATACTAGCACCCAGAATTGTCCCTCAATTAACGCTATAACTCACTTTTGACATTACAAAAGGTCCCGGATCATTTTAACTCAGCCACCATAAAAATCATCCCCAAACAAGATAGAGATCTGACAGATCCAGGCTCCTATCGCCCAATATCACTTTTGAATGCCGATTATAAGATGTTTACTAAAATTTTTGCAGAAAGGGTAAAATATATCCTCCCGCATATAATTCATAAAGATCAGACGGGGTTTATAATTGGCTGGAACTCGACAGTAAACATCAGAAGAGTATTGGCAGCTATTTCAGATACACAGAACCCTACCAAAAAGACACCACAAGCTATCCTTGCCCTAGATGCTGAAAATGCATTTGATAGACTACATTGGGACCATCTGTATCTATCGCTTCAGAAATTTGGTTTCCCTGACTGATTTGTTACTATTCTGAACCTGTTATGTTCTTATTCGAATTCTAAGATTCTATGTAATAGCTATCTTTCTGACTCTTTAAATTTATAAGGTGACGAGACAAGGATGTCCACTCTCACCATTACTCTTTACAGTAGCCCTAGTAATAATTACTTGCAATAGCCCTTAGACATTCACCCCTATATCAAGGAATCATGGTAGGAGGAGTAGACTTGCGTCTTTCTCTATTCACTGATGACATGTTATTGTTTATGTCACATCCCAATTATTCTTTACCCATTATCTTAGATATTATAACACAGTTTGGTTCTTTTTCTGGATATAAAATAAACATAAATAAATCAGAATTGTTGCAGTTGGGCACCGACACATCATATCAGGGCTTCCATCATAAAATCTTGGGCCTGGGACTCACAAAACAGGCAGCCCCCCCCCCTCCCCACCAAAATAAATAAATAATAATAATTAATAAATTAAAAAACTAAAAAATATATTTATATATCTATATCTATATGTATATCTATCTATCTATCTATCTATCTATCTATCTATCTATCTATGTATCTATCTATCTATCTATCTATCTATCTATCTATGTATGTATGTATATATATATATATATATATATAAAAAGTAACAAAACAAAAAATATATATATATTTATAAATACACACACACACACACACACACACACACACACACACACACACACACACGCACACGCACACTTTCTCTCTCCCACTCACTCTCCCTCAACTTACCTATCACAGGCTGATCACCGCTGTAGCAGATGTAGTAGCAGCCTAGTCCTGTGTAGCTCCGCCACCTCGATTTAGTGTAGCTCCGCCCCCTTTTCATGATCGAGAACTGGTACTGTCACAGGAGGGGGAGAGCACGCTGCAAGCTTCTATTGTAAACGTCCCTCCAAAAATGGCCGCCGCCTCAGAGGAGACAGTTATTAAAGATACTAGAGGAGCGTCCTCTAGTATCTTTAATAACTGTCTCCTCTGAGGCGGTGGCCATTTTTGGAGAGACATTTACAATAGAAGCTTGCAGCGTCCTCTCCTGTGACAGTGCCAGGATTCTGTCATGAAAAGTGGGCGGAGCATTGCGGCGGGCGGACGGTGGCTTGAGCAGCCTGGGCCCTCTCCTCTCTTTTAGGAGGCAGGGCCCGGGACAGCTGTACCCACAGCACCCCTCTGATGGCAGGCCTGCATCATATGACATGTGAAATCCAAAATTAAATATTTAGGAATGTAGGAATTAATATTCGTACCCTTTTAACTCACCTATACTCATAGAATTTTACTCCACTGATAAACTCAATTATCACTTTATTAGAGAGTTGGAATGTGTTACCTTTGTCCCTAATGGGAAGGATAGCAGTATTAAAATTTGTCATTTTTCCGAAGCTATTTTATACGATGCAGATGCTTCCAATTTCTATCTCTACCCAGGATATTAAAAAATTATACAGGGAATTTCAAAAATTCATCTGGAAAAATGGACACCCTAGAAATTCCAGAGCCAAATTAAACATGTTGCGCTCGGATGGCGGCCTTGGACTTCCAGGCCTACTGAAATTCACATATTTTATATTTTTCCGTTACATTGCAGATTGGCTACTGGAAAGGGATACCTACTCTGTGTATGCCTTAGACTGTGCTACTTGTGCCCCATTCTCCCCAGGTGCTTTGCTACATATCCCAAAAAAACTTCTCCCACCTTCTGTACTTTATAATATTAGACACCTACCACACTTGGTGAGTTGGTGGGCCATTAATAAACTATTTAAGAGAAACCCTTGCTGCACTGACGTGATCCCGCTTTGGGGCAGCCCTTTGAAAAACCAGGGCTAGAAAATCTAACTTACCTTAGACTGAAGACAAAGGACATCAGAAACACTGCTGACATTTTTTACCCTGGAGGCAAAATTCTTTCTTTTTCTGAATTGCGAACTAAATATACTCTAAATAATCACCATTTCTTTGCATACCTTCAGATTAAGCACTACGTGGAGTCGTTTCCTAATGCCTTGTCTTCTCCTGAAGAAGATGATGTTCTTTGTTGTCTTTCATTAAACAAATTAAATCTTGATAAATGTATCTAGTTTTATTTTTAAATTGAACTCCCTCAAACTGTGAACTCATGTCACTGCGTTATGGAAGGATGATGTTCCTTCCTTAAATAATGAACTGATCTTGTTTAAAAACCATGAGACTGCATTGAAAGCTCTTCACTCTGTTTCTTTACAAGAAACCCATGTCAAATTCATTCATAGAGCTTACATTTCGCAGGTTCAGCACAAATACTTTGTTCCTGCCGAAACAGGGCAATGTCCAAGTGCAAGGCCTCATCGGCTACCTTATTTCATAATGTGTGGTCATGTAGAACAATCAAAAAGTTTTGGAACAAGATTATGTCATATATTAATACCACATTTAGTTTAAAAGTGTCATTACATCCTGCAGCATTGTTGTTTGCTAATTTAAAAAACTGGACTCTAGGGGCTGATACCACCAAGCTCAGTCCTTTCCTAATTGTACTGGTCACTATTGCCAAAAAAGTAATATTGACACAGTGGATCACCCACCGTTCACCACCCATATTAGATAAGGTCCACTGCATGCTTCCTAAAACCATGTACTTAGACAGATACTCCACGCTCCCTAATGTTGAAAGAGGTATTATACCCTTTCACCGTAAATGGGGCTCCTTTATTGATACACTGCCAGATCATAACAAAGAACAGATTTTTAAAATATTTGAAAATACGGAATGGTATTTATATTAGAGATGAGCGGGTTCGGTTTCTCTGAATCCGAACCCGCCAGAACTTCATGTTTTTTTTCACGGGTCCGAGCGACTCGGATCTTCCCGCCTTGCTCGGTTAACCCGAGCGCGCCCGAACGTCATCATGACGCTGTCGGATTCTCGCGAGGCTCGGATTCTATCGCGAGACTCGGATTCTATATAAGGAGCCGCGCGTCGCCGCCATTTTCACACGTGCATTGAGATTGATAGGGAGAGGACGTGGCTGGCGTCCTCTCCATTTAGATTATAAGAGACTGAGAGAGATTTACTGGAGCTGACTAGGAGGAGTACTGTTACTGTAGAAGTGTAGAGACTGAGTGGAGAGAGTTTACTAGTGAGGACAGTGCAGTTTACTTTATAATCCGTTCTCTGCCTGAAAAAAGCGATACACAGCACACAGTGACTCAGTCACATACCATATCTGTGTGCACTGCTCAGGCTCAGGCCAGTGTGCTGCATCATCTATTATCTATATATAATATTATATATATCTGTCTGACTGCTCAGCTCACACAGCTTATAATTGTGGGGGAGACTGGGGAGCACTACTGCAGTGCCAGTTATAGGTTATAGCAGGAGCCAGGAGTACATAATATATTATATAGTGAGTGACCACCAGACACACAGTGCAGTTTATTTAATATATCCGTTCTCTGCCTGAAAAAAGCGATACACACAGTGACTCAGTCAGTCACATACCATATCTGTGTGCACTGCTCAGGCTCAGGCCAGTGTGCTGCATCATCTATTATCTATATATAATATATATATCTGTCTGACTGCTCAGCTCACACAGCTTATAATTGTGGGGGAGACTGGGGAGCACTACTGCAGTGCCAGTTATAGGTTATAGCAGGAGCCAGGAGTACATAATATATTATATAGTGAGTGACCACCAGACACACAGTGCAGTTTAGATAAGCTGAAGGCTGCATAAGCCTGAGGCCATATAAGCGATCAACTTTTTGTGATTGGTTGTTAAATGACTAAGCAGTTGCTAGGCAGATCAGTTTTCCCGGTTGGTTTTTTCCTATTGGTTTAAGGGGTTGTGCATCAGGATGAAGAGGAGGGTCTTAGGTTAGTATATAGGGGGTGGCCATCTTGCTAGACTCCCTCTTGCCTTTCAGTTTATGCCCCAGGAAGGATAAGTACTATTGCTTATTTTCACTGCCTGTAAATTGTTTTTGTTTTGTTTTTTTTGAATTTCATTTGCCTTCTCTAGGGCATTATACAGTGCTGTGCCCCCTCTCTGCGTGTCATTGTATACTTTTGCAGATTCTCCCCCCTCTGCCATGCCTCGTCCAAAACGTGCAGCTCCCCCCCCCCCGGCGCCTCGTGGATGCGGGGAGCGCCTTCCGCTCCCGCTCCCCGAGCGTTGCGCCACAGAGAGGACTTCCCCCTGTTTCAGACAGGCGGCGGGGACGGGCAGTTACAGCCCGCTCCCCTGCCGCACGGAGACGGGTGGCCAGCGGCCGCTCGTCACGTGGTGCCGATGCGCGCGGCTCGGCCGGGCCGCGCGTCCCGGCGCTCGCAGCGGGACGGGCCTCTCCTCTCCCTCCTGCCTCGGGCGTCTGCAGCACTTCCCCTCCGGCGGCCGGCGGCCGCTCTGCACGTGGCGCGGGTGCGCGCGGTCCGGCTGGGCCGCGCTCCCCGGCGTCTCCCGCGGGCGAAACGACTTCCCTCCCTCCTTCCATAAGTGCCTCCGGCCCTCCTCCTCCATCCCCGCGGTCGGCTCTCGGCGGCGTCCTGGGGGCACAAGCTGTGCCGGACGGCCGCGGCAGAGCTGCGGGGGGCGAGGGGGGGGTCAATATGCAGCTGGGGGATATGAGCCCAGGGCAGCGGGTAGCGGCTCCCGCTGTCCCCGGGACAATACAGGGCCCCATACTACCCCCCTCCAGCGGGGGGTTTAGCACACCGCACCTCAATTTAAATAATATTGGGCCGTTTGGGCCTAGTGTCGCCGGGGCGGGGGACGTGGCAGCGGCGGCCGCCACACCCGCCCCGGCGGCAGTCACATGGCAGGGTTTTCCCCCGGCCTCGGTGGCCTGCTCGGGCTCCTCCTGGGTGTCAGACGCCCCGACGCCATTAACGGCGCCCCCGCTCGTCGGTTTTCAAACCCCTCTCCACGCCCTTCCCGGTCCTTTTCAGTTTGGGTCCACACAGACATCCGTCTCGGCGGCTTATATGACGCCCGGCGGGGCGCTTTCGGTAGCAGCGCAGCAAGGCTTCGCGGGGAGCCAGTCCTTCCCCGGGGGTTTTGCGTGGCCTCCGGCTCCAGCATTCCCCTTAGCCGCCAGCATGCCTTCCATGGGCTTCATGACGGTGTCCGGCACACAGTTTTCCCCGCACGGGGCCAGCGCGGGCGCCGGCGTGCAGTCCACGTGGTCGGTCGGTGGCCCCCGAGTCGCGGTGCCCTTGCCGGCCTTTGCGGGCCTGCAGTCAGGGCAAGCACCGGGCGGTGGGTATCAGGTGGCACAGAGTTGGCCCCCTCTCGCGGCGCCCCCTCAGTTCCTTCCGGCGTCATACGGATGGGCGGGGGCGGGCGGCTGCCCGCCGCATACGGCGTGGCGGCCGTCTTACCCCGCGAGTTTCGGTGCAGTGAGCGGGTCAGCCTTTACGCAGTCGATCGGGTACACCTCGGCGGGGGCCCCCTCCCTGCAGCTGCCGGGCGGCCATCCGCCACGGAACGGGGGGACGGGCTCTCCGCCTCCGCATTTGCGGACAAGTGTTAATGATGTTCTGGTTCCCCCGGTGCCGGTTGTCCCCTCTTTTTCTCCCTTGCAGGTTCCGTCTAATTCAGGGGCTACGCCCGTCACGAGGCGAAGGTCACGGACAAGCGCGACTGCGAACGTGGAGGTACGGCCATCAGCGGAGGCGGGTGCAGCGGACGACGCGGTTCCGGGTCCTTCAAACTCCGGTGAGCTAAATATTCCTTTACACGTTTCAACTTGTAGTTCCTCGTCTTCTAGCAGCGTATCATCCGGCTCTCCGCGGCGCCCGCGTAAATTAGCTAGGCTCATCGCGCGGCGAATGGCCAAGGAGGCGCACAAGGTGGCCGCTCCTGCGCAGGTGGTCCCCTCCGACCCTCCCCGTTACGGCGAGATGGTACATTGCGCCAACACGGCAGTGACAAGAGGGGTTCGTAAGCGCATGCGGGAAAAAATACGTAAGGGGAAGTATGTAGACATATTCACCCTTACAGAGGAAATGCGGCAGGGTTTGGACGCGGCCAAGAAACCGGGTGGTATTGGGGAAAATGCGTTTCGCAATTTTCACCAGTGGCTGCGTGGGTTTTTGGTGTTCATGGCTTGCTACACGGAATCGCGTCCCGCGGAGTATGCCAACTTGGTGAAATATTTGTTTTTAGTACACGATATGTACTTAAAATCCAAGGGTTCCGCGTGGCGGGATTACGACGAGAAGTTTCGTCGCAATCAGGATGGCAACCCCACCGGGTTTTAAGGATGTTGAGGTGTGGTTGGAGGTCACGCAGCAGGTCAAACCCACCCCGGACGTCACGGCCAAGAAGCCCGGGGCGGCCGGGGCGGTGGCTTCTCGATTGACGGGAAAAGGCAAGTGCTTTGCCTACAACGACGGCAAATGCGGCAAAGGAACGGGCTGTCGTTTTCGCCACTCATGCAGGTTGTGCGGAGCCAGTCACCCGGCCAAGGAATGCACCGCGGCGACAGGCGGTAAGCCTGCCGCTTCCGCCGAGGCCGGTGGAATTGGCAAGTAAGGCCTTCTCCCCGATTATAGTTCCCGAGTTGCAGCGCTGGCTTACCTTGTACCCCGATGAGTCGGCGGCATCGTTTCTCTTGCAGGGCTTTCAGCACGGTTTTCGTTTGCCAATCCCGGATTCGGTGTATGTGGTTGCACGCCAGAATTTGAGATCGGCTCGGGAATTCCCGCAGGAAGTCCGGCGGAAGGTTGACGGGGAGATTGGGCTGGGGCGCATGGCTGGGCCCTACGCCCTTTCCCCGTTGCCCTCCTTGTGCATTTCCCCAGTAGGGGTAGTGCCCAAGAAGGCCATAGGTAAGTTTCGTTTGATACAGCACTTGTCGCACCCGCCGGGGCTGTCGGTCAACGACGCTATCCCGGAAGCCCAATGCAGAGTTCGATATCAGTCGTTTGACGACGCGCTGCGATTAGTGCGGGATTGTGGTCCGGGGAGTCTGTTGGCAAAATTGGACGTGGAGTCGGCCTTTCGGCTACTCCCGCTACACCCAGATTCCCTGCGGTTTCTTGGTTTCAAAATAGGGGGCGAATTCTACGTCGATCGGTGTCTCCCCATGGGTTGCTCTGTCTCCTGCGCCTACTTTGAGTGCTTTAGCACGTTTTTGCACTGGTGCGTCCAGACCGCCTCCGGGCAGATGGGGGTGGCTCACTACCTGGATGACTTTCTTTTTGTAGGCCCCGGAGACAGTTCGGTCTGTGGGGACATTCTCTCGGTGGCCAGGTCGTTATTCTGCGCTTTAGGGGTACCGGTTGCGCAGGATAAGTGCGAGGGTCCTTGCACTTGTCTTAGCTATTTAGGTATCGAGATTGACACGGTAGGGGGGTGCTGTCGCTTGCCCGAGGATAAGGTGCGGAAACTATTGGGTTTGATTACAGACTGTTTAGGAAAACGCAGGGTTCGGCTTAAACAGGTGCAGTCCTTGCTTGGTTCTCTCAATTTTGCGTGTCGGATTATCCCCATGGGTAGGATTTTCTGTCGCAAACTTGAGCGGGCCACCGCGGGGACGGTTCGACAGAATCACTCCGTGTACCTTTCCCGCGAGATCAAGGATGGTTTGCGGATTTGGGTCTCGTTCCTGGTGTCCTTCAACAGGGAAGTGTTGTGGCCCGCTCCTTGTTGTTCCAGTAAGCAGCTGCAGTTGTTCACGGATGCTTCAGGCAGTCGAGGTTTCGGCGCGTTCTTCGCTGGCTCATGGTGCGCTGCGGCCTGGCCGGCATCTTGGGTAACGCGTGGGTTTACCAAGAACCTGCTTCTGCTGGAATTGTTCCCGATCTTAGTGGCGCTTGAGTTATGGGCCGGACGGTTCGCAAATAGGGACATTTTGTTTCTTTGCGACAACTTAGGGGTAGTGCATGCGATTAATAACCAGCGTTCCTCATCTCCGCAGGCGCTGCGATTGCTAAGGCATTTAGTGTTGGTTTGTTTGCAGCGCAATATTAATTTTAGGGCTCGCCACGTACCTGGAGTTGACAATGGAATTGCGGATGCATTGTCCCGGTTCCAGTTTGACAAATTCAGGACGTTGGTTCCGGGAGCGGAGGCAGAGGGGTTACAGTGCCCACCTTCTGTCTGGCAGATGGTCGAAGCAGTCTAACGGCGTTGGCCAGGTGTGCACTGGCTCCCTCTACGCTACGAGCGTATGATGCTGCATGGCGGGATTGGTCAGCCTTTCAGAGTAGGTACGGGGTAGCAGGTGAGTCCTCGGCCGACGCCCTGTTGACCTTTGTTTGGGAGCATTACCAAAACGGTAGGTCAAAAGCGGCCATGGCTACTGCCCTTGCGGGCATCGCCTTTCACTCGCGACTCCACGGGACAACGGACCCCACGGGGTCATTTGTCCTTTCCAGAGCGCTGAAAGGTTGGGCTAGGTTGCACCCGGCGCCTGCGGATTCACGTAGGCCTATAACGTTGCAGCTGCTAGCGGAATTGCTGCGTGTGCTACCTCGGATTGCGTCCTCGGAATTTGAGGTGGCATTGTTTAGTAGCGCGTATGCCCTTGCCTTTTTCGGGGCTTTTCGGGTGAGCGAGCTAGTGGCGAGCAGCAAGGCGTCCCGGGAATCGGGTCTGCTCTACGAGAATGTGCGCTTGCAGGAGGGCCTGTTGCTCTGTAGGATTGTGCGGTCCAAGACAGATCAAACAGGTCGGGGTCGCTGGTTGTCCTTGGAGGCTCAGGGAGGTATGGGCGTTTGCCCGCTGCGGTTGACGCAAGAGTATGTGCGGTTAAGACCTCCGGGGGGCAACCAGTTGCTGGTGCACGCGCAGTTGGACCCTCTGACAAAGTTTCAGTTCTCATCGGTGTTCAAGAAATGTTTGACGGCGTTGGGCTTGCAGGAGGCGGACTTCGGTACTCATTCCTTTCGGATTGGGGCGGCTACCCATGCGGCGGCCGCTGGTTCATCACCAGCGGCTATTCGGGAGTTGGGTCGCTGGAAGTCGGCCTCCTATAAGTCCTATGTCCGTATAGATAAGTTATAAGTGCGCCTGTTGCGCTAACCCAAAAACGTGTTTACTCGTCGGTCTTTGAACGCTTACCGTTCAGGAATCGAGGGTGTGAAGCGAATTTTTAAAATTTTTCCTCCGAGGGGGCCTAATTTCAATTGGCTGTTCTACCAAGGTCCACGGGAGGTTTTTTGAGTTTTCTCCTTCACTTGGGTTTTATTGGTTACGTTGTGTTTAAGTTACAGATTATGTGCATAATCTGACATTAGGATATTTTCTTTTACAGCTGTCAGCAATTTTGGAGACCACATATGGATGGTTGGTCATTCATATGTTTTTTGGGCGGAGAAACATCCCATGGCATCTAGGGCGACTGAGATTTTTGGGTCCCGGCAATTTAGATGGTTAGGTGTTAGGGGCATGTTATGGGGTGATTTGTTGCGCGTCCTTTTTTCTAGGGAGCGCCGCTGGGGTCGCCCCAGTTGTATTATCATTCATCTGGGTGGTAATGATCTGGGCCGAGTTAAAGGCATAGACTTGATTTTGTCTATAAAGGCGGATGTGGTGGCGATACGTTGTCACTGGCCTGGGGTATGCATTGTCTGGTCGGAAATGGTGCCCCGTTTCCATTGGCGTGGTGCGGTGCGTTTCTCGGCGCTGGAGAAAGCACGCAAAAAGGTGAACTCGACGGTGTCTCTGTTTGTCAAGGCCATAGGCGGAGTGGCAATTAAGCATCCTCTGCTGGTGCTGCGGAACAGGCAGTTCTATAGAGACGATGGGGTTCACCTTTCTCCGGAAGGAGTGCAGTTTTTTCTGGAAGATATTTTCGGTCTTTTTCGTTAGAGCTAGTTAGTTTCTGGTTGGTTAAGGTTCTGTTTGCGGATGGCGGTGGCGGTTTGGAAAACCTTGGTGGCGGGAAATCGCTGCCAACCAGCTGTCACACAGGCATAAGTGGTCATTGTGGGGCTCCCTCTTTAAATGGACGGCAGGTGTGTCCTTTTCTTGCGGTTGGACATTTAGACGTTCCCCTGCGGGAACCGAACAGTTGCCAGAGAAAGAGGGGTAAGGCCAGCACAATGCGGGTTATGCGGGAAGGAGGCGGGGTATGTGTACTCCCCTCCTTGGTTTGGTGGTTTGTCATCTAGGTGACGGGTGCTGGTGTTTGGCAGCGGTTTTCTGTTTGCCATCCTCCAAACTAAAGTTAATATATATTCAATTCAATTCTAATTCGGCCTCAATTATTAGTTTAAAGAGTTGGTCAGCGATTAATAAACATCGTCTGACCTTTAACTCCAGCTACTGTGTCCGTGTCTTTATTTCAGTGTGTGGTGTGGTTTTATTTAGTGATAAGCTAGCTTAAGTAAAAGGTTTATGTAATCACAATAAAGTTATGAGCGGCTTAGATAAGCTGAAGGCTGCATAAGCCTGAGGCCATATAAGCGATCAACTTTTTGTGATTGGTTGTTAAATGACTAAGCAGTTGCTAGGCAGATCAGTTTTCCCGGTTGGTTTTTTCCTATTGGTTTAAGGGGTTGTGCATCAGGATGAAGAGGAGGGTCTTAGGTTAGTATATAGGGGGTGGCCATCTTGCTAGACTCCCTCTTGCCTTTCAGTTTATGACCGCCCGCCCTCCCAGAATGCGTCTACGTTTTTTGTTCTTGCTGTGGGCTATTGAAAGCCAGATTGGCGGGAAATCGCTGCCAACCAGCTGTCACACAGGCATAAGTGGTCATTGTGGGGCTCCCTCTTTAAATGGACGGCAGGTGTGTCCTTTTCTTGCGGTTGGACATTTAGACGTTCCCCTGCGGGAACCGAACGTTTGCCAGAGAAAGAGGGGTAAGGCCAGCACAATGCGGGTTATGCGGGAAGGAGGCGGGGTATGTGTACTCCCCTCCTTGGTTTGGTGGTTTGTCATCTAGGTGACGGGTGCTGGTGTTTGGCAGCGGTTTTCTGTTTGCCATCCTCCAAACTAAAGTTAATATATATTCAATTCAATTCTAATTCGGCCTCAATTATTAGTTTAAAGAGTTGGTCAGCGATTAATAAACATCGTCTGACCTTTAACTCCAGCTACTGTGTCCGTGTCTTTATTTCAGTGTGTGGTGTGGTTTTATTTAGTGATAAGCTAGCTTAAGTAAAAGGTTTATGTAATCACAATAAAGTTATGAGCGGCTTATTTAATATATCCGTTCTCTGCCTGAAAAAAGCGATACACACAGTGACTCAGTCAGTCACATACCATATCTGTGTGCACTGCTCAGGCTCAGGCCAGTGTGCTGCATCATCTATTATCTATATATAATATTATATATATCTGTCTGACTGCTCAGCTCACACAGCTTATAATTGTGGGGGAGACTGGGGAGCACTACTGCAGTGCCAGTTATAGGTTATAGCAGGAGCCAGGAGTACATAATATATTATATAGTGAGTGACCACCAGACACACAGTGCAGTTTATTTAATATATCCGTTCTCTGCCTGAAAAAAGCGATACACACAGTGACTCAGTCAGTCACATACCATATCTGTGTGCACTGCTCAGGCTCAGGCCAGTGTGCTGCATCATCTATTATCTATATATAATATTATATATATCTGTCTGACTGCTCAGCTCACACAGCTTATAATTGTGGGGGAGACTGGGGAGCACTACTGCAGTGCCAGTTATAGGTTATAGCAGGAGCCAGGAGTACATAATATATTATATAGTGAGTGACCACCAGACACACAGTGCAGTTTATTTAATATATCCGTTCTCTGCCTGAAAAAAGCGATACACACAGTGACTCAGTCAGTCACATACCATATCTGTGTGCACTGCTCAGGCTCAGGCCAGTGTGCTGCATCATCTATTATCTATATATAATATTATATATATCTGTCTGACTGCTCAGCTCACACAGCTTATAATTGTGGGGGAGACTGGGGAGCACTACTGCAGTGCCAGTTATAGGTTATAGCAGGAGCCAGGAGTACATAATATATTATATAGTGAGTGACCACCAGACACACAGTGCAGTTTATTTAATATATCCGTTCTCTGCCTGAAAAAAGCGATACACACAGTGACTCAGTCAGTCACATACCATATCTGTGTGCACTGCTCAGGCTCAGGCCAGTGTGCTGCATCATCTATTATCTATATATAATATTATATATATCTGTCTGACTGCTCAGCTCACACAGCTTATAATTGTGGGGGAGACTGGGGAGCACTACTGCAGTGCCAGTTATAGGTTATAGCAGGAGCCAGGAGTACATAATATATTATATAGTGAGTGACCACCAGACACACAGTGCAGTTTATTTAATATATCCGTTCTCTGCCTGAAAAAAGCGATACACACAGTGACTCAGTCAGTCACATACCATATCTGTGTGCACTGCTCAGGCTCAGGCCAGTGTGCTGCATCATCTATTATCTATATATAATATTATATATATCTGTCTGACTGCTCAGCTCACACAGCTTATAATTGTGGGGGAGACTGGGGAGCACTACTGCAGTGCCAGTTATAGGTTATAGCAGGAGCCAGGAGTACATAATATATTATATAGTGAGTGACCACCAGACACACAGTGCAGTTTATTTAATATATCCGTTCTCTGCCTGAAAAAAGCGATACACACAGTGACTCAGTCAGTCACATACCATATCTGTGTGCACTGCTCAGGCTCAGGCCAGTGTGCTGCATCATCTATATATATTATATATCTGTCTGACTGCTCAGCTCACACAGCTTATAATTGTGGGGGAGACTGGGGAGCACTACTGCAGTGCCAGTTATAGGTTATAGCAGGAGCCAGGAGTACATATTATATTAAAATTAAACAGTGCACACTTTTGCTGCAGGAGTGCCACTGCCAGTGTGACTGACCAGTGACCTGACCACACTGACCACCAGTATAGTTAGTAGTATACTTATATTGTGATTGCCTGAAAAAGTTAAACACTCGTCGTGTGACTTCACTTGTGTGTTTTTTTTTTTTTTATTCTATAAAAATAAAACTCATTCTGCTGACAGACAGTGTCCAGCAGGTCCGTCATTATATAATATATAATATATACCTGTCCGGCTGCAGTAGTGATATATATATATTTTTTATATCATTTATCATCCAGTCGCAGCAGACACAGTACGGTAGTTCACGGCTGTGGCTACCTCTGTGTCTCTGCACTCGGCAGGCAGTCCGTCCATAATTGTAATACCACCTAACCGTGGATTTTTTTCATTCTTCTTTATACATACATAGTTACATAGACATCTTCTCTTTATCAACCAGTCTATATTAGCTGCAGACACAGTACAGTACGGTAGTTCACGGCTGTGGCTACCTCTGTGTCTGCACTCGGCAGGCAGTCCGTCCATAATTGTATACCACCTAACCGTGGATTTTTTTCAGTCTTCTTTATACATACATAGTTACATAGACATCTTCTCTTTATCAACCAGTCTATATTAGCTGCAGACACAGTACAGTACGGTAGTTCACGGCTGTGGCTACCTCTGTGTCTGCAGTCGGCAGGCAGTCCATAATTGTATACTAGTATCCATCTCCATTGTTTACCTGAGGTGCCTTTTAGTTGTGCCTATTAAAATATGGAGAACAAAAATGTTGAGGTTCCAAAATTAGGGAAAGATCAAGATCCACTTCCACCTCGTGCTGAAGCTGCTGCCACTAGTCATGGCCGAGACGATGAAATGCCAGCAACGTCGTCTGCCAAGGCCGATGCCCAATGTCATAGTACAGAGCATGTCAAATCCAAAACACCAAATATCAGAAAAAAAAGGACTCCAAAACCTAAAATAAAATTGTCGGAGGAGAAGCGTAAACTTGCCAATATGCCATTTACCACACGGAGTGGCAAGGAACGGCTGAGGCCCTGGCCTATGTTCATGGCTAGTGGTTCAGCTTCACATGAGGATGGAAGCACTCAGCCTCTCGCTAGAAAAATGAAAAGACTCAAGCTGGCAAAAGCAGCACAGCAAAGAACTGTGCATTCTTCGAAATCCCAAATCCACAAGGAGAGTCCAATTGTGTCGGTTGCGATGCCTGACCTTCCCAACACTGGACGTGAAGAGCATGCGCCTTCCACCATTTGCACGCCCCCTGCAAGTGCTGGAAGGAGCACCCGCAGTCCAGTTCCTGATAGTCAGATTGAAGATGTCAGTGTTGAAGTACACCAGGATGAGGAGGATATGGGTGTTGCTGGCGCTGGGGAGGAAATTGACCAGGAGGATTCTGATGGTGAGGTGGTTTGTTTAAGTCAGGCACCCGGGGAGACACCTGTTGTCCGTGGGAGGAATATGGCCGTTGACATGCCAGGTGAAAATACCAAAAAAATCAGCTCTTCGGTGTGGAGGTATTTCACCAGAAATGCGGACAACAGGTGTCAAGCCGTGTGTTCCCTTTGTCAAGCTGTAATAAGTAGGGGTAAGGACGTTAACCACCTCGGAACATCCTCCCTTATACGTCACCTGCAGCGCATTCATAATAAGTCAGTGACAAGTTCAAAAACTTTGGGTGACAGCGGAAGCAGTCCACTGACCAGTAAATCCCTTCCTCTTGTAACCAAGCTCACGCAAACCACCCCACCAACTCCCTCAGTGTCAATTTCCTCCTTCCCCAGGAATGCCAATAGTCCTGCAGGCCATGTCACTGGCAATTCTGACGAGTCCTCTCCTGCCTGGGATTCCTCCGATGCATCCTTGCGTGTAACGCCTACTGCTGCTGGCGCTGCTGTTGTTGCCGCTGGGAGTCGATGGTCATCCCAGAGGGGAAGTCGTAAGCCCACTTGTACTACTTCCAGTAAGCAATTGACTGTTCAACAGTCCTTTGCGAGGAAGATGAAATATCACAGCAGTCATCCTACTGCAAAGCGGATAACTGAGGCGTTGACAACTATGTTGGTGTTAGACGTGCGTCCGGTATCCGCCGTTAGTTCACAGGGAACTAGACAATTTATTGAGGCAGTGTGCCCCCGTTACCAAATACCATCTAGGTTCCACTTCTCTAGGCAGGCGATACCGAGAATGTACACGGACGTCAGAAAAAGACTCACCAGTCTCCTAAAAAATGCAGTTGTACCCAATGTCCACTTAACCACGGACATGTGGACAAGTGGAGCAGGGCAGGGTCAGGACTATATGACTGTGACAGCCCACTGGGTAGATGTATGGACTCCCGCCGCAAGAACAGCAGCGGCGGCACCAGTAGCAGCATCTCGCAAACGCCAACTCTTTCCTAGGCAGGCTACGCTTTGTATCACCGCTTTCCAGAATACGCACACAGCTGAAAACCTCTTACGGCAACTGAGGAAGATCATCGCGGAATGGCTTACCCCAATTGGACTCTCCTGTGGATTTGTGGCATCGGACAACGCCAGCAATATTGTGTGTGCATTAAATATGGGCAAATTCCAGCACGTCCCATGTTTTGCACATACCTTGAATTTGGTGGTGCAGAATTTTTTAAAAAACGACAGGGGCGTGCAAGAGATGCTGTCGGTGGCCAGAAAAATTGCGGGACACTTTCGGCGTACAGGCACCACGTACAGAAGACTGGAGCACCACCAAAAACTACTGAACCTGCCCTGCCATCATCTGAAGCAAGAAGTGGTAACGAGGTGGAATTCAACCCTCTATATGCTTCAGAGGTTGGAGGAGCAGCAAAAGGCCATTCAAGCCTATACAATTGAGCACGATATAGGAGGTGGAATGCACCTGTCTCAAGTGCAGTGGAGAATGATTTCAACGTTGTGCAAGGTTCTGATGCCCTTTGAACTTGCCACACGTGAAGTCAGTTCAGACACTGCCAGCCTGAGTCAGGTCATTCCCCTCATCAGGCTTTTGCAGAAGAAGCTGGAGGCATTGAAGAAGGAGCTAAAAGGGAGCGATTCCGCTAGGCATGTGGGACTTGTGGATGCAGCCCTTAATTCGCTTAACAAGGATTCACGGGTGGTCAATCTGTTGAAATCAGAGCACTACATTTTGGCCACCGTGCTCGATCCTAGATTTAAAGCCTACCTTGGATCTCTCTTTCCGGCAGACACAAGTCTGCTGGGGTTGAAAGACCTGCTGGTGACAAAATTGTCAAGTCAAGCGGAACGCGACCTGTCAACATCTCCTCCTTCACATTCTCCCGCAACTGGGGGTGCGAGGAAAAGGCTCAGAATTCCGAGCCCACCCGCTGGCGGTGATGCAGGGCAGTCTGGAGCGACTGCTGATGCTGACATCTGGTCCGGACTGAAGGACCTGACAACGATTACGGACATGTCGTCTACTGTCACTGCATATGATTCTCTCAACATTGATAGAATGGTGGAGGATTATATGAGTGACCGCATCCAAGTAGGCACGTCACACAGTCCGTACTTATACTGGCAGGAAAAAGAGGCAATTTGGAGGCCCTTGCACAAACTGGCTTTATTCTACCTAAGTTGCCCTCCCACAAGTGTGTACTCCGAAAGAGTGTTTAGTGCCGCCGCTCACCTTGTCAGCAATCGGCGTACGAGGTTACATCCAGAAAATGTGGAGAAGATGATGTTCATTAAAATGAATTATAATCAATTCCTCCGCGGAGACATTGACCAGCAGCAATTGCCTCCACAAAGTACACAGGGAGCTGAGATGGTGGATTCCAGTGGGGACGAATTGATAATCTGTGAGGAGGGGGATGTACACGGTGATATATCGGAGGGTGAAGATGAGGTGGACATCTTGCCTCTGTAGAGCCAGTTTGTGCAAGGAGAGATTAATTGCTTCTTTTTTGGGGGGGGTCCAAACCAACCCGTCATATCAGTCACAGTCGTGTGGCAGACCCTGTCACTGAAATGATGGGTTGGTTAAAGTGTGCATGTCCTGTTTTGTTTATACAACATAAGGGTGGGTGGGAGGGCCCAAGGACAATTCCATCTTGCACCTCTTTTTTCTTTTCTTTTTCTTTGCATCATGTGCTGATTGGGGAGGGTTTTTTGGAAGGGACATCCTGCGTGACACTGCAGTGCCACTCCTAGATGGGCCCGGTGTTTGTGTCGGCCACTAGGGTCGCTAATCTTACTCACACAGTCAGCTACCTCATTGCGCCTCTTTTTTTCTTTGCGTCATGTGCTGTTTGGGGAGGGTTTTTTGGAAGGGCCATCCTGCGTGACACTGCAGTGCCACTCCTAGATGGGCCCGGTGTTTGTGTCGGCCACTAGGGTCGCTAATCTTACTCACACAGCTACCTCATTGCGCCTCTTTTTTTCTTTGCGTCATGTGCTGTTTGGGGAGGTTTTTTTGGAAGGGCCATCCTGCGTGACACTGCAGTGCCACTCCTAGATGGGCCCGGTGTTTGTGTCGGCCACTAGGGTCGCTTATCTTACTCACACAGCGACCTCGGTGCAAATTTTAGGACTAAAAATAATATTGTGAGGTGTGAGGTATTCAGAATAGACTGAAAATGAGTGTAAATTATGGTTTTTGAGGTTAATAATACTTTGGGATCAAAATGACCCCCAAATTCTATGATTTAAGCTGTTTTTTAGTGTTTTTTGAAAAAAACACCCGAATCCAAAACACACCCGAATCCGACAAAAAAAATTCGGTGAGGTTTTGCCAAAACGCGTTCGAACCCAAAACACGGCCGCGGAACCGAACCCAAAACCAAAACACAAAACCCGAAAAATTTCAGGCGCTCATCTCTAATTTATATCGCAAAATACATGAAACATTGTAGCTGTGATTTCCGGGGAGAATTGTTGAAACTAGTCATACCATTCTCCCACTTTCTACCACTTGTTGAACTACTGTATGACAGTCTAAATGCCTCTTTTTAACATATTGTCTAACTAATTTAATAACAGCTCTAATGTATTAAGCAAATATGATGCCTATGTGCAAAACATTTCCCCCTCTTCCCCTCGTTCCCTCCTTCTGTGTTTACCCTTGTTGTCTGTGTTTTCTTCTCCCACTTTCTTTTAATGTGATAACTTAGTTGATATTTTATATTATTGAATACTGTTCTTTTATCAAAAAGGAATGATAACCAATATTTCATAGTTCTCAAACAAGATTGTTTTTGTTATAATCACCAGACGTCTCCCGGGAAGATCACTCTAGGAATTCCTTCAGGTAAGTGTTCTGCAGTCTCGCTCTTTCAGCAGGTGTGGTGGGGTCCCCTTTAGGGAGCCAACCCTTATCTAGGGTCTTTTTCAAGGCAGAGTAATAGTCCCAAGTGCGTGTACGGATATTTAAACCCCTAATGTCCAATCAGCATAAGCCATTTAAAAACAGTGCAGCTGTTTTAATTCAACTTCGTCAGAAGGCGTCTGGTTTCCTAGCTAACGGGGGAAGCTGTTTGGTCCTGAGTGGAACGTCACTTCCACTCCATCACTTCCGGCTTCCGGGGAGTTCTTCTTTTGTGTAGCATCCGGTTGCCTGGGTAACGGGAGAAGCCGCTCGATCTGGAGCAGAACGTAACTTCTGTTACGTCACTTCCAGCAACAGGGAGTTCCCTCGTTGCCCCAGTGATGAGGGAAGCCGCTCGTTCCGACTTGCCGCGTCATCTCCACCACGTCACATCATAGGACAGCGGGCGGCTAATACAAAGAAACTCCATGGATACATATTAATTCACATTCCTCTATAATTACATCTCCACTGTTCGTTCTTTTATAGCGCCATGTCCGAGTTGTTATAATAGCAGGAATCAAAAACTAGGCTTGTCATCTCTCATTTATGAAATTTAAACTGTTATTTTTAGAAATATTCCAGGGATGATGTGCTTTATATATTTATTTATTTTTATCCTTAATAGGCTGTCCATTTTACTTGATTTTGTATATGGACTTTGAACAAGGACATTATTTAAAAATCCGGGATGACAATATGAGAGATGACAAGCCTCGTTTTTGATTTCTGATATTATAACAACTTGGATATGGCGTTATAAAAGGACAAACAGTGGAGATGTAATTATAGAGGAATGTGAATTAATATGTATCCATGGCGTTTCTTTGTATTAGCCACCCGCTGTCCTATGATGTGACGTGGTGGAGGTAACGATGCACATCGGAACGAGCGGTTTCCCTCTTCGCTGGGGTAACGAGGGAACTCCCTGTTGCCGGAAGTGACGTAACAGAAGTTTCGCTCTGCACCGGATCAAGCAGCTTCCCCCTTTACCCAGGCAACCGGATGCTACACGAAAGAAAAACTCAGCGGCTTCCGTAAGTGATGGAGTAGAAGTGACGTTCTGCTCAGGACCGAACAGCTTCCCCCGTTACCTAGGAAACTGGACGCCTTTTTACGAAGTTGAATTAAAATAGCTGTACTGTTTTTAAATGGCTTATGCTGATTGGACATTTGGGGTTTAAACATCCGTACACGCACTTGGGACTATTACTCTACCTTGAAAAAGACCCAAGATAAGGGTTGAAACGCGTTGGCTACCTAAAGGGGACCCCACCACACCTGCTGAAAGAGCAAGACTGCTGAACACTTGAAGAAATTCCCAGAGTGATCTTCCCGGGAGACGTCTGGTGATTATAACAAAAACAAGCTGGTTTGAGAACTATGAAATATTGGTTCTCATTCCTTTTTGGTAATTGCTCTGCACTTTAACTACAGCAGGGATTGGAGGGGATTTCCCTATTTTTGACCTTTTAATACTGTTTGTTGGATTGTATATTATGTGTTTTACTGATTAAATGTACTGTACTACACATGCTATTCTTATCTTTTCTTCTTATATGCTGAGTGGTGTCGACATGCCGGCATATTGAAGGAAGACACTTTCAACAAGCAGAAATTGCATCTCCCAAGGGATGTATTTTTGGTTTCTCTATGATTGTGTGTGACCGATTTTTACGTTTGCTACACGATTTATTCACCTTGTGGCGCCTGGCAGGAAACGTATCCGCTTTCTGTTTTCATAATCATTTGTTTCCTTGGGTGGTATTGGGAGATACACCCTTTGGATACTCTGTACTGCAAGGCTGCCTAATCTAAAGGGCGGTTCATAGGTGACCAACATTTCTATTATATGTTCTTTTATTGATATGTATATTGTGTTTTTGCCAACTATTCCTATAGTTTACTTTTTGAACACACTCGTAGTATTAATGGAGATTTTGATTTTGTTGATTATATCATACCTGGATGAACTTTGAACCGGATCCGCAGATCCCTATTTATATTCCATGTGAACATTAAGTAATGGGATTGTGTGTCCCACTCGCTGACTTTATATGACAGTCATTTCTGTATATGATTCCAGTCAACTCTTTTTTTTTTTCTCTCCACTTATCAACTCAATGATTTTACATTGTAATGATTATATTGTTGCCAACTGTACAAAATGTATTGCGTTTTAATACTTTGAGTATGCTTTTTGTAAAAAACAAAAAACACAATAAATAGATTTTGAAAAAGAAAAACAAGGACGTTTTAATGTTCCAGACCCCAATTGTGAAGGTACATTTAGCATGACAAGATTGTAGTCCGGACCTACATTCTTTTATAGAACAAAGAGTGAGTGAAATCAAAGTGTGGCGCTCCTTTAAATCTATATGCAAGTGGAAATGACTGTAATGACTTTTTATATATTGACAGAAATAATTTCAGCAGTATACATCTGTCATTATATGAAAAGTCATTACAGTCATTTCCACTCGCATATAGATTTAAAGGAGCGCCACACTTTGATTTCACTCACTCTTTGTTCTATATTGTTATTGTTTTGGGGGGTGAGGGAGACGCCCCATTGTGTGATTTTGATTGAGGCTGCACCTTTTTATTGCGCACCAGATAGAAACCAGTTCCTTTTTGTATTTAGTTAAGTTTCCACTACATTCTTTTATGTTTTTTGTACTCCATACCACCTGCCTTCCAATTTGCTGTTGGACTTTTAAGGATTTCCATGTTGTTTTTTTAACCTTTTAATTGCTGGATAAATAAAATAAGCTTTTTTCTGTCTAATCTGGGTTCCACGTGTGTCATGGCTTTATAATAATGGATAATGATACCTTTATGTGCGGATTCGGATTGTCTGAACTGTGAGTGTGGGTATGTATTGTTGTTACCACCCCGGTGAATTTTGAGTGTGGTCACTAGTAAAGAAACCTTGGTGTGCACAGCTACTCCACTGTTATGCAAGACTTTAGGTAATCCTATGCAAATATAATTATCTGTAGACACCACATACTCCAGAAGTCCAACTGGGAGTAAAAGCTATCTAGAAAATAATTGAAATTGGTCAGTGAAAGAAACCTTGATAAGAGGAACACATCCACGAAATGTGAGTTTTGGGTACGCCTTATTAAATTCTTGATTCTAGATATTCACCTGTATGTCGTTGGTCCCTACCCTTTATTTAAAGAAAATAAGAATTTACTCACCGGTAATTCTTTTTCTCGTAGTCCGTAGTGGATGCTGGGAACTCCGTAAAGACCATGGGGAATAGCGGGCTCCGAAGGAGGCTGGGCACTCTAGAAAGATTTATGACTACCTGGTGTGCACTGGCTCCTCCCACTATGACCCTCCTCCAAGCCTCAGTTAGGACACCGTGCTCGGACGAGCTGACATAATAAGGAAGGATTTTGAATCCCGGGTAATACTCATACCAGCCACACCCATCACACCGTACAACTCGTGATACTATATCCAGTTTTACAGCATGAAAACAACAGAGCCTCTCAACAGATGGCTCAACAATAACCCTTTAGGTAACAATAACTATTTACAAGTATTGCAGACAATCCGCACTTGGGATGGGCGCCCAGCATCCACTACGGACTACGAGAAAAAGAATTACCGGTGAGTAAATTCTTATTTTCTCTGACGTCCTAGTGGATGCTGGGAACTCCGTAAGGACCATGGGGATTATACCAAAGCTCCCAAACGGGCGGGAGAGTGCGGGTGACTCTGCAGCACCGAATGAGAGAACTCCAGGTCCTCCTCAGCCAGGGTATCAAATTTGTAAAATTTTGCAAACGTGTTTGCCCCTGACCAAGTAGCAGCTCGGCAAAGTTGTAAAGCCGAGACCCCTCGGGCAGCCGCCCAAGATGAGCCCACCTTCCTCGTGGAATGGGCATTTACAGATTTTGGCTGTGGCAGGCCTGCCACAGAATGAGCAAGCTGAATTGTACTACAAATCCAGCGAGCAATAGTCTGCTTGGAAGCAGGAGCACCCAGCTTGTTGGGTGCATATAGGATAAACAGCGAGTCAGATTTTCTGACTCCAGCCGTCCTGGAAACATATATTTTCAGGGCCCTGACAACGTCTAGCAACCTGGAGTCCTCCAAATCCCTAGTAGCCGCAGGCACCACAATAGGCTGGTTCAGGTGAAACGCTGACACCACCTTAGGGAGAAACTGGGGACGAGTCCTCAATTCTGCCCTATCCATATGGAAAATCAGATAAGGGCTTTTACATGATAAAGCCGCCAATTCTGACACTCGCCTGGCCGAAGCCAAGGCCAATAACATGACCACTTTCCACGTGAGATATTTCAGATCCACGGTTTTTAGTGGCTCAAACCAATGTGATTTTAAGAAACTCAACACCACGTTGAGATCCCAAGGTGCCACAGGAGGCACAAACGGGGGCTGAATATGCAGCACACCTTTCACAAATGTCTGAACTTCAGGTACTGAAGCTAGTTCTTTTTGAAAGAAAATCGACAGAGCCGAGATCTGTACTTTAATGGAGCCTAGTTTTAGGCTCATATTCACTCCTGCTTGCAGGAAATGCAGAAATCGACCTAGTTGAAATTCCTCTGTTGGGGCCTTTCCGGCCTCGCACCAAGCAACATATTTCCGCCATATGCGGTGGTAATGCTTTGCAGTTACATCTTTCCTTGCTTTAATTAGCGTAGGAATGACTTCCTCCGGAATGCCCTTTTCCTTCAGGATCCGGCGTTCAACCGTCATGCCGTCAAACGCAGCCGCGGTAAGTCTTGGAACAGACAGGGCCCCTGCTGCAGCAGGTCCTGTCTGAGTGGCAGAGGCCATGGGTCCTCTGAGATCATCTCTTGAAGTTCCGGGTACCACGCTCGTCTCGGCCAATCCGAAACCACGAGAATTGTGTTTACTCCTCGCTTTCTTATTATTCTCAATACCTTTGGTATGAGAGGCAGAGGAGGGAACACATAAACCGTCTGGTACACCCACGGTGTCACTAGAGCGTCCACAGCTATCGCCTGAGGGTCCCTTGACCTGGCGCAATATCTTTTAAACTTTTTGTTGAGGCGGGACGCCATCATGTCCACCTGTGGTTTTTCCCAACGGTTTACCAGCATCTGGAAGACTTCTGGATGAAGTCCCCACTCTCCCGGGTGGAGGTCGTGTCTGCTGAGGAAGTCTGCTTCCCAGTTGTCCACTCCCGGAATGAACACTGCTGACAGTGCTAGTACATGATTCTCCGCCCATCAGAGAATTCTTGTGGCTTCTGCCATTGCCATCCTGCTTCTTGTGCCGCCCTGTCGATTTACATGGGCGACTGCCGTGATGTTGTCTGACTGGATCAGCACCGGCTGGTGTAGGAGCAGGGATTTTGCTTGACTTAGGGCATTGTAAATGGCCCTTAGTTCCAGAATATTTATGTGAAGGGAAGTCTCCTGACTCGACCATAGTCCTTGGAAGTTTCTTCCCTGTGTGACTGCCCCCCAGCCTCGAAGGCTGGCATCCGTGGTCACCAGGACCCAGTCCTGTATGCCGAACCTGCGGCCCTCTAGAAGATGGGCACTCTGCAGCCACCACAGTAGAGACACCCTGGTTCTTGGAGACAGGGTTATTAAGCGATGCATCTGAAGATGCGATCCGGACCATTTGTCCAACAGGTCCCACTGAAAAATTCTGGCATGGAACCTGCCGAAGGGAATTGCTTCGTAAGAAGCTACCATCTTTCCCAGGACCCGCGTGCAATGATGCACCGATACCTGTTTTGGTTTCAGGAGGTCTCTGACTAGAGATGACAACTCCCTGGCTTTCTCCTCCGGGAGAAACACTTTTTTATGGACTGTATCCAGAATCATACCCAGGAACAGTAGACGTGTCGTCGGAACCAGCTGTGACTTTGGGATATTCAGAATCCAGCCGTGCTGGTGCAGCACTTCCTGAGATAGTGCTACTCCCACCAACAACTGTTCCTTGGACCTCGCCTTTATTAGGAGATCGTCCAAGTACGGGATAATTAAAACTCCCTTCTTTCGAAGGAGTATCATCATTTCCGCCATAACCTTGGTAAATACCCTCGGTGCCGTGGACAGTCCAAACGGCAGCGTCTGGAATTGGTAATGGCAATCCTGTACCACAAATCTGAGGTACTCCTGGTGAGGATGGTAAATGGGGACATGCAAGTAAGCATCCTTGATGTCCAGGGTTACCATGTAATCCCCCTCGTCCAGGCTTGCAATAACCGCCCTGAGCGATTCCATCTTGAACTTGAATTTTTTTATGAATGTGTTCAAGGATTTCAAATTTAGAATGGGTCTCACCGAACCGTCCGGTTTCGGCACCACAAATAGTGTGGAATAGTAACCCCGGCCTTGTTGAAGTAGGGGTACCTTGATTATCACCTGCTGGGAATACAGCTTGTGAATTGCCGCTAGCACCGCCTCCCTGTCTGAGGGAGCAATCGGCAAGGCAGATTTTAGGAACCGGTGGGGTGGAGACGCCTCGAATTCCAGTTTGTACCCTTGAGATACTATTTGAAGGATCCAGGGATCCACCTGTGAGCGAGCCCACTGATCGCTGAAACTCTTGAGGCAGCCCCCCACCGTACCTGGCTCCGCCTGTGGAGCCCCACCGTCATGCGGCGGACTTGGAAGAAGAAGCGGGGGAGGACTTTTGCTCCTGGGAACCAGCTGTTTGATGCAGCCTTTTTCCCCTACCTCTGCCTCTGGACAGAAAAGACCCGCCTTTTCCACGCTTGTTTTTCTGGGTCCGAAAGGACTGAACCTGATAAAACGGCGCCTTTTTAGGCTGTGAGGGGACATGGGCTAAAAATGCTGACTTCCCAGACGTTGCTGTGGAAACTAGGTCCGAGAGACCATCCCCAAATAATTCCTCACCCTTATAAGGCAAAACTTCCATGTGCCTTTTAGAATCTGCATCTCCTGTCCACTGGCGAGTCCATAAGCCTCTCCTAGCAGAAATGGACAATGCACTTACTTTTGATGCCAGCCGGCAGATTTCCCTCTGTGCATCTCTCATATATAAGACTGAGTCTTTGATATGGTCTATGGTTAATAGGATCGTGTCTCTGTCTAGTGTGTCAATATTTTCTGACAGTGTATCTGACCACGCAGCGGCAGCACTGCACATCCAAGCTGACGCAATAGCTGGCATAAGTATAATGCCTGAGTGTGTGTATACAGACTTCAGTATCGCCTCCTGCTTTCTATCAGCAGGTTCCTTGAGGGCGGCCGTATCCGGAGACTGTAGTGCCACCTTTTTAGACAAACGTGTGAGCGCTTTATCCACCCTAGGGGGTGTTTCCCAACGTGACCTATCCTCTGGCGGGAAAGGGAACGCCATTAGTACCTTCTTAGGAATTACCAATTTTTTATCAGGGAAAGCCCACGCTTCTTCACACACTTCATTTAATTCATCTGATGGGGGAAAAACTACGGGTAGTTTTTTCTCCCCAAACATAATACCCTTTTTAGTGGTACCTGTATTTATATCAGAAATGTGTAACACCTCTTTCATTGCCTCAATCATGCAGTGAATGGCCTTAGTGGGCATCAGGTTAGACTCATCGTCGTCGACACTGGTCATCTGCGTCTGCGGTCTGAGGTAGCGGGCGTTTCAGAGCCCCTGATGACCTTTGAGACGCCTGGACAGGCACGAGCTGAGAAGTCGGCTGTCCCACATTTGGTATGTCGTCAAATTTCTTATGTAAAGAGTCTATACGTGCACTCATTTCTTTCCATAAGGTCATCCACTCAGGTGTCTGCCCCGCAGGGGGTGACATCCCTCCTAAAGGCATCTGCTCCGTCTCCACATCATTATCCTCATCAAACATGTCGACACAGCCGTACCGACACACCGCACACACACACAGGGAATGCTCTATCAGAGGACAGGACCCACAAAAGCCCTTTGGGGGGGACAGAGTGAGAGTATGCCAGCACACACCAGAGCGCCATATAATACAGGGACTAACTGAGTTATGTCCCCTATAGCTGCTTTTTCTATATAACTGTATACTGCGCCTTAAATTTAGTGCCCCCCCCCTCTCTTTTTTACCCTTTTCTGTAGTGTAGACTGCAGGGGAGAGCCAGGGAGCTTCCTTCCAGCGGAGCTGTGAGGGAGAAATGGCGCCAGTGTGCTGAGGGAGATAGCTCCGCCCCTTTTCCGCGGACTATTCTCCCGCTTTTTTCTATATTCTGGCAGGAGTATTTTTCACATATATAGCCTCTGGGGCTATATATTGTGGTATTTTTGCCAGCCAAGGTGTTATTATTGCTTCTCAGGGCGCCCCCCCCCAGCGCCCTGCACCCTCAGTGACCGGAGTGTGAAGTGTGTGTGAGGAGCAATGGCGCACAGCTGCAGTGCTGTGCGCTACCTTGGTGAAGACTGATGTCTTCTGCCGCCGATTTTCCGGACCTCTTCTTGCTTCTGGCTCTGTAAGGGGGACGGCGGCGCGGCTCCGGGACCGAACACCAAGGACTGGGCCTGCGGTCGATCCCTCTGGAGCTAATGGTGTCCAGTAGCCTAAGAAGCCCAAGCTGGCTGCAAGCAGGCAGGTTCGCTTCTTCTCCCCTTAGTCCCTCGCTGCAGTGAGCCTGTTGCCAGCAGGTCTCACTGAACATAAAAAACCTACTTTCTATACTTTCTCTCTAAAGGCTCAGGAGAGCCCCTAGTGTGCATCCAACCTCGGCCGGGCACGAAATTTAACTGAGGCTTGGAGGAGGGTCATAGTGGGAGGAGCCAGTGCACACCAGGTAGTCATAAATCTTTCTAGAGTGCCCAGCCTCCTTCGGAGCCCGCTATTCCCCATGGTCCTTACGGAGTTCCCAGCATCCACTAGGACGTCAGAGAAACCTTTATGCACCTGGCTTTTTCCACTCGACAAGTGAGTTTTGGTACACCGGATGCTATTTATTCTTTGGTCGTCTGAATTGTATTATATCGGCCTCTCAAGTAATATAAGAACTGTCAAGCATTGTGAAATAGTACTACACATTGTTTCATTTTTTGTTTATTTGCATGAATAACTATCAGAAGAAAAACATCACTTAGATCTGTCAACTATGAATTACTAGACTCACTGGTTTGATCACCTTTATTTAAGTGTTGCCTTTGATCTATTGTCTCCTTCTATGTATCCTGTCATTC
Organism: Pseudophryne corroboree; assembly: GCF_028390025.1. NCBI lineage: Eukaryota > Metazoa > Chordata > Amphibia > Anura > Myobatrachidae > Pseudophryne > Pseudophryne corroboree. The sequence goes on along the minus strand of NC_086444.1, from coordinate 317,788,439 downwards.
ACGGTGATGTCGTATAGGGTCAAGTTGAGAATAGTAGCAGTGTTTTTAATATGCCAAGTCAGAACATGAATCATACTGGGACCTACCCATTGGATTTGTATAAATAATACTTTGATAAAAGATGGTTGTGTGGTGGTGTTTTATATAAATAAAATATTACAACATTCAGGGCACTACAGTGTTCTACAAGTGCCCTGGCAGCCACAAAAATTGGCAATGACAGTACGTGTGGAGACCTGTAGTATGCCAAAAAAATAAAATAAAACATTTATTCTAACCATTTATTATCCCACACCCACTGCCCATGGTGCTGGGATTTTTTTTTTACCAGTAGAAGGGCATTTTATGCTACAGGCCTGATACCCCTAGAGAATACAGCAATACTGACCAGCATAATGATGGTGGGCACTATGGTGGGGACAATCAATGCTCTATTGGCACTAGCCCTTACTGGTAATACCCAGTTCTGGTAATGGAGATTTGGGGGAACTCCACACTCTGTTCCCCCCTGATTTTTTTCAATACCATTCTAAGCTGAAGCACAAGTGCTGGTTCCAATTTTTGCGGCACACATTTTGTTGTTATTAAATTCTACTTTTAAACATGAAAAAGACTATAAAGCTGCTGTGTTTTTGCAGTCGCTTTGTAGAGATATACACACTTGGGAACCAACTGTGATTGACAGCAGGTTCAGTTTAGACCTTTACTAAATATTGTGGTTTTGAGCTGGAACTCAAAGTTGATCCACAGATATTTGCTTTGTTTTCCGCATGCTTGTAATATTTTTGATCAAGAAAAGACATTGTTTTTTCAGTTGTGTATAGTTGCTTTAAAAGTACAGTTTATAATCTCTTGGCATGCAAGAGCTTCCTTCCCGAAGTCCTCTTGCTAAATACCTTCCTTGATGGCTTTTTTCTTGTGGATGGAATGAATTTAAGGATTAAAGCTATGAAAAAATGAACTAAATATGAATGGATAATGGATCTATTTATCAAGGGCTAAGTACTTTTGTGACTTTTAGCTTGCCTTTGACATGATTAATATGTCCCATACATACTGTAGACAAAAAAATATGATCTTCAGCAACCACAGCATTGTTTGAGTCTTTAATATCAAAGCAGATTAAAAGTTTAATTCCCCCCCCCTTCAAATTATATGTTTATGGATCAATGGGTCGACAATGGGTCAACCTGGATAAGGTCAACAGTCATTAGGGCCACTATTGGTCCACATGTACATGGGAAAAAAGTTGCCACAGTGAAAAGGTTGAAACAGAAAAGGTTGATGTGACTTGTTTTTGGTGTTATTTTTTCCGTAACATAACTAGGAACCCCAATTAGTGCACTGCATCTCCTTGCATGGCGAAGGAACAAGGTGCCTCGCTGTGCTCAGCACAGGTTACAATTCCCATTCGTAGTTCACGTGGATGGTAAAGTATGAAAAAGTTAAAAATGAAAAGATTGTAAAAAAGACATGTTGACCTTTTCATGTATCGACCTGACCCATGTCTCATTTTTTTATACTGTCAACCTTTACTGTTGACCTTGTCCATGTCGACCCATAGTGGTCAACCTATTGACTGTCTACCTACCTTCTTGTTACCGATTATATATACACTGACATATACAATCAGAATTTTAATTCAGCTGTACATTTTTTCATAAGACTACTAAGGAGACATTTTCATAAATGTATAAACACTGGAGATGTACGGCAGGCACTTTTCGTGTTTTGGTTTTGGTTCTGGTTCCATGCTCGTGTTTTGGATCTGGATTGGTTTTGCCAAAACCACCCTTTCGTGTTTTGGCTTTAGTTTTGGTTTTGGATCTGGATGATTTTTGGAAAAAACATAAAAACAGCTAAAATCACAGAATTTTGGGGTAATTTTGATCCTATGGTATTATTTACCTCAATAACATTAATTTCCACTCATTTCCAGTCTATTCTGAATACCTCACACCTCACAATATTGTTTTTAGGCCAAAAGGTTGCACCGAGGTGGCTGCATGACTAAGCTAAGCGACATAAGTGTGCAGCACAAACACCTGGGCCATCTAGGAGTGGCACTGCAGTGGCAGACAGGATGGCAGATTTAAAAACTAGGCCCCAAAAAGCACATGATGCAAAGAAGAAAAAGAGGTGCAATGAGGTAGCTATATGACTAAGCTAAGCGACACCAGTGTGCAGCACAAACACCTGGCCCATCTAGTAGTGGCACTGCAGTGTCAGACAGGATGGCACTTTAAAAAACTAGGACCCAAACAGCACATCATGCAAAGAAGTAAAAGAGGTGCAATGAGGTAGCTGTATGACTAAGTTAAGCAGCACAAGTGTGCGGCACAAACATCTGGCCTATGTAGGGTTGGCACTGCAGTCCCACTGCACTAATGGCAGATACCAGACGCATGTCTTACACCAACATAACTGTCAAGGCCTCAGTTATCCGCTTTGCAACAGGATGACTGCTGTCATATTTCATCTTCCTCGCAAAGGACTGTTGGACAGTCATTTTCTTAGTTGAAGTAGTACAAGTGGTCTTCTGACTTCCTCTCTGGGATGACAATTGACTCCCAGCAGCAACAACAGCAGCAGCAGCAGCAGCAGTGGGAGGAAGTGGTTCTTGATCTTTCCCTATTTTATCCTCCAAATTTTTGTTCTCCATTATTTTTCAGGAGTTATATAACAAAATGCAGCAAAGGAGAGCATACCTCTACACCACACAGGGCATACCCTGTAAAAATTATTTGGATTAAATATTAATATATACAGCACAGAACAGCACAACTGGACTTATATGGCAGCACCATTGGACTGGACTTATACGGCCGCACCACTGGACTGGATTTTAACGGCAGTACCACTGGATTTATACTGCAGTACCACTGGACATATACGGCAGTGTTACTGGAATTATATGGCAGTACCAATGGACATATACGGCAGTAACACTGGACTTATACAGCAGTATCACTGGACTGTATTTATACGGCAGTACCACTGGACATATATGGCAGTAAAACTGGAATTATATGGCAGTACCATTGGACATATACGGCAGTATCACTGGACTGGATCTATAAAACCAGTACCACTGGATTTATACGGCAGTACCACTGAACTTATATGGCAGTACCACTGGACTGGATTTATATGGCAGCATCAAATGACTTATACACCAGTACCACTGGAATTAAACGGCAGTATCACTGGACTTATACGCCAGTACCACTGAACTTATATGCCAGTATCACTGGAATTATACGGCAGTACCACTGGACTGGATTTATACAGCAGCATCACTTGAATTATACGCCAGTACCACTGGAATTATATGGCAGTATCACTGGACTTATATGGTAGTATCAATGTAATTATACGGAAGTGTCACTGGAATTATATGGCAGTACCACTGGACATATATGGCAGTATCACTGGAATTATATGGCAGTACCACTGGACATATACGGCAGTATCACTGGAATTATATAGCAATACCACTGGACTTATAAATCCAGTCCAGTGATACTGCCGTATAAGGCAGTACCACTGGACACATACGTCAGTATCACTGGACATATACGGCAGTATCACTGGACTAGATTTATACGCCAGTACCACTGGATTTATACGGCAGTACCACTGGACATAGACGGCAGTATCACTGGAATTATATGGCAGTACTACTGGACATATACGGCAGTATCACTGGATTTATACGGCAGTACTGCTGGACATATATACGGCAGTATCACTGGACATATACGGCAGTACCACTGGACTTATATAGCAGCACAGGGACATCACCACTGGACTAATGCAGGACAACACAGCACCACTGAAATGGACTGGACTTATACAGCAGCACTGGACATATGGCAGCAGAGGACACCACCACTGTGACTGAACTAGTCAGTCACAACATACTCCCACCGGCGCAGCCGCCAGTCTCTTGTTGCAGCCTGTCACCCACCGCCGCATAACTCCCAATCCGCACCACCTCTGCAAGGGACTCGGGAGCACTGCATTCCCCTCTGCCCGGCCGCTATCTGAGGCAGTCACCTAGAGTCCCGCCGGTGCCTGTCTCCCACCGCTGCCTCTGCAGGTGACTTGGGAGCGTTGCCAATGCTGCCAGCTCCTGGGTCTCTGCCTCCTCTACCTTCCATTGACAGCCCTGGATGCTGGATCAGACGTCTCACAGTCTCTGCCCTGCGCCCTGAGGAGCTGTTAGCTGGGGAGGACTAGGTGGAACGAGAATAGGAGATGATTTCCAGCTGGTCATAGGTAAATATAAAACTTTCTCTCTCTCCTCTCTCTTTCTCTTGTAAAAAGGGGGACTCTGCCTGCTTAATGAGTAAAAAGGGGGACTCTGCTGTTGTAATTTGCAAAAAAAAGGGGGACTCTGCCTGCCTTATGTGTAAAAAGGGGGACTCTGCGGTTGAAATGTGTAAAAAAGGGTGATTCTGCCTGCCTAATGTGTAAAAAAGGGGACTCTGCCTGCTTAATGTGTAAAAAGGGGAACTCTGTTGTTGTAATGTGTAAAAAAAAAAGACAATCTGCCTGCCTAGTGTGTAAAAAAGGGGGACTCTGCCTGCTTAATGTGTAAGAGGGGGACTCTGCCTGCTATAGTGTAAAGAGGTGACTCTGCCTGCTTAATGTGTAAAAAGGGGACTCTGCTGTTGTCATGTGTAAAAAAAGAGGGACTCTGCCTGCCTAATATGTAAAAAAAGTGGGACTCTGCCTGCTTGATGTGTAAAAAATGTGTAAAGAAGGGGGACTCTGCCTGTCTAATGTGTAAGAAAGGGGGACTCTGCCTGCTTAATGTGTAAATAGGTGACTCTGCCTGCTTAATGAGTAAAAAGGGAGACTGCTGTTGTAATGTGTAAAAAAGGGGGCCTCTGTCTGCCTAATGTGTAAAAAAGTGAGACTCTGCCTGCTTAATGTGTAAAAAATGTGTAAAGAAGGGGGACTCTGCCTGTCTAATGTGTAAGAAAGGGGGACTCTGCCTGCTTAATGTGTAAATAGGTGACTCTGCCTGCTTAATGAGTAAAAAGTGGGACTCTGCGGTTGTAATGTGTAAAAAAGGGGGCCTCTGTCTGCCTAATGTGTAAAAAAGGGGACTCTATATGCTTAATCTGTAAAAAGGTGACTCTGCTTGCTTAATGTGTAAAAAGGGAGACTCTGCTGTTGTCATGTGTAAAAAAGGGGGACTCTGCCTGCCTAATGTGTAAGAAAGTGGGACTCTGCCTGCTTAATGTGTAAATAGGGGACTCTGCCTGCTTAATGTGTAAAAAATGTGTAAAAAGGGGGACTCTGCCTGTCTAATGTGTAAGAAAGGGGGACTCTGCCTGCTTAATGTGTAAATAGGGGACTCTGCCTGCTTAATGTGTAAAAAATGTGTAAAAAGGGGGACTCTGCCTGTCTAATGTGTAAGAAAGGGGGACTCTGCCTGCTTAATGTGTAAATAGGTGACTCTGCCTGCTTAATGAGTAAAAAGGAGGACTCTGCTGTCTTAATGTGTAAAAAGGGGGGACTCTGCCTGCCTTATTTGTAAATAGTGACTGCTGTTGTAATGTGTAAAAAAGGGGAGCTCTGCCTGCCTAATGTGTAAAAAAGGTGACTCTGCCTGCTTAATGTGTAAAAAAGGGGGACCCTGCCTGCTTAATGTGTAAAAAATGTGTAAAAAAGGGGGACTCTGCATGTATAATGTGTAAGAAAGGGGGACTCTGCCTGCTTAATGTGTAAATAGGTGACTCTGCCTGCTTAATGAGTAAAAAGGGGGACTCTGCTGTTGTAATGTGTAAAAAAGGGGGACTCTGCCTGCCTAATGTGTAAAAAAGGGGACTCTGTATGCTTAATCTGTAAAAAGGTGACTCTGCCTGCTTAATGTGTAAAAAGGGGGACTCTGCTGTTGTCATGTGTAAAAAAGGGTGACTCTGCCTGTCTATAGTGTGTAAGAAAGTGGGACTCTGCTTAATGTGTAAATAGGGACTCTGCCTGCTTAATGTGTAAAAAAATATATAAAAAAGGGGGACTCTGCCTGTCTAATGTGTAAGAAAGGGGGACTCTGCCAGCTTAATGTGTAAATAGGTAACTCTGCCTGCTTAATGAGTAAAAAGGGGGACTCTGCTATTGTAATGTGTAAAAAAGGGGGACTCTGCCTGCCTTATTTGTAAAGAGTGACTGCTGTTGTAATGTGTAAAAAAGGGGGACTCTTCCTGCCTAATGTGTAAAAAAGGGTGACTCTGCCTGCTTAATGTGTAAAAAGGGGAACTCTGCTGTTGTAATGTGTAAAAAAGGGGAGCTCTGCCTGCCTAATGTATAAAAAAGGTGACTCTGCCTGCTTAATGTGTAAAAAAACGGGGACCCTGCCTGCTTAATGTGTAAAAAATGCATAAAAAAGGGGGACTCTGCATATCTAATGTGTAAGAAAGGGGGACTCTGCCTGCTTAATGTGTAAATAGGTGACTCTGTCTGCTTAATGAGTAAAAAGGGGGACTCTGCTGTTGTAATGTGTAAAAAAGGGGGACTCTGCCTGCCTAATGTGTAAAAAAGGGGACTCTATGCTTAATCTGTAAAAAGGGGACTCTGCTGTTGTCATGTGTAAAAAAGGGGGACTCTGCCTGCCTAATGTGTAAAAAAGAGGGACTCTGTCTGTCTAATGTGTAAGAAAGGGGGACTCTGCCTGCTTAATGTGTAAAAAGGGGACTCTGCCTGCTTAATGTACAAATAATGTGTAAAAAAGGGGGACTCTGCCTGTCTAATTTGTAAGAAAGGGGGACTCTGCCTGCTTAATGTGTAAATCGGTGACTCTGCCTGCTTAATGAGTAAAAAGGGGGACTCTGTTGTTCTAATTAGTAAAAAAGGGGGACTCTGCCTGCCTTATTTGTAAAGAGTGACTGCTGTTGTAATGTGTAAAAAAGGGGGACTCTTCCTGCCTAATGTGTAAAAAAGGTAACTCTGCCTGCCTAATGTGTAAAAAAGGGGGACCCTGCCTGCTTAATGTGTAAAAAAATGTGTAAAAAAAAAAAGGGGGCCTCTGCCTGTATAATGTGTAAGTAAGGGGGACTCTGCCTGCTTAATGTGTAAATAGGTGACTCTGCCTGCTTAATGTGTAAAAAGGGGAATCAGCTGTTGTAATGTATAAAAAAGGGGGACTCTGCCTACCGAATATGTAAAAAAGGGGACTCTGTATGCTTATTGTGTAAAAAGGTGACTCTGCGTGCTTAATGTGTAAAAAGGGGGACTCTGCTGTTGTCATGTATAAAAAAAGGGGGACTCTGCCTGCCTAATGTGTAAGAGGGGGACTCTGCCTGCCTAATGTGTAAGAAAGGGGGACTCTGCCTGCTTAATGTGTAAAAAGGTGGCTCTGCCTGCTTAATGTGTAAAAAGGTGACTCTACCTGCCTAATGTGTAAAAAAGCAGGGCTCTGCTGCCATAATGTGTAAAAGGGAGCCCTGTAGCCATGCCCCTTCCCCATGAAGCAATGCCCCTATATTTTTGGCGTGCGCCTTAGGCACGCACTGGTCCGGTATTGTATATGGGGGGGCAATGCTATTTATTGCACACAGCGCTAAAATGTGTAGTTACGGTTACGGCACTGGAGTATACACTATAGCTACAGGCAGCAGGATGAATGAAGCAGTTTCTGCAGGCTGCTGTGCGGGTGCTCAGTGCCTGTTGCTCCTCCTCATGCCAGTCTCTAGGATGACATGTAAACAGTTAGCTGCTGCCCCCAGTGTCATAGCTTGTAGCCTACACCACAATGTAAACAAACAACGGAGGAGGACAGCGGAGCTGTTCACCTGTCTGACTGCAGCAAGGATAGCAGTTTGTTATGGGAGAGTGTAGGCTGGGACATGTCGGAAGTGAGATAGAGGGAGACAGGACACAGTAAATGGCAGTAGCCCGGCTCCTGTGCTGCACATATGTCCCGGTGCGGTGTGAGCATGGTCAGCTCTGCTGGGGATAAGGCAGCACTCTGTACTGCTGCTGTGGGAGATGTCACTGTCCCTCACCGGCTGGACCTCACTAATTAACTCTGCTGGTAAAATAAGTAAAAAAACAAGCACAAGATTAATTCCAATTGTTATATACCATCTCAGTGCGCCCTGGTGCACGTGCCCCATCTCCCAGCACAACACACACACCAGTTACAGCCCCGCCTTGTCCAATACCAAAACTGTAAATAGATATTTTTTCTATAATACTCTATATTGTATTTAACATAGCTACTATAAATCTGAAATATCTACATTTCTGCTTGTTTATTATTAATAATAGAACACAATAAGGTTTCTGTAAACATTCCATGTAACATTGTTTATAGAGCATCTGTCTATGTTTTTATTAATTTTCTGTGTATTGAGGAACCACTGGTGTGATGTTTTGTAGAGTTTAAAAAAATCACTGGAATAGTTTTAACTTGAGCACCCCAGCCATTCCAATAATAGAAATAATATTTATAACTGTAATCTGATATTGTTAATGTTGCAGTTTCTAATATTGCATCATACTGAAACTTCAAAGCAAATTCTGAAACACAACTTCAAAAGAAATATCTGAGGCGGAGCTGTAGTACTGTCCAAGTATCATAGGCCATAATTGTACCCTGATAAAATGCTAGCAAACTACTGTAAACTTGTAACTAAGTGCCCATACTAGTGGGCAAAGGTTATGAATAGAATATGAATATGCTTTCCCTCACACATATATATATATATATATATATATATATATATATTAGAGATGTGCACCGGAAATTTTTCGGGTTTTGTGTTTTGGTTTTGGGTTCGGTTCCGTGGCCGTGTTTTGGGTTCGAACGCGTTTTGGCAAAACCTCACCGAATTTTTTTTGTCGGATTCGGGTGTGTTTTGGATTCGGGTGTTTTTTTCAAAAAACCCTAAAAAACAGCTTAAATCATAGAATTTGGGGGTCATTTTGATCCCAAAGTATTATTAACCTCAATAAACATAATTTCCACTCATTTTCAGTCTATTCTGAACACCTCACACCTCACAATATTATTTTTAGTCCTAAAATGTGCACCGAGGTCGCTGGATGACTAAGCTCAGCGACCCAAGTGGCCGACACAAACACCTGGCCCATCTAGGAGTGGCACTGCAGTGTCACGCAGGATGGCCCTTCCAAAAAACACTCCCCAAACAGCACATGACGCAAAGAAAAAAAGAGGCGCAATGAGGTAGCTGTGTGACTAAGATAAGTGACCCTAGTGGCCGACACAAACACCTGGCCCATCTAGGAGTGGCACTGCAGTGTCACACAGGATGGCCCTTCCAAAAAATACTCCCCAAACAGCACATGACGCAAAGAAGAAAAAAAAGAGGCGCAATGAGGTAGCTGTGTGACTAAGATAAGCGACCCTAGTGGCCGACACAAACACCTGGCCCATCTAGGAGTGGCACTGCAGTGTCACGCAGGATGGCCATTCCAAAAAACACTCCCCAAACAGCACATGACGCAAAGAAAAATGAAAGAAAAAAGAGGTGCAAGATGGAATTGTCCTTGGGCCCTCCCACCCACCCTTATGTTGTATAAACAGGACATGCACACTTTAACCAACCCATCATTTCAGTGACAGGGTCTGCCACACGACTGTGACTGAAATGACGGGTTGGTTTGGACCCCCACCAAAAAAGAAGCAATTAATCTCTCCTTGCACAAACTGGCTCTACAGAGGCAAGATGTCCACCTCATCATCATCCTCCGATTCATCACCGTGTACATCCCCCTCCTCACAGATTATCAATTCGTCCCCACTGGAATCCACCATCACAGCTCCCTGTGTACTTTGTGGAGGCAATTGCTGCTGGTGAATGTCTCCATGGAGGAATTGATTATAATTCATTTTAATGAACATCATCTTCTCCACATTTTCTGGAAGTAACCTCGTACGCCGATTGCTGACAAGGTGAGCGGCGGCACTAAACACTCTTTCGGAGTACACACTTGTGGGAGGGCAACTTAGGTAGAATAAAGCCAGTTTGTGCAAGGGCCTCCAAATTGCCTCTTTTTCCTGCCAGTATACGTACGGACTGTCTGACGTGCCTACTTGGATGCGGTCACTCATATAATCCTCCACCATTCTTTCAATGGTGAGAGAATCATATGCAGTGACAGTAGACGACATGTCCGTAATCGTTGTGAGGTCCTTCAGTCCGGACCAGATGTCAGCATCAGCAGTCGCTCCAGACTGCCCTGCATCACCGCCAGCGGGTGGGCTCGGGAATTCTGAGCCTTTTCCTCGCACCCCCAGTTGCGGGAGAATGTGAAGGAGGAGATGTTGACAGGTCGCGTTCCGCTTGACTTGACAATTTTCTCACCAGCAGTTCTTTGAACCCCTGCAGACTTGTGTCTGCCGGAAAGAGAGATCCAAGGTAGGTTTTAAATCTAGGATCGAGCACGGTGGCCAAAATGTAGTGCTCTGATTTCAACAGATTGACCACCCGTGAATCCTTGTTAAGCGAATTAAGGGCTCCATCCACAAGTCCCACATGCCTAGCGGAATCGCTCAGTGTTAGCTCCTCCTTCAATGTCTCCAGCTTCTTCTGCAAAAGCCTGATGAGGGGAATGACCTGACTCAGGCTGGCAGTGTCTGAACTGACTTCACGTGTGGCAAGTTCAAAAGGTTGCAGAACCTTGCACAACGTTGAAATCATTCTCCACTGCGCTTGAGACAGGTGCATTCCACCTCCTATATCGTGGTCAGTTGTATAGGCTTGAATGGCCTTTTGCTGCTCCTCCAACCTCTGAAGCATATAGAGGGTTGAATTCCACCTCGTTACCACTTCTTGCTTCAGATGATGGCAGGGCAGGTTCAGGCGTTTTTGGTGTTGCTCCAGTCTTCTGTACGTGGTGCCTGTATGCCGAAAGTGTCCCACAATTCTTCTGGCCACCGACAGCATCTCTTGCACGCCCCTGTAGTTTTTTAAATAATTCTGCACCACCAAATTCAAGGTATGTGCAAAACATGGGACGTGCTAGAATTTGCCCAGATTTAATGCACACACAATATTGCTGGCATTGTCCGATGCCACAAATCCACAGGAGAGTCCAATTGGGGTAAGCCATTCTGCGATGATCTTCCTCAGTTGCCGTAAGAGGTTTTCAGCTGTGTGCGTATTCTGGAAAGCGGTGATACAAAGCGTAGCCTGCCTAGGAAAGAGTTGGCGTTTGCGAGATGCTGCTACTGGTGCCGCCGCTGCTGTTCTTGCGGCGGGAGTCAATACATCTACCCAGTGGGCTGTCACAGTCATATAGTCCTGAGTCTGCCCTGCTCCACTTGTCCACATGTCCGTGGTTAAGTGGACATTGGGTACAGCTGCATTTTTTAGGACACTGGTAAGTCTTTTTCTGAGGTCTGTGTACATTTTCGGTATCGCCTGCCTAGAGAAATGGAACCTAGATGGTATTTGGTACCGGGGACACAGTACCTCAAACAAGTCTATAGTTGGCTCTGCAGTAATGATGGATACCGAAACCACGTTTCTCACCGCCCAGGATGCCAAGGCCTCAGTTATCCGCTTTGCAGCAGGATGACTGCTGTGATATTTCATCTTCCTCGCAAAGGACTGTTGGACAGTCAATTGCTTGGTGGAAGTAGTAAAAGTCGTCTTACGACTTCCCCTCTGGGATGACCATCGACTCCCAGCAACAACAACAGCAGCACCAGCAGCAGTAGGCGTTACACGCAAGGATGCATCGGAGGAATCCCAGGCAGGAGAGGACTCGTCAGAATTGCCAGTGACATGGCCTGCAGGACTATTGGCATTCCTGGGGAAGGAGGAAATTGACACTGAGGGAGTTGGTGGGGTGGTTTTCGTGAGCTTGGTTACAAGAGGAAGGGATTTACTGGTCAGTGGACTGCTTCCGCTGTCACCCAAAGTTTTTGAACTTGTCACTGACTTATGATGAATGCGCTGCAGGTGACGTATAAGGGAGGATGTTCCGAGGTGGTTAACGTCCTTACCCCTACTTATTACAGCTTGACAAAGGCAACACACGGCTTGACACCTGTTGTCCGCATTTCTGTTGAAATACTTCCACACCGAAGAGCTGATTTTTTTGGTATTTTCACCAGGCATGTCAATGGCCATATTCCTCCCATGGACAACAGGTGTCTCCCCGGGTGCCTGACTTAAACAAACCACCTCACCATCAGAATCCTCCTTGTCAATTTCCTCCCCAGCGCCAGCAACACCCATATCCTCCTCATCCTGGTGTACTTCAACACTGACATCTTCAATCTGACTATCAGGAACTGGACTGCGGGTGCTCCTTCCAGCACTTGCAGGGGGCGTGCAAATGGTGGAAGGCGCTTGCTCTTCACGTCCAGTGTTGGGAAGGTCAGGCATCGCAACCGACACAATTGGACTCTCCTTGTGGATTTGTGATTTCGAAGAACGCACAGTTCTTTGCTGTGCTTTTGCCAGCTTAAGTCTTTTCATTTTTCTAGCAAGAGGCTGAGTGCTTCCATCGTCATGTGAAGCTGAACCACTAGCCATGAACATAGGCCAGGGCCTCAGCCGTTCCTTGCCACTCCGTGTGGTAAATGGCATATTGGCAAGTTTACGCTTCTCCTCCGACGATTTTATTTTAGATTTTTGAGTCCTTTTTTTACTGATATTTTATGTTTTGGATTTTACATGCTCTGTACTATGACATTGGGCATCGGCCTTGGCAGACGACGTTGATGGAATTTCATCGTCTCGGCCATGACTAGTGGCAGCAGCTTCAGCACGAGGTGGAAGTGGATCTTGATCTTTCCCTATTTTTGGAACCTCAACATTTTTGTTCTCCATATTTTAATAGGCACAACTAAAAGGCACCTCAGGTAAACAATGGAGATGGATGGAAACTAGTATACTTATGGATGACGAGTGACTGACGACACAGAGGTAGCTACAGCCGTGGACTACCGTACTGCGTCTGCTAGTATAGAGATGATAATGATATAAAAAATATATATATATCACTACTGCAGGTATATATAATATAATGACGGACCTGCTGGACACTGTCAGCAGACTCCTAAACTACTAGTATGAAGAAGATAGAAAAAAAAAACCCACCACAGGTAGGTATACAATTATGGACGAGCACTGACGACACAGAGGTAGCTACAGTCGTGGACTACCGTACTGCGTCTGCTAGTATAGAGATGATAATGATATAAAAAATATATATATATCACTACTGCAGGTATATATAATATAATGACGGACCTGCTGGACACTGTCAGCAGACTCCTAAACTACTAGTATGAAGAAGATAGAAAAAAAAACCCCACCACAGGTAGGTATACAATTATGGACGAGAACTGACGACACAGAGGTAGCCACAGCCGTGGACTACCGTACTGCGTCTGCTAATATAGAGATGATAAAGATGATAGAGATGAACAAAAAAAATATAACACTACTGCAGGTAAATATTTATATAATATAATGAATGACGGACCTGCTGGACACTGTCAGCAGAATGCGTTTATAGAATAAAAAAAACAAAACACCACAGGAGTGTTTAACTTTTTCAGGCAGACAATATACTGGTGGTCACTGGTCAGTCACACTGGCAGCAAAAGTGTGCACTGTACTCCTGCTATAACTGCACCCCAGTCTCCCCCACAATTCAGCTGTGTGAGCAGTGAGCACTCAGCACAGTCAGATATACATAGATGATATTATCATGCAGCACACTGAGGCTGAGCACAGATATGGTATGTGACTGTGTATCGTTTTTTTTCAGGCAGAGAACGGATTATATTAAATAATAAATAAAACTGGTGGTGGTCACTAGTAACTATCACCAAAACTCTGCACTCTGAGTACTCCTAATGCTCCCCAAAATTACTAAGTTAGTAGTAAATCAACTCAAGTGTCTTTATCTATTCTAACGGAGAGGACGCCAGCCACGTCCTCTCCCTATCAATCTCAATGCACGTGTGAAAATGGCGGCGACGCGCGGCTCCTTATATAGAATCCGAGTCTCGCGATAGAATACGAGCCTCGCGAGAATCTGACAGCGGGATGATGACGTTCGGGCGCGCTCGGGTTAACCGAGCAAGGCGGGAAGATCCGAGTCTGCCTCGGACCCGTGTAAAAAGGCTGAAGTTCGGGGGGGTTCGGATTCCGAGGAACCGAACCCGCTCATCTCTAATATATATATATATATAGCAAACGGATACTGGCGGCACTCACGGTCTTGTATGGACACCAAGAAATGAGATGACCCAAATCTGTGTAGCTTAACGTTTCGGTCTTTATTTGACCGTCATCAGAAGTCACAATAAAAATGTTACATAAACTTACCTTTATACAAACAAAGTATCACCACACGTGCAGCGTCCCCGGTTCTCACGGAGATTCACTTCCGGTTGCGTCATTCCCCATGGACAACAATGCCCTGCAGGCATCGCATACCGGTGTGCGCATATCCCATCACCATAGTAACATATACACAAAGGGTTGGCCCAGTGTCCCGGACAATAACACTGTTTAGAGAAAGCAAAAGTAATACACATATAGCAGCTTGGGACATACTGAAAAAATAAAAAAATAATACATCATGAGGCGTGCATATGTTGCATGTGAATAACCTTGTATACACCTTAACAATATGTACAAGATGCAGATTATTACATATACAGCAAATGTCATGATAAATTATAAAAAGCAAGCAAATGAAAGAGTTTCATTGAGCCCGTTGGGTGACACCGTATTTAACCGGTGTATCCAGCGGGCTTCTTTCTGTAAGAGAACTCTATGCCTATCACCTCCCCGTTTGGAGAATGGGACCTGCTCTAACATTTTATAACGTAGAGTGGCCAAACCATGCTGATGCTGTTTAAAATGTTTGGCCACCGGCTGATCAATGTGCTTACCCTCTAAAATTTGCTTGATCGCACTTCTGTGCTGCGACATCCTCTCTTTAAACTGACAACTAGTTTTGCCTATGTAAAGGAGCCCACAGGGACACCGGATGCAATAAATGACAAATTTACTAGTACAGGTTAAGACCTGCCTAATCGCAATTTTATTACCATTGTGTGGATGTTATATGTAGTCGCCGGTCTCCAAATAGAGACAGGTGGTGCAACCTGTGCATTTATAATTACCGGGTTTCTTAGAAAGAAAAGTCACAGTGGGGGGGGACAGAAAATCGGGAGACATCATTATGTACTACCTTATCCCTAATGCTACTACCCCTCCTATAACATGGAAGATACCTACTGATCTTGAGGCTAGACATGTCAGGATCTGACTGTATAATAGGCCAGATACTCTTAGCAGTATCTGTCAAGCGTTGGCTAGAGGTGGTAAAGCTAGTGACACATACAACTGCATTAGATGCTCCCTTGTCATGTATGGTCTTTTTACCAGGGATTTTAGGTTCCAATAAAGCCCTTGTTCTAGCCGTCTGTAAAAGCTTATTACTATAGCCTCTTTCCAGAAATTTAATGGTCATCAAATCCATCTGCTCCTTCTCATCCACAGGATCACTGCAGATGCGGTGCACCCGCAGGAACTGTGAATATGGCAGACCATTCTTCAATGCCTTCGGATGATGGCTAGAAGAAAGCAGCAAACTGTTAACATCCGTGGGTTTTTTATAGATGCTTGTCTTAAAGTGACCCCCCTCTTGTTTAATTTCTACATCCAAAAAATGGATGCTAGATGACTGAATGTCAAAAGTAAATTTGATGGCACTATCCATCATATTAACTGTTTGCATCATCTCAATGAAATCCTCTCGGGAACCTGTCCATAGGATAAAAATATTGTCGATGTAACGAGTGTACAGAGCGATATTGGTCTTAAATCGGGTGTCTGAAAAAAAGAGTTCTTGCTCCACACCGAACATGAAAGCATTAGCATATGCCGGTGCGGCGCAAGATCCCATCGCACAGCCTCTTTCTTGCTTAAAGAATTCATTGTTAAAAAGAAAATAATTTCTAACTAACGTCAAATTAAGCAAAGACATAAAAAAATCAATATCAGGGCCAGCATACTTCGGATTACCAATTATTAGCGTTCTAACCGCTTCCAGGCCTCGATCATGGGGGATGCTGGTGTATAGGCTGACCACATCTGCCATACACAACCAGCACTCTCCCGGGGTAACCTGCACTTCGCTGAGTTTTGCTAGGAATGTAGTGGTATCCTTTAGATATGTGGCCTCGTTCTGAATGACTGGTTGTAAATAAAAATCTATATATTGAGCTATTTTGGAATATAAAGAATTCCTGGCTGCTATAATGGGTCGTCCAGGGGGACACACTGGATCTTTATGCAGCTTGGGTATAGTGTAGAAAACTGGCACATTAGGTGCCCTAACTACAAGCGCCTTTCTGGTGGTATTGGAAATAAGACCCCTAGTTTCAGCCTGTTGTAATAAAACATTCAATTCACCAGTAAATTCAGAAGTGGGATCCACATCTAATTTGGTGTATACTGACTGATCATTAAGCTGACGATATGCCTCATTTTTGTAGTCCACCAAATCCTGTATCACGATGCCACCCCCCTTGTCGGCAGGGCGCACCGTGATATCAGTATAAGCTGATAAATCGTGCAGGGCAGAACGCTCTGCCTTGGTGATGTTAGAAACATGTGAACTGCTAGAATTACTGCAGTTATCTATACTGTGAGACATCGTGCGTGTAAACACTTTAATTGCAGAATTAGTGGAATAGGGGTCAAAGGTAGATGTGGCCTTGACAGGACAATCAGCCACATCATCTTTAATGGTAACCTTGGAGTTAAAAAACTCCTTCAAACGTAGTAACCTGTTAAATCTGCAAAGATCAACCCTGCTGTCAAAATCGTTATGCAAATTTGTAGGTACAAAGTTCAGTCCCTTGGATAATATACTAATTTCATCATCAGTAAGGGATCTGGATGAGAGATTGTATATCACTTCTTTGTCTTTGCGCCTTTTGCGCCCTTCCCTTTGGCACTGGCCGCCACGTCGGGTTCTACTTCGACAGGGCTTTCTCGTTGAGCCCTTGTCTGGACACCTAAAGGGACCGGCTGTGCTGGGGGGCGACGACGTCTGGATGAACACAAATCCGATTCACTGTTGGAGGCACCACTGGAGGTGTCACCTTCCAATGGGAAGCGCCGTGTTCTCCTGGAATTGCGTGATCGAAAATTATTGGGTCTAGACGTAGTGTTACTGGCCCAAAGGTACACTTTGTTTTCTGCATAATCCTTCGTCACCGTGGAAAACTTGTTGGTTTTAAATTTGACGAGGTCAGCCTTATATTTCTCGACCTGTGTGGCCAACTTGGTTATTTAATCACAGCTGGCATCAACACTAAGCTTAGGTAGGGTAGTTTGTTCCAATTCCCTTATCTTTGCCCGGACCAGATCCAGCTCTCTGGTAGCCTCCTCGACCACAAGGAGAATGAGGTCAAAGGATGCTTTGTTGAGCACTGCGGCCCATTTGCGACAAAACTCCGGATTATGTCTTCCTATCGTGGGGGTGTTGCGGATACGAAATCCTCTAGGCAACATCTTATCCCTGTAATAGTCGGAAAGGCAGACCCCGTGTAGATAATAATCGGTTTCACGGTTCTTTAATTTGAGCAGGTGCAGATACAGTTGTTCAGGGGTATCAGTCGCTACATTGGAAGATAGTCTGTCTTTGACCAATATCCTTTCTGCATCAATGTCTGAGAGTGTAAGCAGCTCTCCCTGTGGCAGTGCAGCCTGCCGGAATCCAGAGACCTCCTCCTGTAACGTCTCCATTCTGGATATAAATCGTGTTGCGCTGGGCGATTCAGCAATCGCCTAAATCAGAATATCAGCGTGTTGGTGCCTTAATGATATGGACACGCTACTAACAGCGAGCCCAGTAATGCATCAAAAGGACAGTATTCGGCACTCCTATGAATTCAAATGTGCAACTTTCCCGGTGCCATCCACAAAACAGGTGATGTAGCAAACGGATACTGGCGGCACTCACGGTCTTGTATGGACACCAAGAAATTAGATGACCCAAATCTGTGTAGCTTAACGTTTCGGTCTTTATTTGACCGTCATCAGAAGTCACAATAAAAATGTTACATAAGCTTACCTTTATACAAGCAAAGTATCACCACACGTGCAGCGTCCCCGGTTCTCACGGAGATTCACTTCCGGTTGCGTCATTCCCCATGGACAACAATGCCCTGCAGGCGTCGCATACCGGTGTGCGCATATCCCATCACCATAGTAACATATTGTTAAGGTGTATACAAGGTTATTCACATGCAGCATATGCACGCCTCATGATGTATTATTTTTTGATTTTTTCAGTATGTCCCAAGCTGCTATGTGTATTACTTTTGCTTTCTCTAAACAGTGTTATTGTCCGGGACACTGGGCCAACCCTTTGTGTATATGTTACTATGGTGATGGGATATGCACACACCGGTATGCGACGCCTGCAGGGCATTGTTATCCATGGGGAATGACGCAACCGGAAGTGAATCTCCGTGAGAACCGCTGCACGTGTGGTGATACTTTGTTTGTATAAAGGTAAGCTTATGTAACATTTTTATTGTGACTTCTGATGACGGTCAAATAAAGACCGAAACGTTAAGCTACACAGATTTGGGTCATCTCATTTCTTGGTGTCCATACAAGACCGTGAGTGCCGCCAGTATCCGTTTGATACATCACCTGTTTTGTGGATGGCACCGGGCAAGTTGCACATTTGAATTCATAGGAGTGCCGAATACTGTCCTTTTGATATATATATATATATATATATATATATACACACACACACACACACACACACACACACACACACACACAGTAATACACACACACACTATGTATATATACAGTATCGGACTAGGCTCACTGTCAGGAACTGGTGCAGAATCCGGAATTTGGGATCAGGTACCAAGTGGTTGACGTTACCCAGAACAGAGGCGCGGAGTCTAACACGCCGGGAGGTTTTCACCAGGGAACCACGCGGCTCCCGACGTGCAGGTCGCGGCCCCCTGTCTGGGTTACTTGACACCTGAACTGGACTAGAGTTATGGTAGAGGTGTTGTATATGACAAACCGCAGGGATATGCAGGAACAAACAGGAACTGGAGAAGGTGGCAGGGTGCACATGGCCAGATGGTACACTGGGGCCGTGGAGATGGAACAGCAGCAGGAACTCTAGGAGAGACACAGGAGGTAGCGGCACACGGACGGACTGGGGTGCAGACACTTGGAGACAGGGTAAGGGCAGTCGGCAGACTAAGGTCGTCAGCAAGATGTTGAAGCTGGAATTCAATGCAGGAACAAGGCAATACCCACTGGACAGATGAACTGAGACCAGAGAGGAACCAGAGAGCAGAACACCGCATGGAGTAGCTATAACTGGCAAAGCCTCTTGGGATTGAGAGGCTTAAAAGAACAGGCTGGACCAATCAGCTGTGAGCACGAGACAGGCCCCCAGTAATTGATATAACATGCAGCTGCAGTGCAGACTGAGCAGGCTGACAAGCTGTATAGTAGTTTTCAGGTAACCATCTGTAATTACAGAATCCAGACACCTGTGAAGTCAGTTGCTGAGTGCAGGAGCTGAGGCACTGGGAGACAACTATGCAGGAGCTAGCTGTGACCTGTAGTTCCACAAACTGAGGCAAAGGTAAATCAAAACATGAGTGCTCAGGATTGTAACACTCACAGGGTGAATGCAATGGTAGGGGCACAATGAAGGGAGGCAGCACAAAGCTAAAGAGGTGTGGCCAACTGATTGAAGGGGTGTGAAAGAGAGCATTGCAATGCCCGCCATATTATACAACAAGTATCTCCATATAATGCAGGGAGCATCACAATGCCTGCCATATAATACATAGAGTAACGCAATAACCACCATAAAATACAGAGAGTAATGCAGTGACTGCCATATAATATAGAGACAACACAGCGATGCCATATGACACAGAGAGCAACACAGTGACATTCATATAATTCAAAAAGCAACGTAGTAACAACCATATAATACAATACAGGGACTGCCATATAATAGAGAGCAATGTAGTGACCACTATATAACACAGAGACAATTCAGTGACCACCATGTAATACAGAGAGCAATGCAGTGACCACCATATAATACAGAGAGCAATGTAGTAACCATCATATAATACAGTGAGCATCGCAGTGACCATCACATATTACAGAGACAACAAAGTGACTACCAAATAACACAGACAAACAGCAGTAGCGGCGGTGAGGGGGTCCACTCGTGGCGGCGGGACACCGCTGCAGCGGGTCGCTCTTGCTGAGCTGTTGCTAGGAGACCAGGGGCAGTGAGCTGTGTGGCTTTGCAGAAAGATCTGCATTACTGGGCGCCGCCATGTTGGAGACCAAGTTTGAGGCATCATTCCTGTATACTGTTTCTTCCAGCCAATCCAGGGGAAGTTCTCCCTATAATAGGGGGCTGGTTTAGAACAGGGACGCCAGTGCTTCCAGTTACAACCCTGTTGTAGGTGCTTTAGCCTGTGCTCCCAGGATTCTTGCCATATTCTGGTTACTCCTGACCCTGCTTAGCCGGTTCTCTGTTGCTGCTGCAGCCCTGCCATTCCTAGCCTGCTGCTGCCTGTGGAAGCACTCCTGGAAAACCCGGTCCAGTAAGACTCTTTGGACACGGTTGGTCCCGGGTCTTCTGCCTCGCCTTTCAAGCCACACTCCACAGATTTTCATCTCCAGCCACGTCTTTAACCACCATCCACAGTTCCGCAGTTCATAATCTACAGCCTCGTCTTTAAAGCCACAGTCCACAGTCCTTTGTCTCCAGCCACGTCTTTAACCACTATTCACAGTTCCGCAGTTCATTATCCACAACCTCGTCTTTCAAGCCACAACCCGCAGTTCTTTTCCACAACTACCTCCTTGGGCAAGTCTCTGCTGCTGGATCCTCAAACCTCGCTAGACGTGACACAGGGACTCCAAGTAATGGGGTAGGGTCTTACGGAGGGGAGGGAGTACTATGGCGTCTACAGCTCAAACACTGGCAGCTGGTTCTTCAGTTCAGTCTATCTCAAGTGGTGCTGCTCTCTGCTTGCTGACTTGGGACATGGCTGACAACTTTGTTACCATAACATACAGCTCTCACATATGGGTTTCTCTGTGTACTCACATTGTGACCATCCTGTTTTTTTAACATCTGAGCAATGTGATATCCAAGATGACCAAATCTTCTATACCAGAGTTCTAGTGACTGTGGCTCAGTTGTCATAATGGAATAAAAGTGGTGTGTATCAAGGACATACACACTGAAACCTTGTGCCTGTATCTATGATGATACCTCTCACAATGTACCTTGCTTTACCAAAGTGAACTCTGTGGTCTATCTGTATTAGGACACTGATGGATATAAGGTTTGTTCCCATATCTCATACATAAAATACACCTTGGATCTCTGTGACTTTTGTTCTTCTTCCAATTTTTAAGCAAGCTTAATTGTCCCAATTTATTTAGTGTAAGTACTTGGTTTTCAATCACTTTAATGGTGATATGGTCACATTTTGGTAACTTGGTGAACCACTTATAATTGCAGCTGAAATTACTTGTTTCACCTGAATCAATGTACCATGAATCTTTTCTGTGGCTAACTGTAACACTCAGGGCTGACTTATCCCTGCCATTGCACTGCTTGCTTTACTTAGGATTCACCCTCTTTTGCTTGCATTCAATTGACTTGTGGCCTATTCTTTGATAATTGTAGCACAATATAAATTGTCTGAACTTTCACTCTTCGTATATAATGCGTTTGTTTCAGCACTTGAATTAAAGGCTACATTCTTAGAACTGTAATAACTTTGCTCTATGTCTATGGTTAACTTTCCATGTTTGCCTCCAATGCAACTAGGAAGTAAAACTCAGATGCCAAATTCTGCAGAATTGCTGTATTTATCTCTTCATCCTTCACTTCAACAGATGTTAGTTGCTGAGAGACAGACATTTTGTCTATATAATCACTCATACTGCTGCAAGCATTCAATGTGGTGTTATACAATGTACATCTTAAATTTATTCTTCTCCATGAGACCTCCATCCTCATATGCTGCTTGCAATATTGTCCACATATCTTTAGCTGATGTCTTCCCATCAGTTAAGCGTACTATTAAATAGCACCAGGAAGCTATACAATCGAACCCTCCTGATGTGTGAGCAGAAATCCGACAAAACCAGTGTCACAATGTGTTTTGCAGGCTTACCGCCCCTGTGAACAGATTTGCATCTGCCATTTATGTTGGAGAATGCAGTTTATTATAACTAAATGGCAGCGCCGTCTTAACAGCAGTGTAGGCCCATGGGCAAAGCAATGCACTAGGGTGGGCAGTGCTATCAGTGGCAGCTTTGATGTCCCGCAGGCAGTAGGGGGTGTTCTATCTTCCGCTCAGCATGTAGGACCTGGACAGTAATTTCTGCTAATTACCCTTTTGCTGCACAGATGGTGCGAGATGGGGCAAGAGGGAGAACACTAAACTATAGAAGGGGCATTGGGCTGAATAAAGGGGCCCCAGTACATGACTTCCAGGGTGGTAGGGCAAGATTTAATAGACAGGGGAGGGGTGGGTAGTGGAGTGGGCTTAATATTCATCATTTTCTGTAGTGAAAGCCGCTTGCTTGACTGCAGATATCTCCAGTTCCTGGAAATAGTTTCTTAGCTTTCAATAGGGTAAAACACTAGAGAGTCCCACCTTTCCGGAAGTACTGGGGACTTGGGGATCAGAGTTCAGGAGCCAGAGCAATCCACCAACGAAAATATAAAACTGCATACAGGGCTTGTGGAGCTGGAGCAGGGACCAGCTGCTGGAAGGCTTATATGTCTGGTTCTGGGTATAGTAGAGAGTGAGACAAGCTGCCAGTGTCCACCAAAAGGGGTGAGTCCCAACTTTTGTAGTATACCCTGAAAAAAACGACAAGTCAGAAAGAACCTGAGATATCTGGTTGGGAAGAGCAATTAACGGGCTCGGATGGGGACCACTGCTTAGAAGTTGGATATCTCAGGTTCCCTAGGGCTGATTTTAAAAACTCTGGTACTCCTGGACAGAGGGGACCCTCAGCTATCAGCCTGGGGCCCTTAGACTCCTGGGGCCCTTGAGCAAGTGCTCAATGAGCCTATACGAAAAGACAGCCCTGCTAAAAAGCATACTTTAGGCGTAATAACCTGTATCTCTCGACTTAAGTGTGGGGCGCGATGAGGCTAATTGAATAAAGCAGGTAGCATAATCTCTGTTTCTGATGCTGTAACATTGTATTTCTCAAAAGCACACTGAGCATGCTCTGTTATTACAAGGGCTGTTCAGTCTCATTAATACTTATACATATTCATTAGGACATATACTGTAAAACAACAAAGAATTCCTCCATTTAAATATCCAATCAGGATTTAATGCATAAATATGAGTTTATATTAGAGATGTGCAGCCGGCATTTTTCGTGTTTTGTGTTTTGGTTCTGGTTCCATGCTCGTGTTTTGGATCTGTATTGGTTTTTCCAAATCCACCCTTTCATGTTTTGGTTTTGGATCTGGATGATTCTTGAAAAAAACACACAAAAACAGCTAAAATCACAGAATGTGGGGGTAATTTTGAACCTACGGTATTATTAACCTCAATAACATTCATTTCCACTCACTTCTAGTCTATTCTGAACACCTCACAATATTGTTTTTAGGCCAAAAGGTTGAACCGA
The DNA here is from genome assembly GCF_028390025.1 of Pseudophryne corroboree. Classification (NCBI taxonomy): domain Eukaryota; kingdom Metazoa; phylum Chordata; class Amphibia; order Anura; family Myobatrachidae; genus Pseudophryne; species Pseudophryne corroboree. The sequence goes on along the minus strand of NC_086444.1, from coordinate 317,764,725 downwards.
GGTGGCTGTATGACTAAGCTAAGCCACACAAGTGTGCGGCACAAACATCTGGCCCATCTACGAGTGGCACTGCAGTGTCAGACAGGATGGAAGATTAAAAAAATAGGCCCCAAACAGCACATCATGCCAAGAAGTAAAAGAGGTGCAATGAGGTAGCTGTATGACTAAGCTAAGCGACAAAAGTGTGCGGCACAAACACCTGGCCCATCTAGGAGTGGCACTGCAGTTGCAGACAGGATGGCACTTAAAAAAACCAGTATGAAAAATGTTACACACACATGTGGCGCTCAAGGACAAATTAGTCTCCCATGTGTCATAAAGGATAATAAGACAATAATCACCCTAAATATTCACAGTAATGATGATCCACCGTTTCTTTTATCAACCTGAAGAAAGGTGACCACCTCCAAACAATGATTATTGGCAGTGGGGTCAAGGACAAAAAGAAATATATAGTGCGGTGATCCTTTTTACAATTGATTGAATTTATGCAAATGATGCACTTACAAACACACAGATATATATCTGCATTTCAAAGATGGTTCCACTGATGTAGGAGGAGAGCTTTCAGATGTGTCTTTAGCATGAGAGATCTTTAAATCTGTAAGACAGAATATACTTGCCTCCGCGTAGTATAAAGGAGCGCAAGTAAAAGAATATAGCGCAATAGTTTTTTGTAAAAACACACATTTAATACAAAATGCACTTACAGACATAAATGATTCAAAGGCATGGTATGAGAATCCAAAAGAAGGTACATCAGCTCAGCATGCAGCCCACAAACCCGTGGTCCCCAACAGAAGATCTCTAGATCCGGATACAGGAGATCAGGAAGTACCCTCAGAGTGGTGGTGTTGAAGCTGGCGAGTTCCCTTGTAAGCAGAGATTGTTAGAAAAACAGGCACTTAACGCGTTTCTGACTTAAAAGTCCTTCGTCAGAAGTGTTAAAAAAACTAGGCCATAAACAGCACATCATGCAAAGAAGTAAAAGAGGTACAATGAGGTAGCTGTATGACTAAGCGACACAAGTGTGCGGCACAAACACCTGGCCCATCTAGAAGTGGCAGTGAAGTGGCAGACAGGATGGCAGATTTAAGAAATAGGCCCCAAACAAGGTAAAATAAAGCCAGTTTGTGCAAGGGCATCCAAATTGCCTCTTTTTATTGCCAGTATACGTACGCACTGTCTGACATGTCTACTTGGATGCTGTCACTCATATAATCCCCCACCATTCTTTCAGTGGTGACAGAATCATACGCAGTGACAGTAGACATGTCAGTAATCGTTGGCAGGTCCTTCAGTACGGACAAGATGTCAGCACTCGCTTCTGACTGCCCTGCATCACCGCCAGCGGGTGGGCTAGGAAATGTTATCCTTTTCCTCGCAGCCTCAGTTGCAGGAAAAAATTAAGGAGGAGCTGTTGACGGGTCACGTACCGCTTGAGTTGACAATTTTCTCACCAGCAGGTCTTTGAAACTCTGCAGACTTGTGTCTGCCAAAAAGAGAGATAGAACGTAGGTTTTAAACCTAGGATCGAGCATGGTGGCCAAAATGTAGTGCTCTGATTTCAACAGATTGACCACCCTTGAATCCTGGCAAAGCAAATGAAGGGCTCCATACACAACTCCCACATACTTAGCGGAATCGCTCCGTCTTAGCTCCTCCTTCAATTTCTCCAGCTGCTTCTGCAAAAGCTTGATGAGGGGAATGACCTGACTCAATCTGGCAGTCTCTGAGCTGACTTCACGTGTGGTAAGTTCGAAGGCTTGGAGAACCTTGCACAAGACGGAAATCATTCTCCACTGCGCTTGAGTCAGGTGCATTCCCCCTCCTTTGCGTATATCGTAGGTGGATATATAGGCTTGAATGGCATTTTGCTGTTCCTCCATTCTCTGAAGCATATAGAGTTTTGAATTCTACCTTGTTACCACCTCTTGCTTCAGGTGATGCCAGGGCAGGTTCAGGAGTGTTTGCTGGTGCTCCAGTCTTCGGCATGCGGTAGCTGAATGTCAAAAGGGGCAATTTTTAAGGCCACCGACAGCATCTCCTGCACGCCCCTGTCATTTTTCAAAAAATTCTGCACCACCAAATTAATTGTGTGTTCAAAACATGGGACGTGCTGGAATTTGCCCAGATGTAATGCACGCACAATATTGGTGGCGATGTTCGATATCACAAATCCCTAGGAGAGTCTAATTGGGGTAAGCCATTGTGCGATGATGTCCCTCAGTTTTTCTAAGAGGTTGTCAGCGGTGTGCCTCTAACGGAAAGCAGTGATACATAGCATAGCCTGCCTAGGAATGAGTTGGCGTTTGTGAGATGCTGCTACTGGTGCCGCTGCTGTTGTTGCTGCAGGAGGCAATACATCTTCCCAGTGGGCTGTCACAGTCATATAGTCCTTAGTCTGCCCTGTTCCACTTGTCCACATGTCCGTGGTTAAGTGGACAGTGGTTACAACTGCATTTTTTAGGACACTGACATCTCTGTACATTCGCGGTATCACTTGCCTAGTGAAGTGGAACCTAGATGGGATTTGGTACTAGGGACACACTACCTCCATCAATTCTCTAAGTCCCACTGACCTAATGTCAGATACCGGACACACGTCTAACACCAACATAGCTGTCAAGTCCTGAGTTATCCGCTTTGCAACAGGATGACTGCTGTCATATTTCATCTTCCTCACAAAGGACTGTTGGACAGTCAATTGCTTAGTTGAAGTAGTACAAGTTGTCTTACAACTTCTCTTCTGGGATGACGATCGACTCCCAGCAGTAACAACAGCAGCGGCAGCAACAGCAGCAGTAGGTGTACCACTCAAGGATCCTCCAGAGGAATCCCAGTTCGGTCTTGCCAGTGACATCACCTGCAAGGACGACTGACGTTCATGACAGAGGAGGAAGTTGATGTTGAGGGAGTTGGTGGTGTGGCTTGCAGGAGCTTGGGTACAAGAGGAAGAAGGGATTTAGGTGTCAGTGGACCGCTTACGCTCTTACCCAAAGTTTCACAACTTGACACTTACTTCCGATGAATGCGCTGCAGGTGATGTATAAGGGAGGATGTTCCTAGGTGGTTAAAGTCCTTACCCCTACTTATTACAGATTGACAGAGGCAACACACGGCTTGACACCTGTTGTCCAGATTTGTGGAGAATTAATTCCACACCGAAGAGGTGGCTTTTTTGGTATTTTGACCAGGCATCACAACGGGCTTATTCATCCCACGGACAACAGGTGTCTCCCCCGGTGCCTGATTTAAACAAACCACATCACCATCAGAATCCTCATCATCTACTTTCTCCTCAGCGCCAGCAATAACCATATCCTCATCCTGGTGTACTTCAACAGTGACATCTTCAATTTGAATATCAGAAACTGGACTGTGGGTGCTACTTCCAGCAATTGCAGAGGGTGTGCAAATGGTGTAAAGAGCCTCCGCTTCCCGTCCAGTGTTGGGAAGGTCAGGCATCGCAACCGCCAACACACTTGGACTCTCCTTGGGGATTTGTGATACTATCTTAGAACGCACAATTCTTTTCTGTGCTTTTGCCAGCTTAACTCTTATCATTTTTCTATTGGGAGGATGAGGGCTTCCATCGTCATGTGAAGCTGAACCACTAGTCATGAACATAGGCCAGGGCCTTAGCCACTCTTTCCGACTCCGTGCTGTATATGGCATATTGGCAAGTTTACGTTTCTCCTCAAACCATTTAAATTTGAGTCTTTTTACTGAACTTTAGCTTTTTGAATTTTACATGCCCTCTACTATGACATTGGGCATCGGCAGGGGTTAAAGTGGGGGGGGGGGGAACGAGGTGGAACTGAGTTCCATCACCTGTAATGGTAGGGGGAACTAGTTCCACCACCTCCATTGCACTGCACTGTAATTCCAACAGAAAAATCTGACGCATCATCTACATCAATAGATGATGCAGGCAGCGCTAGTGTTACTTATGAGCTGCAGCCACCTCCTTCTTACTCAGGTCCTTGTGGCTAAATGGTCCTCCTCCATTTACAGCCCACCCTTCCTGGTACTCACACATGCTGTGTCTGTTGGACATACATCCCCTCCTCGGGTCAAAGTGGCTTTATTTTCTTGTACGATGTATGTTATGTCATGCTGCTGAAGTGAAGAGGAACAGGCTCTGTGCATCTTGAAGACAAGATGAGAGGTGGCTAGAAGTACAAGAGAGCGGGAAAGCTGTGTATAAGGGGCACTACTGTGGGCAATATGTATATAAGCAGCACTAATGTGGTAATTATGTGTAAGGGCCCTACAACTGTAGGCATTATGTGTAAAGGGCACTACTACTGTGGGAATTGTGTATAAGGGGCACTACTGTGGGCATTGTATATAAGGGGCACTACTTTATGGCATAACATGTATAGAGGGTACCATGGTGTAGTGCAATGTGAATAAAGGGCACTACTACGTGACATAACCTGAATAAGGGGCATTACTATGTGGTGTAATATTAATCACGGGCACTACTTGTGGTGTAATGTGAATAAGATTGTGCCCCTGTGTGGTGTAATTTGAATTGGGGGGAATTCAGGGGTACTATTAAGTGACCACGCTACTTCTTTGTGAGATCAATGTCCCTTTAAAAATTATGGTATTTAGATTTCAGGTACTAATTCACAGTTTGATGGGGGGGGGGGGGGGGTGTGCCAAAAACACTAGCACTGGCCCTGGCTCCGCTTAATGTGTGTGTGTGACGGGAAGGGGGGGGCGGGTAAATAGTTCCACCACCTCTCCAGGACCACTTTAAGCCCTGGGCATCGGTCTTGGCAGACGACGTTGATGGCATTTCATCGTCTATGTCATGACCAGTGGCTGCAGCTTCAGCACTAGGAGGAAGTGGTTCTTGATCTTTACCTATTTTATCCTCCATATTTCTGTTCTCCATTATTTTTCTGGAGTTATATAACTCAATATTCGGCACAGGACAGCGTACCCCTACACCACACAGGGCAAACCTTGTAAAAAATATTTGGATTAAAGATTAATAACCCCTTTAAATGGAGTAAATAATATACAGCACAGGTCAGTACCACTGGATTTATACGGCAGTACCACTGGTATTATACGCCAGTACCACTGGACTTATACGCCAGTACCACTGGAATTATATGGCAGTATCACTGGAATTATACGGCAGTATCACTGGAATTATACGACAGTACCACTGGACTGGATTTATATGGCAGTATCACTGGATTTATATGCCAGTACCACTGGAATTATATGGCAGTATCACTGGAATTATACGGCAGTACCACTGGACTGGATTTATATGGCAGTATCACTGAACTTATACGCCAGTACCACTGGAATTATACGGTAGTATCACTGGAATTATACGGCAGAATCACTAGAATTAAACGGCAGTACCACTGGAATTATATGGCAGTATCACTGGAATTATACGGTAGTACCACTGGACTTATACGGCAGTACCACTGGACTAAATTTATACGGCAGTATCACTGGACTTATACGCCAGAACCACTGGATTTATACGGCAATATCACTGGAATTATAAGGCAGTATTACTGGAATTATATGGCAGTACCACTGGACTAAATTTACACGGCAGTCTCACTGAATTTATACGCCAGTACCACTGGAATTATACAGCAATATCACTGGAAATATAAGCAGTATCACTGGAGTTATATGGTAGTACCACTGGACTGGATTTATACGGCAGTATCACTAGACTTATACGCCAGTACCACTGGAATTATACGACAGTATCACTGGAATTATATGGCAGTATCACTGGAATTATACGGCAGCACCACTGGACATATACGGCAGTATCACTGGACTGGATTTATACGCAGTACCACTGAATTGATACGGCATGACCACTGGACATATATACGGCAGTATCACTGGAATTATATGGCAGTACCACTGGACATACACGGCAGTATCACTGGACTGGATTTATATGGCCGTACCACTGGATTTATATGGCAGTACCACTGGACATAAATATGGTAGTACCGCTGGACATATACGGCAGTAACGCTGGACATATACGTCAGTATCACTAGACATATATGTCAGTGTCACTGGACATGTACGGCAGTACCACTGGACATATACAGCAGCACACGGACACCACCACTGGACTGATGCAGGATAACAGCACCACTGCAATGGACTGGACTTATACAGCAGCACTGGACATATGGCAGCAGAGGACACCACCACTGTGACTGGATTGATGCAGCACAAGACACTACCACTGGACTGATGCAGCACAAGACAGCACCACTGGACTGATGCAGCACAAGACAGCACCACTGGAATAGACTTATACAGCAGCACAGGACATATGGCAGCAGAGGACACCACCACTGTGACTGGACTGTTGCAGCACAAGACACTACCACTGCACTGATGCAGGACACTGAGGATGGAGACACGTCCTCTCGCTACACTCTTCAATGCCGGAGTGAAAATGGTGGCGACGCCCGGCTCCTTATATGGAATCCAAACCCCGCGAGAACCCGACAGCGGGATGATTACATTTTGCCTCGTTCTGGGTTTCAGAGTCAGGCGAAAAAACCCATGCCGGGCTCGGATCCGGGCTCGGGTGGTGAAGTTTGGGGGGGGGGAAGGGGGGTGTTCGGTTCTCAGGGAATCGAACCCGCTCATCTCTAGGTTATATTTAAGAAAAAAAAAGGGATATTGACATTAAGAGTACAGTACTCTGAGTTTGTGAATGGAAATATAAAAAAGGACTTGATTTCCAACTGATCCTAAGAAATAAAGGTTTGAAACTGAGCTTTAACGTCTGTATACAAGAATTGATAATGGAGAAGACTTGGATATTATGTGTTTTCTCACCCAATGTCAACCTGCATGAAAGTTATACCCCTTTTCCACTTATAACCCGGGTTATTGCCGGGGGACCTGGATCAATATTTGATGGGAAAGGACCAGATCAAATTGACCCGGGTCAAGTTACTCGGGAATTGGACCCTAGCAGCTGCCAGTGTCAAACCCTGCACCATCCCAGATAGCTTGCTGTGTGAATGGTGTTACCTGGGTCATCTGACTCAGGTCATGCTAAAAGTATACGAAAGATGGATCACCTGCACTTGGAGATTATGGCGTCTATTTACTAAGCTTTGGATGGAGGTAAAGCAGATGGAGATAAGGTACCAGCTAACCAGCTCCTGTAATTTTTCAACCCCAGCCTATAACATGGTGATTAGGAGCTGATTGGCTGGGACTTTGGGGGAGATGTAATAAGCAGTGAAAAGAGTGGAGACGTGAGCTGGTGGAGAAGTTGCCATGGCAACCAATCAGCTGCTCTGTATAATTTTATAGTATGCAAATTATAAATGTTACTTCAGTGCTGATTGGTTGCCATGGACAATTTCTCCACTGGCTCACTTCTACACTTTTCACTGCTTAGTACATGTCCCCTTTTATTTCCATTCACTTTACCTCCATCCAAGGCTTAGTAAATAGATCCCTATGTCATCTTCAAGTGCCGGCAGAGGGAAGACCCAGCAATAACCTGAGTCCAGCTGCGGTGTGAACTGGTTTTCAAGACGCTGTGATGCAGTATGCAACCATATTTAATTACCCAGGTTGGACCCAGGTTTTAGGTGGAAAAGGAGTTTTACCTTAAGCATGTGAAATGTAATAATATTGTTGACAGAATATTTATTTGCACCACACTACAGTATCTTCCTACTATGACACGCTTCACGATGACAACATCACAGTGGATGTGGAGAGCCACAAGGCAAACTTCTAGGGCTCTCTTATGTGCTGGCCCTTCATTATGTTCTGAACAATGTCTTAATACAGTAGGGTGATTTTGTGGTTTTAAGTTTGCTCTGTAAGCCAGTGGGTGAATTAGCAATTCCACCACAGTATATGGCATTTGCTAACATTTGCCTCCTCATAGACATTGGGAAGGCCCTATTGACATAGGGCCTTCTTCAGATTCAGTTGCAATTTTGCAAAATCGAAAATCGGCTGATTATCGGATGACTGCGTATGCTCTGCAATCGCATCGCACATGCGCTAAGGTAAAAATGTGAATGCATTGCAATCGCAGGGCCAGCAATCTTCGATTGCATAGGAATTGCCAAGAAGCTTCTGTTTGTGGAGAGTGGTTGAAAAACGCAAAGACGTGTCATGGGCATTTTCGGGGAGCGCATCTGATGTTAGCTGCGATTGCTGCAAATGAAAACATGGCGTCACTACGACTGCAGTAGCGTTTAGCCTGCGTGCGTAGGCATGGGTCAACCGGTAATGCCAAAGGTGGTTGATGGATCTCGGTTTCTGCGTATGCACTGCAATTATGTGAATGCATGTGCAAATTTGTGAATGCATTAGTGGGTGGCTTTTCACATGTATTTTTTAGCAGAGGCAGGATTGAGAAAATCGCAATTTCTGTCTAAACAGCAATCCAACATGAGTTATCCCCATAATACCTGAGAAAACACCCCCTCATGATCGGGTGTATCCACTGTCTATTCAGAAAATCAGATGATCCCTAAATACTCATCTCTACCAGCAGTGATGGATGAACCTTTACTCTATGTTTTTGAAATGCCGGAAGGAAGCCAACATCTTCACCAAACAGAGTTTGTGCTGGGTTTACAATTTAATCTGTATTAGACCTGGTGATGTATTTAATAGTACATTTATGAGAATGCCTCTGCCTGATTGACAGGCAGAGGTGTTTGTGGGGCGGTGAGTCGGCGTTGCGGCGGTATCAACTTGGAATTGCGGGCGCGTGTTGTTGGAAATTGGGCGAGTTTGGGGAGACCGCATGATGTCACACACGGCCGCTGTGACTGAACAGATGGCGGTGGGCCGACTGCATTCACAGCCAGGCTGCGGAGTCAAGGGTCTACCATAAATCAGTGATGCGATCGCAATTGTATTGCAATCGCATAACTGGCCACCATTAGCATGCTATGTGGCCTTGACCAGTGCTGTCCGGCCCGCAGCATGCAAGAGATAGCATTTGCAGTTTTGCTATTTTAGGGCTCTTTGGGCCCGTCCCACCGCATCTAGGTCACCTCTGCCGTGGCAAGTCCCTAACACTCTGGTTCTACCCAATCAGTGTTACCACTATCTGTCTGTCTGTCCATAAGCTCTCATGAGCAGGATCCTATCCCCTCACATGATTTTCCCTCCTTTAGACTACAGTCTGTTTTATATTCCCTACAACGGCACCTAACCCTCAGTTTCTGTCACCCTGATCAGGGGTGTAGCCGTAACTTGTATGCTCCATAGCAACATTTTGAAGGGGCCCCCGTCCCAATGCTCCTAGAGAGACACTTCTCTGCAGCAGTTGTTAATTTTATACCCTATAATAGTGCCCATGCTCATTTTCTGAACCATAGTAGAGCCTTATTTAATGTTAGGCCCCATAGTAGGGCTCTAGTTTCTTTTATGAATCGCAGTAGTGCTTAAGTTTACCATATGTCACATTTCAGAGCTGCCAGTACACATTATGCCGCACAGTACCCACAATTCACATTATGATATATACTGCACCCCGTTCATACTGTGCCTTATAACAGTGCCTCTGTTCATATTATATAATATTAAAAAAATGCCCTCCAGTTCATTTTATACCACATTACAATGAGCAGGTCCAGGGGCATACATAGATATATTTTGCAGGCCCCAATGAAAAAGTTTGAAAGGACCCCTACGTACCACCCAATGGCAAAAAATCTATATAACACATGTAACTTTGACAGGGAAGGTGGGCCCCTCTCCGCTCTGGGCGACTGCACTGCCTGTACCTATGGTAGCGACGCCTTTGACCCTGATGCTTATTCAGTGTCATGTCCCCTGCCGTTTATATACTGTACCATGGGGGTCATTCTGAGTTGATCGCTCGCTAGCTACTTTTAGCAGCCATGCAAACATATAGTCGCCGCCCACGGGGGAGTGTATTTTCGCTTTGCAAGTGTGCAAACGCGTGTGCAGCCGAGCGGGACTAAAACGTTTTTTGCAGTTTCTGAGTAGCTCTGGACTTACTCAGCCCTTGCGATCACTTCAGTCCTGGAATTGACGTCAGACACTCGCCTGCAAACGCCTGGACACACCTGCGTTTTTGCAAACACTCCCAGAAAACGGTCAGTTGACACCCATAAGCGTCTTCATCCTGTCAATCTCCTTGCGTTCGGCTGTGCGAATGGATTCTTCATAAAACCCATCGCTCAGCAACGTTTCGCTTTGTACCCGTACAACGCACCTGCGCATTGTGGTGCATACGCATGCGCAGTAGTAACCTGTTCGCTGCACTGCAAAAAACGGCAGTGAGCGATCAACTCGGAATGACCCCCCATGTACTTGTTCTACATTATCTTGTACTGTAAGTTGTTTTCTTGTTTCGCACATTTGTTTATGTACTTTGTTAGGCACCGCGGAACCCTTTTAGCGCCACATAAATAAATTATAATAACTGCTTATGGTCTTCTCTTTCATGTTACTTATCTATTTGGCAGCAATAAAAGTCAAAAGACAATTGTAAATGTGTTTACTTCTAATTTCTAATAAACCCAATGAATAATAAATGAACTGCACTAATAAAATGTGCTGGAATATTAGAACCATGCTGCTGTTCTGTAAAATACAATTTTTAAAATGTAACTTAATATATCTCCCCAGACAAAAAGATCACAGGCCTCAGCATGATTACATTCCTGTTTTTATTCTCAATTGTCAGATGGTGGATGTGCTGGAGGCTGGGAATCGCATATAAAACCAGTTTATGAATAGATATGAAAGACATTTTGTGCGATATATACTGTACCATGTAAATGAAATGTTCTCTTGAAGCTATCAGACAGTTATTACAGGGTGATTAAATCTTTGTCTTCAGTACTTGAGGATTATCTAGGTCTAATTGGCTTATACTAAAGGGCTCTACACACTGGCAGATAATACTGCACGATATGAACGTTCACGTTCATTAATGAACGAGAACTCATGCATATCATGCAGTGTGTAGGCACCAACGATAGACGATGCGCGTCCCCGCGCTCGTTCATAGTTGGTGATCCATCGCTTATGCATGCAGGCCAATATGGATGAGATTGTCCATATTAGCATGCATTGCTATGGCGCCGGGTGACGGGGAGAGTGAAGAAACTTCACTCCCCCCCTTCACCTCCCCCCCACCGGCGGGTCGCCCGTCTGCCGTATCGGCGGTCGGGCAGCTCGGTGGCGGGTCGCCCAGTCTGTAGGGCCCATAAGATTACATCTAGCAACAGAAGTTAGGGCCTAATTCAAAGCTGATCGTTGAAGTGCAAAAAAAGTAAACGCACATATATGATCAAAATCTCTGACATGCGGGGGGACGCCCAGCACAGGACTAGTCCGCCCCGCATGCCAGGCCCCCCCCTTTCCCCTCAGAGGTGCAAAAGCATCGCACAGCGGCGATGCTGTCGCACATGGCAAGTAGCTCCCTGCCTACACAGCCTAGCTCCTATCAGAGGCATGCGGCTACCAACCATGTTTTTGACGTGACGCAGCCACCGTGACCCGCCCTAGCAACGGTACGGACACACCTGCTTTGTTCGGATCGCGCCCCTTAAACGGAGCGTCGACGTCCACAAAATGCGGCATTGATGCACATTTCCCATTTCCCTCCAGGTCTTAAACTACATTCTGCAGAGAACGCAGTTTAGGACCTTGCACATGCGCGTACCGGCGTAAGCATATGCGTAGAGGAGCAAAAATCGCTACCTGTCAATTTTTGTTAATCAGCGACAGGGTCTGAATTAGTCAGAGCTGGATTAAGCCTTCAGGGGGCTTGAGGCACTTAAATCAGGGGCCATAACACCATATAGTCTAATATTTATATGCATATTATACCCACGTCTGCAGTGTGAAATTTATAGTAATATAAAAATTAAAAAAAAGAACTAACGGTAGAAAGTCACACCAACACACACTAACCTCAAACATTGGCTCCAGGGTTGCCAACAGAAATTGTGGGACCTTGGACTGACAAAATAGACTGTCCCTGTTTACACATCAGCCTAGAGATAGACATCAACCATCGATGGTTAACAACCATCATTGGCTGGTGCTCATCTGCAGCATCTGATGAATGGTTGTCAGTCCTGTAGCTGCAGCATATGGCCCACCTCCTCTCACCCTTGAATTACATCTTGTAAACCTGACAGAGGGGGGGCAGGGCATGTGCCCCATAAGCACCGCCACATTTAATCAAGGTCTGGATCAAGTGGCATAGTACCAGGGAACATTTACTTATTTACTCTAATATTTCATGGTAGGACATGATAGACGAGATGCAATTGTTATATCGCGCCCAATCTCCCATCTTAAGTGATGGAAGATTGCGGGGCAATATTCAATTGATGTATTCTTTTGTGCATATCACGCCCATAGCAGCTAAAGCGGCTAAACACAACTAAACTAATGGACGTGATGCGAAAAGTCACTTTTGGGCACCCAAACGGGTCACTTTTCGCAGATTTCAGCTTGCCACTCTGGGGATAGCGAGCTGAAATGTTATATCGTACATTAGCAGAAACAATTGAATAGCTGCCGGCGAGAATGAGCGGGTGCAGGAGGGGGAAAAAACAATTGAATCTCGCAAGATATTTGATGCATGTTCAGTTTATTTGTTGGTGTATAACGCCTTTGTTCTCTTAAATTCTAAATGATTGTTGAACAATATGTTTCATAAATGTAAACTAACATTCTTTCATATTACATTAGCATGAATTGGCATCACCACAGAAATGATCTTTTCCCATTTTTTCTTTTATAGACATTAATATGTCTACATCCATTTTATTTCTCTAGTTGAAAATGATGTGTGTGCAGCTGTTGATACTGCAGTTATTTAGGCACACACCAGTGAATGAGTCAGACTATGAACAGTCCAGTTACTTAACCAGAGGTGTTGGCTTATTGATAGATAGATAGATAGATAGATAGATAGATAGATAGATAGATAGATAGATAGATAGATAGATAGATAGATAGATAGATAGATAGATAGATAGATAGATAGATATGGAGCCTGTGCCTAACACCGAAAGCGTCTTCTTCCCTCCCCTGAACGCTTCTGCCTTTCAGTCACACAATATTACACAATATTATTAAATAAACACTCACAGAAGGCTTCGTTTCTCAAGGTTTCTCATGCGCACGCTCTAGTGGAATAACATTGAAGTAGTGGGCACGTCGGCTGTTAGATGAAGATGACATCACTACTGTACATAACACAAGGGACGTGCGGTGGGCTAAATGGCTCAGGAGGCACTGGCTAGTACCAGAGCCAGATTTACACACAATACATGAGCCAAAGGGTATATGTGGGCATTATATACAGGTGCAGCAGTATATACTGCTAGAAATTTGGTACATTTTGATCAGAGATGTGCAGAAAAAATAGGCAGAGGAAGCACTGCATCACCTGTCATAGACTTTTTACTCCAGAGTTTTGACTATAAAAATTATTAGAATACAAAGAAGATATTTGTAATATATTCTTTGTATTTTTCATATACTTTATATAGTCAAATCTCTGGCATATACGTTAGTATGACAGAAAAGGCTCTGCCTCACCTATCTCACTATCCCCCCCTCCTCCTCCCAACGCCACTGCATTACACGTACGTAGGTTGCACCAGAATTTTTTACAAACTGACAGCTGATGGAAGATGAGCTTTTAAGAGACAAAGGGGGAAATTTACTAAGCTCCCGATTTTGACCGAGATGCCGTTTTTTCATCAAAGTGTCATCTCGGTAATTTACTAAACACTAATCACGGCAGAGATGAGGGCATTCGTAATTTTTTGCAAGTCCAAGTAAAAAATTACGAATGAATACACCATCGGTCAAAACGCGGCTGTTTAAGTATGAATCTCGGTCATTTACTAAGAAGTGCAAAGCAAAAAAAAAAAAAACACTGCCGTGAAAAATTACAACTCGTAAAAAAGTGCTAAAAAAAAACAGACCTTTTTTTTTTATTCGTGATTGGATAGGCATGCACGGATCCATGAGATCCGTGCATGTATATCAGTGGGAAGGGGTGGGAAAGTGCTTATTTTTTCAAAAAAAATTGCGTGGGGTCCCCCCTCCTAAGCATAACCAGCCTCGGGCTCTTTGAGCCGATCCTGGTTGCAGAAATATGGGGAAAAAAATGACAGGGGTTCCCCCATATTTAAGCAACCAGCATCGGGCTCTGCGCCTGGTCCTGGTTCCAAAAATACGGGGGACAAAAAGAGTAGGGGTCCCCCGTATTTTTAAAACCAGCACCGGGCTCCACTAGCTGGACAGATAATGCCACAGCCGGGGGTCACTTTTATATAGTGCCCTGCGGCCGTGGCATCAAAAATCCAACTAGTCACCCCTGGCCGGGGTACCCTGGGGGAGTGGGGACCCCTTCAATCAAGGGGTTCCCCCCCCCAGCCACCCAAGGGCCAGGGGTGAAGCCCGAGGCTGCCCCCCCCCATCCAATGGGCTGCGGATGGGGGGGCTGATAGCCTTTGTTGTAAAAGAAAAGATATTGTTTTTAGTAGCAGTACTACAAGTCCCAGCAAGCCTCCCCCGCATGCTGGTACTTGGAGAACCACAAGTACCAGCATGCGGCGGAAAAACGGGCCCGCTGGTACCTGTAGTACTACTACTAAAAAAATACCCCAAAAAACACAAGACACACACACCGTGAAAGTATAATTTTATTACATACATACACACATACATACATACTTACCTTATGTTCCCACGCAGGTCGGTCCTCTTCTCCAGTAGAATCCAAGGGGTACCTGTTGAAGAAATTATACTCACGAGATCCAGGGGTCCAGGGTCCTCGGGGAATCCAGGTGTAATCCACGTACTTGAAAAAAATAACAAAACGGACACCCGAGCCACGCACTAAAAGGGGACCCATGTTTGCACATGGATCCCCTTTTCCCGACTGCCAGAAACCCACTCTGACTGATGTCTAAGTGGGTTTCTACAGCCAATCAGGGAGTGCCACGTTGTAGCACTCTCCTGATCGGCTGTGTGCTCCTGTACTGAGTGACAGGCGGCACACGGCAGTGTTACAATGTTGCGCCTATGCGCTCCATTGTAACCAATGCTGGGAACTTTCTGCTCAGCGGTGACGTCACTTTAGGTCAACCGCAGGGCAGAAAGTTCCCAGCATTGGTTACAATGGAGCGCATAGGCGCTACATTGTAACACTGCCGTGTGCCGCCTGTCACTCAGTACAGGAGCACACAGCCGATCAGGAGAGTGCTACAACGTGGCACTCCCTGATTGGCTGAAGAAACCCACTTAGACATCAGTCAGAGTGGGTTTCTGGCAGTCGGGAAAAGGGGATCCATGTGCAAACATGGGTCCCCTTTTAGTGCGTGGCTCGGGTGTCCGTTTTGTTATTTTTTTCAAGTACGTGGATTATACCTGGATTCCCCGAGGACCCTGGACCCCTGGATCTCGTGAGTATAATTTCTTCAACAGGTACCCCTTGTATTCTACTGGAGAAGAGGACCGACCTGCGTGGGAACATAAGGTAAGTATGTATGTATGTGTGTATGTATGTAATAAAATTATACTTTCACGGTGTGTGTGTCTTGTGTTTTTTTGGGTATTTTTTTAGTAGTAGTACTACAGGTACCAGCGGGCCCGTTTTTCCGCTGCATGCTGGTACTTGTGGTTCTCCAAGTACCAGCATGCGGGGGAGGCTTGCTGGGACTTGTAGTACTGCTACTAAAAACAATATCTTTTCTTTTACAACAAAGGCTATCAGCCCCCCCATCCGCAGCCCATTGGATGGGGGGGGACAGCCTCGGGCTTCACCCCTGGCCCTTGGGTGGCTGGGGGGGGAACCCTTGATTGAAGGGGTCCCCACTCCCCCAGGGTACCCCGGCCAGGGGTGACTAGTTGGATTTTTGATGCCACGGCCGCAGGGCACTATATAAAAGTGACCCCCGGCTGTGGCATTATCTGTCCAGCTAGTGGAGCCCGGTGCTGGTTTTAAAAATACGGGGGACCCCTACTCTTTTTGTCCCCCGTATTTTTGGAACCAGGACCAGGCGCAGAGCCCGATGCTGGTTGCTTAAATATGGGGGAACCCCTGTCATTTTTTTTCCCATATTTCGGCAACCAGGATCGGCTCAAAGAGCCCGAGGCTGGTTATGCTTAGGAGGGGGGACCCCACGCAATTTTTTTAAAAATATTTGACAGTGTTTAATTTAAAAAAAACAAAAAAAATGAACCCCAGCACGGATCACACAGATCCGGCCGAGATTCATTGTAAAAAAGTCGGCAGTGTTTTGCTAATCACTGCCGTAAAAATAGAAAAAAAACCACGAATGACATCGACATCGGAACAAAAGAAAAACCCGAATACGACAGCTTAGTAAATTAGTCGTAATCAATTCAAAAAGTTGCAGGTTTACACTTTCGATGTCATTCGTGATTGAACTTTGACCTGAAACGGGAAAATACGAATCTTAGTAAATTTACCCCAAACTGTAATGTGAATCTAATGCAGGGGTGGGCAATTATTTCAGCTGGGGGGCCGCTTAACACTTCCAGCGAATATTCGAGGGCCACACACAAAATACTCAAAAAGAGATCCCTTTTTACACATTACGGCAGACAGCGTGCCCATTTTACACATTACGGCAGACAGCGTCCCCCTTTTTACACATTACGACAGACAGCGTCCCCTTCTTACAGATTACGACAGACAGCACCCCCATTTTTATAATTACGGCAGACAGCGCCCCCGTTTTTATACATTACGGCAGACAGCGCCCCCGTTTTTATACATTACGGCAGACAGCGTCCCCGTTTTTATACATTACGGCAGACAGTGCCCCCGTTTTTACACATTACGGCAGACAGCACCCCCGTTTTTACACATTACGGCAGCAAGCGCCCCCGTTTTTACACATTACGGCAGACAGCATCCCCTTTTTACACATTACGGCAGACAGCGCACCCGTTTTTATACATTACGGCAGACAGCGTCCCCGTTTTTTTACATTACGGCAGACAGCGCCCCCGTTTTTACACATTACGGCAGACAGCATCCCCTTTTTACACATTACGGCAGACAGCGCCCCCGTTTTTATACATTACGGCAGACAGCGTCCCCGTTTTTATACATTACGGCAGACAGTGCCCCCGTTTTTACACATTATGGCAGACAGCACCCCCCGTTTTTACACATTACGGCAGACAGCGCCCCCGTTTTTACACATTACGGCAGACAGCATCCCCTTTTTACACATTACGGCAGACAGCGCCCCCGTTTTTATACATTACGGCAGACAGCGCCCCTGTTTTTATACATTACAGCAGACAGTGCCCCCGTTTTTACACATTACGGCAGACAGCACCCCCCGTTTTTACACATTACGGCAGACAGCGCCCCCGTTTTTACACATTACGGCAGACAGGGCCCCCGTTTTTACACATTACGGCAGACAGTCCGTACCCCCCTTTCCCCACCCTCCCCTAAACCTATATAGCAGTCCTTACCCTCCCCCTCCCCCTCCCCTAAACCCATATAACCGTTTTTAACTCCCCTCCCCTGAACTTATATGGCAGCTATAGCTTTATCCAGGACAGGGGGTTTACCTATTTGTCAGTGGCAGACGATCCCCGCTGTCTGATGATCCGCGCTGCTGCTGCTGCCGCCGCCGCTTCTCCTCACTGGCCGCCGCTTCTTCTCCCCGCTGGCCGCCGTTTCTTCTCCCCACTGGCCTCCGCAGTGCTCCCCACTGGCCGCTTCTGCTCCGAGTCCCCACTGCAGTGCCCGCCCAGCGCCGCCCCCCGTGACGCCCAGCGCCGCCCAGCGCATGATAGAGGAAATCCCGGTCAGCTGACCCTGTGACGTGACCGGGATTTCCTCAGCGGCGCCGCGTCTAAGAGCAGTGCAATGACAAGCGGCCTGTCGGGCCTCTTGTCATTGCACTCTGGTGGGGCACAGTGGGCCAGGCAGGATCGGTCCGCGGGCCGCATCCGGCCCGCGGGCCGCCTGTTGCCCACCCCTAATCTAATGTCTATGATTTATGTACTGTATTAATGTAATGTACCCATTAAAAACTTAACGTATTTTCTACATAGAGTCTTTAATGTAAAGTTTTCATTTCTTTGAGTTGATTAATTTTTTCTATCTTTTAGAAACAATGTAAGAACGCTTGAGTGTAAATTTCTTTCAAGATCAAATGAAGACTATTTTGCGGGGCTCATAGGCTGTTGCCTACTCTACCTATTTGCACTGCCGATGGCAGATATACTGTATATGAAGATATATCGGAGCATCTGGCAGTGAGTACACTTGCTTCGGGGACTAAAGTCAAAACTGCGCGGGAAAATTCAAATGCCTGCCCAGCACTGACAGGATGACACATCAAGCAGCAGATTGGTAAGTGTGTATACTTACTTAAATCGCCAGGACCTTAGAGATGTGCGGCTGGCACTTTTCATGTTTTGTGTTTTGGTTTTGGTTCTAATTCCACTTCCGTGTTTTGGTTTTGGCTTGGTTTTGCCAAAACCACCCTTTCCTGTTTTGGTTTTGGTATTGGTTTTGGATCTGGATGATTTTTGGGAAAAAACATAAAAACAGCTAGAATCACAGAATTTGGGGGTAATTTTGCTCCTACGGTATTATTAACCTCAATAACATTCATTTCAACTAATTTGCAGTCTATTCTGAACAACTCATACCTCATAATATTGTTTTTAGGCCTAAAAGTTGCACCGAGGTGGCTGTATGACCAAGCTAAGCGACACAAGTGTGCGGCACAAACACCTGGCCCATCTAGGAGTGGCACTGCAGATGCAGACAAGATGGCACTATTCAAAAACTAGTCCCCAAACAGCACATGATGCAAAGGAGAAAAAGAGGTGCACCAAGGCTGCTGTATGACTAAGCCAAGCGACACAAGTGTGCGGCACAAACATCTGGCCCATCTAGGAGTGGCACTGCAGTGTCAGACAGGATGGCACTTTTCAAAAACTAGGCCCCAAACAGCACCTCATGCAAAGATGTCGAAAAGGTGCAATGAGGTAGCTGTATGACTAAGCCAAGCAACACAAACAATTCCCACTGGAATTATATGTCCAAATCACTGGAATTATACGTCCAAATCACTGGAATTAAATGGCAAAGTCACTGTAATTATACGTCAAAATCACTGGAATTAAATGGCAGCACCACTGGACATATACGGAAGTGTCAGACAGGATGGCACTTTAAAAAAATAGTCCCCAAACAGCACATGATGCAAATAAGAAAAAAAGGTGCACCGAGGTTGCTGTATGACTAAGCTAAGCGACACAACCACCTGGCCCATCTAGTAGTGTCATGCAGTGGCTGAATGTCGAGAGTGGGACGCAATTGTTCAGTCCACTGACAGCATCTCCAGCATGTCCCTGTCATTTAAAAAAAAATCTGCAATTGGTGGACTTATACGACAGAACCCCAGGACTAATACAGCAGTACCCCTGGACTCATACGGCAGTGTCAGACAGGATGGCACTTTTCAAAAACTACAGTAAGCCCCAAACAGCACCTCATGTAAAGATGTTGAAGAGGTGCAATGAGGTAGCTGTATGACTAAGAAAAGCAACAAAAACAATTCCAACTGGAATTATATGTCCAAATCACTGGAATTATACGTCCAAATCACTGGAATTAATTGGCAAAATCACTGGAATTAATAATTATATGTCTAAATTACTGGAACTAATTGGCAAAATCACTGTAATTAATAATTATACATCCAAATCACTGGAATTATACTGCAAAATCACTGTAATTATACGTCCAAATCAGTGGAATTATACTGGAAAATCACTGGAATTATACGTCCAAATCACTGGAATTAATTGCGAAATTCACTGTAATTAATAATTATACGTCCAAATCACTGGAATTATACTGCAAAATCACTGTAATTATACGTCCAAATCACTGGAATTAATTGTCAAAATCACTGTAATTATACGTCCAAATCACTGGAATTAATTAGCAAAATCACTGTAATGAATAATTATTAGAGATGAGCGGGTTCGGTTTCTCTGAATCCGAACCCGCACGAACTTCATGTTTTTTTTCACGGGTCCGAGCGACTCGGATCTTCCCGCCTTGCTCGGTTAACCCGGGCGCGCCCGAACGTCATCATGACGCTGTCGGATTCTCGCGAGACTCGGATTCTATATAAGGAGCCGCGCGTCGCCGCCATTTTCACACGTGCATTGAGATTGATAGGGAGAGGACGTGGCTGGCGTCCTCTCCATTTAGATTAGGAGAGAGAGAGAGAGATTGACCTGAGGCTGATACTGTAGAAGAGAGTGCAGAGCTTAGTGACTGACCACAGTGACCACCAGCAGTGCAGTTGTTTTATTTAATATATCCGTTCTCTGCCTGAAAAAAACGGTACACACAGTGACTCAGTCACATACCATATCTGTGTGCACTGCTCAGCCCAGTGTGCTGCATGCCTGCATCATCTATGTATATATTATATATCTGACTGTGCTCAGCTCACACAGCTTATAATTGTGGGGGAGACTGGGGAGCACTGCAGTGCCAGTTATAGGTTATAGCAGGAGCCAGGAGTACAAGACAGTCACATACCATATCTGTGTGCACTGCTCAGCCCAGTGTGCTGCATCATCTATGTATATATTATATATCTGACTGTGCTCAGCTCACACAGCTTATAATTGTGGGGGAGACTGGGGAGCACTACTGCAGTGCCAGTTATAGGTTATAGCAGGAGCCAGGAGTACATATTATATTAAAATTAAACAGTGCACACTTTTGCTGCAGGAGTGCCACTGCCAGTGTGACTGACCAGTGACCTGACCACACTGACCACCAGTATAGTTAGTAGTATACTATATTGTGATTGCCTGAAAAAGTTAAACACTCGTCGTGTGACTTCACTTGTGTGGTGTTTTTTTTTTTATTCTATAAAAAACTCATTCTGCTGACAGACAGTGTCCAGCAGGTCCGTCATTATATAATATATATACATGTCCGGCTGCAGTAGTGATATATATATATATTTTTTATATCATTATTTATCATCCAGTCGCAGCAGACACAGTACGGTAGTTCACGGCTGTAGCTACCTCTGTGTCGGCACTCGGCAGTCCATCCATAATTGTATACCACCTAACCGTGGTTTTTTTTTCTTTCTTCTTTATACATACATACTACTACATCTCTTTATCAACCAGTCTATATTAGCAGCAGACACAGTACAGTACGGTAGTTCACGGCTGTGGCTACCTCTGTGTCGGCACTCGGCAGTCCGTCCATAATTGTATACCACCTAACCGTGGTTTTTTTTTCTTTCTTCTTTATACATACATACTACGACATCTCTTTATCAACCAGTCTATATTAGCAGCAGACACAGTACAGTACGGTAGTTCACGGCTGTGGCTACCTCTGTGTCGGCACTCGGCAGTCCGTCCATAATTGTATACCACCTAACCGTGGTTTTTTTTTCTTTCTTCTTCATACATACATACTACGACATCTCTTTATCAACCAGTCTATATTAGCAGCAGACACAGTACAGTACGGTAGTTCACGGCTGTGGCTACCTCTGTGTCGGCACTCGGCAGTCCGTCCATAATTGTATACCACCTAACCGTGGTTTTTTTTTCTTTCTTCTTTATACATACATACTACGACATCTCTTTATCAACCAGTCTATATTAGCAGCAGACACAGTACAGTACGGTAGTTCACGGCTGTGGCTACCTCTGTGTCGGCACTCGGCAGTCCGTCCATAATTGTATACCACCTAACCGTGGTTTTTTTTTCTTTCTTCTTCATACATACATACTACGACATCTCTTTATCAACCAGTCTATATTAGCAGCAGACACAGTACAGTACGGTAGTTCACGGCTGTGGCTACCTCTGTGTCAGCACTCGGCAGTCCGTCCATAATTGTATACCACCTACCCGTGGTTTTTTTTTCTTTCTTCTTTATACATACATACATACTACGACATCTCTTTATCAACCAGTCTATATTAGCAGCAGACACAGTACAGTACGGTAGTTCACGGCTGTGGCTACCTCTGTGTCGGCACTCGGCAGTCCGTCCATAATTGTATACCACCTACCCGTGGTTTTTTTTTCTTTCTTCTTCATACATACATACTACGACATCTCTTTATCAACCAGTCTATATTAGCAGCAGACACAGTACAGTACGGTAGTCCACGGCTGTAGCTACCTCTGTGTCGGCACTGGGCAGTCCGTCCATAATTGTATACCACCTACCCGTGGTTTTTTTTTCTTTCTTCTTTATACATACATACTACTACATCTCTTTATCAACCAGTCTATATTAGCAGCAGACACAGTACAGTACGGTAGTTCACGGCTGTGGCTACCTCTGTGTCGGCACTCGGCAGTCCGTCCATAATTGTATACCACCTACCCGTGGTTTTTTTTTCTTTCTTCTTCATACATACATACTACGACATCTCTTTATCAACCAGTCTATATTAGCAGCAGACACAGTACAGTACGGTAGTTCACGGCTGTGGCTACCTCTGTGTCGGCACTCGGCAGTCCGTCCATAATTGTATACCACCTAACCGTGGTTTTTTTTTCTTTCTTCTTCATACATACATACTACGACATCTCTTTATCAACCAGTCTATATTAGCAGCAGACACAGTACGGTAGTTCACGGCTGTAGCTACCTCTGTGTCGGCACTCGGCAGTCCGTCCATAATTGTATACTAGTATCCATCCATCTCCATTGTTTACCTGAGGTGCCTTTTAGTTGTGCCTATTAAAATATGGAGAACAAAAATGTTGAGGTTCCAAAATTAGGGAAAGATCAAGATCCACTTCCACCTCGTGCTGATGCTGCTGCCACTAGTCATGGCCGAGACGATGAAATGCCAGCAACGTCGTCTGCCAAGGCCGATGCCCAATGTCATAGTACAGAGCATGTCAAATCCAAAACACCAAATATCAGTAAAAAAAGGACTCCAAAACCTAAAATAAAATTGTCGGAGGAGAAGCGTAAACTTGCCAATATGCCATTTACCACACGGAGTGGCAAGGAACGGCTGAGGCCCTGGCCTATGTTCATGGCTAGTGGTTCAGCTTCACATGAGGATGGAGGCACTCAGCCTCTCGCTAGAAAAATGAAAAGACTCAAGCTGGCAAAAGCAGTAGCACCGCAAAGAACTGTGCGTTCTTCGAAATCCCAAATCCACAAGGAGAGTCCAATTGTGTCGGTTGCGATGCCTGACCTTCCCAACACTGGACGTGAAGAGCATGCGCCTTCCACCATTTGCACGCCCCCTGCAAGTGCTGGAAGGAGCACCCGCAGTCCAGTTCCTGATAGTCAGATTGAAGATGTCAGTGTTGAAGTACACCAGGATGAGGAGGATATGGGTGTTGCTGGCGCTGGGGAGGAAATTGACCAGGAGGATTCTGATGGTGAGGTGGTTTGTTTAAGTCAGGCACCCGGGGAGACACCTGTTGTCCGTGGGAGGAATATGGCCGTTGACATGCCTGGTGAAAATACCAAAAAAATCAGCTCTTCGGTGTGGAACTATTTCAACAGAAATGCGGACAACAGGTGTCAAGCCGTGTGTTCCCTTTGTCAAGCTGTAATAAGTAGGGGTAAGGACGTTAACCACCTCGGAACATCCTCCCTTATACGTCACCTGCAGCGCATTCATAATAAGTCAGTGACAAGTTCAAAAACTTTGGGTGACAGCGGAAGCAGTCCACTGACCAGTAAATCCCTTCCTCTTGTAACCAAGCTCACGCAAACCACCCCACCAACTCCCTCAGTGTCAATTTCCTCCTTCCCCAGGAATGCCAATAGTCCTGCAGGCAATGTCACTGGCAATTCTGACGAGTCCTCTCCTGCCTGGGATTCCTCCGATGCATCCTTGCGTGTAACGCCTACTGCTGCTGGCGCTGCTGTTGTTGCTGCTGGGAGTCGATGGTCATCCCAGAGGGGAAGTCGTAAGCCCACTTGTACTACTTCCAGTAAGCAATTGACTGTTCAACAGTCCTTTGCGAGGAAGATGAAATATCACAGCAGTCATCCTGCTGCAAAGCGGATAACTGAGGCCTTGACAACTATGTTGGTGTTAGACGTGCGTCCGGTATCCGCCGTTAGTTCACAGGGAACTAGACAATTTATTGAGGCAGTGTGCCCCCGTTACCAAATACCATCTAGGTTCCACTTCTCTAGGCAGGCGATACCGAGAATGTACACGGACGTCAGAAAAAGACTCACCAGTGTCCTAAAAAATGCAGTTGTACCCAATGTCCACTTAACCACGGACATGTGGACAAGTGGAGCAGGGCAGGGTCAGGACTATATGACTGTGACAGCCCACTGGGTAGATGTATGGACTCCCGCCGCAAGAACAGCAGCGGCGGCACCAGTAGCAGCATCTCGCAAACGCCAACTCTTTTCTAGGCAGGCTACGCTTTGTATCACCGGTTTCCAGAATACGCACACAGCTGAAAACCTCTTACGGCAACTGAGGAAGATCATCGCGGAATGGCTTACCCCAATTGGACTCTCCTGTGGATTTGTGGCATCGGACAACGCCAGCAATATTGTGTGTGCATTAAATATGGGCAAATTCCAGCACGTCCCATGTTTTGCACATACCTTGAATTTGGTGGTGCAGAATTATTTAAAAAACGACAGGGGCGTGCAAGAGATGCTGTCGGTGGCCAGAAAAATTGCGGGACACTTTCGGCGTACAGGCACCACGTACAGAAGACTGGAGCACCACCAAAAACTACTGAACCTGCCCTGCCATCATCTGAAGCAAGAAGTGGTAACGAGGTGGAATTCAACCCTCTATATGCTTCAGAGGTTGGAGGAGCAGCAAAAGGCCATTCAAGCCTATACAATTGAGCACGATATAGGAGGTGGAATGCACCTGTCTCAAGCGCAGTGGAGAATGATTTCAACGTTGTGCAAGGTTCTGATGCCCTTTGAACTTGCCACACGTGAAGTCAGTTCAGACACTGCCAGCCTGAGTCAGGTCATTCCCCTCATCAGGCTTTTGCAGAAGAAGCTGGAGACATTGAAGGAGGAGCTAACACGGAGCGATTCCGCTAGGCATGTGGGACTTGTGGATGGAGCCCTTAATTCGCTTAACAAGGATTCACGGGTGGTCAATCTGTTGAAATCAGAGCACTACATTTTGGCCACCGTGCTCGATCCTAGATTTAAAGCCTACCTTGGATCTCTCTTTCCGGCAGACACAAGTCTGCTGGGGTTGAAAGACCTGCTGGTGAGAAAATTGTCAAGTCAAGCGGAACGCGACCTGTCAACATCTCCTCCTTCACATTCTCCCGCAACTGGGGGTGCGAGGAAAAGGCTCAGAATTCCGAGCCCACCCGCTGGCGGTGATGCAGGGCAGTCTGGAGCGACTGCTGATGCTGACATCTGATCCGGACTGAAGGACCTGACAACGATTACGGACATGTCGTCTACTGTCACTGCATATGATTCTCTCACCATTGAAAGAATGGTGGAGGATTATATGAGTGACCGCATCCAAGTAGGCACGTCACACAGTCCATACTTATACTGGCAGGAAAAGGAGGCAATTTGGAGGCCATTGCACAAACTGGCTTTATTCTACCTAAGTTGCCCTCCCACAAGTGTGTACTCCGAAAGAGTGTTTAGTGCCGCCGCTCACCTTGTCAGCAATCGGCGTACGAGGTTACATCCAGAAAATGTGGAGAAGATGATGTTCATTAAAATGAATTATAATCAATTCCTCCGCGGAGACATTGACCAGCAGCAATTGCCTCCACAAAGTACACAGGGAGCTGAGATGGTGGATTCCAGTGGGGACGAATTGATAATCTGTGAGGAGGGGGATGTACACGGTGATATATCGGAGGGTGATGATGAGGTGGACATCTTGCCTCTGTAGAGCCAGTTTGTGCAAGGAGAGATTAATTGCTTCTTTTTTGGGGGGGGTCCAAACCAACCCGTCATATCAGTCACAGTCGTGTGGCAGACCCTGTCACTGAAATGATGGGTTGGTTAAAGTGTGCATGTCCTGTTTTGTTTATACAACATAAGGGTGGGTGGGAGGGCCCATGGACAATTCCATCTTGCACCTCTTTTTTCTTTTATTTTTCTTTGCGTCATGTGCTGTTTGGGGAGGGTTTTTTGGAAGGGACATCCTGCGTGACACTGCAGTGCCACTCCTAAATGGGCCCGGTGTTTGTGTCGGCCACTAGGGTCGCTAATCTTACTCACACAGTCAGCTACCTCATTGCGCCTCTTTTTTTCTTTGCGTCATGTGCTGATTGGGGAGGGTTTTTTTGGAAGGGACATCCTGCGTGACACTGCAGTGCCACTCCTAAATGGGCCCGGTGTTTGTGTCGGCCACTAGGGTCGCTAATCTTACTCACACAGTCAGCTACCTCATTGCGCCTCTTTTTTTCTTTGCGTCATGTGCTGATTGGGGAGGGTTTTTTGGAAGGGACATCCTGCGTGACACTGCAGTGCCACTCCTAAATGGGCCCGGTGTTTGTGTCGGCCACTAGGGTCGCTAATCTTACTCACACAGTCAGCTACCTCATTGCGCCTCTTTTTTTCTTTGCGTCATGTGCTGATTGGGGAGGGTTTTTTGGAAGGGACATCCTGCGTGACACTGCAGTGCCACTCCTAAATGGGCCCGGTGTTTGTGTCGGCCACTAGGGTCGCTAATCTTACTCACACAGTCAGCTACCTCATTGCGCCTCTTTTTTTCTTTGCGTCATGTGCTGATTGGGGATGGTTTTTTGGAAGGGACATCCTGCGTGACACTGCAGTGCTACTCCTAAATGGGCCCGGTGTTTGTGTCGGCCACTAGGGTCGCTTATCTTACTCACACAGTCAGCTACCTCATTGCGCCTCTTTTTTTCTTTGCGTCATGTGCTGATTGGGGAGGGTTTTTTGGAAGGGACATCCTGCGTGACACTGCAGTGCCACTCCTAGATGGGCCAGGTGTTTGTGTCGGCCACTAGTGTCGCTTAGCTTAGTCATCCAGCGACCTTGGTGCAAATTTTAGGACTAAAAATAATATTGTGAGGTGTGAGGTATTCAGAATAGACTGAAAATGAGTGGAAATTATGGTTTTTGAGGTTAATAATAATATGGGATCAAAATGACCCCCAAATTCTATGATTTAAGCTGTTTTTTAGTGTTTTTTTAAAAAAACACCCGAATCCAAAACACACCCGAATCCGACAAAAAAAATTCGGTGAGGTTTTGCCAAAACGCGGTCGAACCCAAAACACGGCCGCGGAACCGAACCCAAAACCAAAACACAAAACCCGAAAAATTTCAGGCGCTCATCTCTAATAATTATACGTCCAAATCACTGGAATTATACTGCAAAATCTCTGTAATTATACGTCCAAATCACTGGAATTAATTGGCAAAATCACTGTAATTATACGTTCCAAATCACTGGAATTAATTGGCAAAATCACTGTAATTATACGTCCAAATCCCTGGAATTAATTGGCAAAATCACTGTAATTATACGTCCAAATCACTGGAATTAATTGGCAAAATCACTGTAATTAATAATTATACGTCCAAATCACTGGAATTAAATGGCAAAATCTCTGTATCGCCTGCCTAGTGAAGTGGAATCTAGATGGGATCTGGTACCGGGGACACAATACCTCCATCAATTGTCTAAATCCCACTGCACTAATGGCGGATACCGGATGCACGTCTAACACCAACATAAGTGTCAAGGCCTCAGTTATGAGGGCTTCCATTGTCATGTGAAGCTGAACCACTAGTCATGAACATAGGCCAGGGCCTCAGCCGTTCCTTGCCACTCTGTGTCGTAAATAGCATATTGGCAAGTTTACGTTTCTCCTCAGACCATTTAAATTTCTTTTTTTGGGTCTTTTTACTGAACTTTGGCGTTTTGGATTTTACATGCCCTCTACTATGACATTGGGCATCGGTCTTGGCAGACGACGATGGCATTTCATCGTCTATGTCATGGCTAGTGGAAGCAGCTTCAGCACTAGGAGGAAGTGGTTCTTGATCTTTCCCTATTTTATCCTCCAAATTTTTGTTCTCCATTATGTTTCTGGAGTTATATAACACAATATGCGGCACAGGAATGACTGATGGCTGATGGCCAGGACACTACCACTGATCTGAGTCAGCACAACACAGCAACACTGTAAGGGTCTTGTTATTATTATTATTATTATTATTATTATTATAATACGGCAGCAGTGGACATATAGCAGCAGCGTATACCACTTTGACTGCCTGGTCACTGGAATGACTGATGGCCAAGACACTACCACTGGTCTGATGCAGCACAACACAGCAACACTGTAAGGGACTTGTTGTTGTTGTTATTATTATTATTATTATTATTATTATACAGCAGCAGTGGACATATAGCAGCAGCGTATACCACTGTGACTGCCTGGTCACTGGAATGACTGATGGCCAGGACACTACCACTGGTCTGATGCAGCACAACGCAGCAACACTGTAAGGGACTTATTATACAGCAGCACTGGACATATGGCAGCAGAGGACACCACCACTCTGAATGGTCACTGGACTGACTGATGCACAGGACACTAGCACTGGTCTGATGCAGGACAACACAGATAATTATACAGCAGCACTGGACATATGGCAGCAGATGACACCACCACTGTGAATGGTCACTGGACTGACTGATGCCCAGGACACTACCACTGGTCTGATGCAGGACAACACAGCAACACTGTAAGGGACTTATTATACAGCAGCACTGGACATATGGCAGTAAAGGACGCCACCACTGTGACTGATGCAGCACAATACACCACCACTGAACTGATGCAGCACAACAGAGCACCACTGGACATATGGCAGCAGAGGACACCACCACTGAACTGATGCAGCACAACAGAGCACCACTGGACAGCACTGCACATATGGCAGCAGAGGACACCACCACTGAACTGATGCAGCACAACACAGCACCACTGGACAGCACTGCACATATGGCAGCAGAGAACACCACCACTGTGACTGATGCAGCACAACACACCACCACTGAACTGATGCAGCACAACACAGCACCACTGGACATATGGCAGCAGAGGACACCACCACTGTGACTGGACAGATTCAGCACAAGACACAGACACTGGGGACACTGAGAGAACGGAGACACGTCCTCTCTCTACACTCTCCAATGCCGGAGTGAAAATGGCGGGGACGCGCGGCTCCTTATATGGAATCCAAATCCCGGAAAACCCGAGCCTGGCTCCGAACCGGACTCGAATGGTGAAGTTCGGTACCGTTCAGTTCTCTGAGAACCGAACCCGCTCATCTCTAGTTACAACACCCACAACGGGATATAGGGTGTGACTTTAAGAAATGTGCGAGTTTAGCGCTAAACTCACACATTGTGCAAACTCAGCCAATGTAATGGGGTGCGAGAACATGCAATCTTGCTTGTTTGCTGTAATCCCAAAGCTCGCAATGGCAAAACTCACATACAGATGTTTTGCCATTGCAGACGTACAACTCAGGAAATGTCTACCGCATACCGCATTACAGTGCCACAGTTCATATTATGTAACCTTATATTGTCCTCCAGTTATTTAATACCACATTATAATGAGCAGGCCCAGGGGTATAATTCTAAAAAATTTCACCATTGGGTATTACATAGGGGCCCTTACACACTTTTGCCTTATGGCTTAAAATATATCTAACACATGTAACTTTGACAAGATAGGTGCACTCCCTGCACCTGTGGTAGATATGCCCTTTAGGCCCACCATCCTTCATTTCTTATTTTTATAACATCATAGAGAGAAAGATATTGGGGGTAATTCCAAGTTGATCGCAGCAGGAATTTAGTTAGCAATTGGGCAAAACCACGTGCACTGCAGGGGAGGCAGATTTAACATGTGCAGAGAGAGTTAGATTTGGGTGGGTTATTTTATTTCTGTGCAGGGTAAATACTGGCTGCTTTATTTTTACACTGCAATTTAGATTGCAGATTGAACACACCCCACCCAAATCTAACTCTCTCTGCACATGTTATATCTGCCTCCCCTGCAGTGCACATGGTTTTGCCAAATTGCTAACTAAATTCCTGCTGCGATCAACTTGGAATTACCCACCTTGTTCTTTTCCCCAGATATAGTATATGTGGCTTTGCTGGTCCATACAGGTGGTTATATAAGGTATGTTCCCACAAGAAACATCAAACAATCTGTCATCACTATTATTACCCTGCAGGGAGAGATGGCTACTGGCTGATCAATGGTTTCTACGTCTATATGCTTTTCCATAGTCTGTTAATATTTACATGTTAGAGGATGCTTCCATACCTTGGCCTGGTTACCAGGGCTTGTTCACTGAGAAGAGAGCTGCCAGACTTCCCCTGACTCATGCTGTTTCTGGCAGGCCTTGCTAGGTACAAGAATTCCACATGTTTCCAGGAGCCATGGAAAGCTTTTATCATTTATATTTCCTTCTTGATTGGGGATGGAACTGAATAGCAGTTTATTTACATCTGTTGTAACTTGTAAGTGAAAGTAATATGGACATTGGTTAATAAAATCACTCTAATATATGATTTGACAGTCATCTTTATGAATATCTGAGATCTGTCAGTTTCACGCAATGAGGTCCTGTCCTGTTTTACTAGTTGTAACCACTCCCTATAATCGATGGATATCTTAATTTGTTAAAATGTTTTATTTACAGTGTTTCAGAAAAAAAGATTAAAAGATTGAAAAAAAAAACTCAGACAGACATAAGTATAATGTATGTATGTACAATATATATATATATATATATATATATATATATATATATATATAATGTAGATGATCTATTACAGGACCTCCAATTACGTACAGTGAGACAGATTCAAATAGTGATAAGATCAATGGCCATTTTTCTCACTAAGGAGCCTACAGTTTTTATCATAATCCACACTTCAGATTAGATTGTGATCAGACTTTCTCGACGGCTTTCTGCACAATTTAGCAGTCAGTAGAAACGAAAGCCTTCATTTGCCAGAGGTTGGTCTTCCCATTGGCATGGTAAGGCAGTCCTGAGGGAGCTGGACCAGCATTAGCATCTATCGGCTGACTCAGAAGGGCTGCAGAAAGAAGACTTTACTACATCCAAGGTAAGTATAATGTACACTATGTTATTATATTTTTGCTATTTATGTTTCAGGTCTCCCCTGGGCCTGTGATCATGGCAGAAGAGAGGAGAGGAATGGGGAAGGGATCTGCAAAGATTCCTCTCCTAATCCTCTTGGCAGCCCAGTAAAACAGGGAAGGGATCTGTAAAAATCCCTTACCCAGGTGAAGAACAAAGGACAACTCTGTTCCTCCCAAGTGATGCTACATGTACATTTTTTTACAATGAAATCATGGTAAATCTGCATTTATTGATTTTCCTATTACAGCTATGTGAATATTAGGGCATGGATGAGATTTTTATGAAATCTCCTCCAAAAACTCTGTGATAAATCTAAGTAAAACTTAAATAATGTGAATATAGTGTGAAAATATCTGTCTTAACACATTTTATCAAAAACATAATAGAGAAGTATTCCCCCAAATGATTTCTATATAATGTGGTAAGTACAGTATATACAATAAGGGCAACTGAAACAATGAGTTACAACTGAGTTACAGTATGAGTTGGTATGAGTGAGCACTTGCTTATTGATTATTAAAGAAAAATGGCTTTAGTGATAAGTGGGCACAATTTTACTGTCAGTTTTCTCACTAATTGGAACAAGATTAAATTAATATAATAATGACACCAGTCCATGACTGCCAACCTGTTTTGTGTGAATACAAGACTTATGGGCCCTACACACTGATAGATCCGCCGCCGAGCTGCCCGACGGCAGATACGGCCGACGGGCGAGGCGGCGGCGGGGGGGGGGGGGCAGTGATGGGGGGAGTGAAGTTTTTTCACTCCTCCCGTCACCCGGCTCCATAGCAGTGCAGGCAAATATGGACGATCTCGTCAGGGCACCAGCGATGAACGAGTGCGGGGCCGCGCATCGTTCTTCGCTGGTGCCTCCACACTGAAAGATATGAACGGTATCTCGTTCATTAATGAACGAGATTGTTTATATCTGTCAATATTATCTGCCAGTGTGTTGGGCCCATTAGCCAATCTATTATGGCAAAAACTAACAATTGTTCTTCTCAACAACTTCTTCTCAACAACTGCTTATATAAGACAGGGTGCTGGTGGACAGATAGTTTAGACATCAGTTGGCGTAGATATAGGATAAAGTTGGCATAGATATAGGACAAATGCAATGTTGCACTGTTTGAATTATTTAAGCCGCTCATAACTTTATTGTGATTACATAAACCTTTTACTTAAGCTAGCTTATCACTAAATAAAACCACACCACACACTGAAATAAAGACACGGACACAGTAGCTGGAGTTAAAGGTCAGACGATGTTTATTAATCGCTGACCAACTCTTTAAACTAATAATTGAGGCCGAATTAGAATTGAATTGAATATATATTAACTTTAGTTTGGAGGATGGCAAACAGAAAACCGCTGCCAAACACCAGCACCCGTCACCTAGATGACAAACCACCAAACCAAGGAGGGGAGTACACATACCCCGCCTCCTTCCCGCATAACCCGCATTGTGCTGGCCTTACCCCTCTTTCTCTGGCAAACGTTCGGTTCCCGCAGGGGAACGTCTAAATGTCCAACCGCAAGAAAAGGACACACCTGCCGTCCATTTAAAGAGGGAGCCCCACAATGACCACTTATGCCTGTGTGACAGCTGGTTGGCAGCGATTTCCCGCCAATCTGGCTTTCAATAGCCCACAGCAAGAACAAAAAACGTAGACGCATTCTGGGAGGGCGGGCGGGCATAAACTGAAAGGCAAGAGGGAGTCTAGCAAGATGGCCACCCCCTATATACTAACCTAAGACCCTCCTCTTCATCCTGATGCACAACCCCTTAAACCAATAGGAAAAAACCAACCGGGAAAACTGATCTGCCTAGCAACTGCTTAGTCATTTAACAACCAATCACAAAAAGTTGATCGCTTATATGGCCTCAGGCTTATGCAGCCTTCAGCTTATCTAAGCCGCTCATAACTTTATTGTGATTACATAAACCTTTTACTTAAGCTAGCTTATCACTAAATAAAACCACACCACACACTGAAATAAAGACACGGACACAGTAGCTGGAGTTAAAGGTCAGACGATGTTTATTAATCGCTGACCAACTCTTTAAACTAATAATTGAGGCCGAATTAGAATTGAATTGAATATATATTAACTTTAGTTTGGAGGATGGCAAACAGAAAACCGCTGCCAAACACCAGCACCCGTCACCTAGATGACAAACCACCAAACCAAGGAGGGGAGTACACATACCCCGCCTCCTTCCCGCATAACCCGCATTGTGCTGGCCTTACCCCTCTTTCTCTGGCAAACGTTCGGTTCCCGCAGGGGAACGTCTAAATGTCCAACCGCAAGAAAAGGACACACCTGCCGTCCATTTAAAGAGGGAGCCCCACAATGACCACTTATGCCTGTGTGACAGCTGGTTGGCAGCGATTTCCCGCCACCAAGGTTTTCCAAACCGCCACCGCCATCCGCAAACAGAACCTTAACCAACCAGAAACTAACTAGCTCTAACGAAAAAGACCGAAAATATCTTCCAGAAAAAACTGCACTCCTTCCGGAGAAAGGTGAACCCCATCGTCTCTATAGAACTGCCTGTTCCGCAGCACCAGCAGAGGATG
Organism: Pseudophryne corroboree; assembly: GCF_028390025.1. Classification (NCBI taxonomy): domain Eukaryota; kingdom Metazoa; phylum Chordata; class Amphibia; order Anura; family Myobatrachidae; genus Pseudophryne; species Pseudophryne corroboree. The sequence goes on along the minus strand of NC_086444.1, from coordinate 317,730,877 downwards.
CTTAATTGCCACTCCGCCTATGGCCTTGACAAACAGAGACACCGTCGAGTTCACCTTTTTGCGTGCTTTCTCCAGCGCCGAGAAACGCACCGCACCACGCCAATGGAAACGGGGCACCATTTCCGACCAGACAATGCATACCCCAGGCCAGTGACAACGTATCGCCACCACATCCGCCTTTATAGACAAAATCAAGTCTATGCCTTTAACTCGGCCCAGATCATTACCACCCAGATGAATGATAATACAACTGGGGCGACCCCAGCGGCGCTCCCTAGAAAAAAGGACGCGCAACAAATCACCCCATAACATGCCCCTAACACCTAACCATCTAAATTGCCGGGACCCAAAAATCTCAGTCGCCCTAGATGCCATGGGATGTTTCTCCGCCCAAAAAACATATGAATGACCAACCATCCATATGTGGTCTCCAAAATTGCTGACAGCTGTAAAAGAAAATATCCTAATGTCAGATTATGCACATAATCTGTAACTTAAACACAACGTAACCAATAAAACCCAAGTGAAGGAGAAAACTCAAAAAACCTCCCGTGGACCTTGGTAGAACAGCCAATTGAAATTAGGCCCCCTCGGAGGAAAAATGTTAAAAATTCGCTTCACACCCTCGATTCCTGAACGGTAAGCGTTCAAAAACCGACGAGTAAACACGTTTTTGGGTTAGCGCAACAGGCGCACTTATAACTTATCTATACGGACATAGGACTTATAGGAGGCCGACTTCCAGCGACCCAACTCCCGAATAGCCGCTGGTGATGAACCAGCGGCCGCCGCATGGGTAGCCGCCCCAATCCGAAAGGAATGAGTACCGAAGTCCGCCTCCTGCAAGCCCAACGCCGTCAAACATTTCTTGAACACCGATGAGAACTGAAACTTTGTCAGAGGGTCCAACTGCGCGTGCACCAGCAACTGGTTGCCCCCCGGAGGTCTTAACCGCACATACTCTTGCGTCAACCGCAGCGGGCAAACGCCCATACCTCCCTGAGCCTCCAAGGACAACCAGCGACCCCGACCTGTTTGATCTGTCTTGGACCGCACAATCCTACAGAGCAACAGGCCCTCCTGCAAGCGCACATTCTCGTAGAGCAGACCCGATTACCGGGACGCCTTGCTGCTCGCCACTAGCTCGCTCACCCGAAAAGCCCCGAAAAAGGCCAGGGCATACGCGCTACTAAACAATGCCACCTCAAATTCCGAGGACGCAATCCGAGGTAGCACACGCAGCAATTCCGCTAGCAGCTGCAACGTTATAGGCCTACGTGAATCCGCAGGCGCCGGGTGCAACCTAGCCCAACCTTTCAGCGCTCTGGAAAGGACAAACGACCCCGTGGGGTCCGTTGTCCCGTGGAGTCGCGAGTGAAAGGCGATGCCCGCAAGGGCAGTAGCCATGGCCGCTTTTGACCTACCGTTTTGGTAATGCTCCCAAACAAAGGTCAACAGGGCGTCGGCCGAGGACTCACCTGCTACCCCGTACCTACTCTGAAAGGCTGACCAATCCCGCCATGCAGCATCATACGCTCGTAGCGTAGAGGGAGCCAGTGCACACCTGGCCAACGCCGTTAAACCGCTTCGACCATCTGCCAGACAGAAGGTGGGCACTGTAACCCCTCTGCCTCCGCTCCCGGAACCAACGTCCTGAATTTGTCAAACTGGAACCGGGACAATGCATCCGCAATTCCATTGTCAACTCCAGGTACGTGGCGAGCCCTAAAATTAATATTGCGCTGCAAACAAACCAACACTAAATGCCTTAGCAATCGCAGCGCCTGCGGAGATGAGGAACGCTGGTTATTAATCGCATGCACTACCCCTAAGTTGTCGCAAAGAAACAAAATGTCCCTATTTGCGAACCGTCCGGCCCATAACTCAAGCGCCACTAAGATCGGGAACAATTCCAGCAGAAGCAGGTTCTTGGTAAACCCACGCGTTACCCAAGATGCCGGCCAGGCCGCAGCGCACCATGAGCCAGCGAAGAACGCGCCGAAACCTCGACTGCCTGAAGCATCCGTGAACAACTGCAGCTGCTTACTGGAACAACAAGGAGCGGGCCACAACACTTCCCTGTTGAAGGACACCAGGAACGAGACCCAAATCCGCAAATCATCCTTGATCTCGCGGGAAAGGTACACGGAGTGATTCTGTCGAACCGTCCCCGCGGTGGCCCGCTCAAGTTTGCGACAGAAAATCCTACCCATGGGGATAATCCGACACGCAAAATTGAGAGAACCAAGCAAGGACTGCACCTGTTTAAGCCGAACCCTGCGTTTTCCTAAACAGTCTGTAATCAAACCCAATAGTTTCCGCACCTTATCCTCGGGCAAGCGACAGCACCCCCCTACCGTGTCAATCTCGATACCTAAATAGCTAAGACAAGTGCAAGGACCCTCGCACTTATCCTGCGCAACCGGTACCCCTAAAGCGCAGAATAACGACCTGGCCACCGAGAGAATGTCCCCACAGACCGAACTGTCTCCGGGGCCTACAAAAAGAAAGTCATCCAGGTAGTGAGCCACCCCCATCTGCCCGGAGGCGGTCTGGACGCACCAGTGCAAAAACGTGCTAAAGCACTCAAAGTAGGCGCAGGAGACAGAGCAACCCATGGGGAGACACCGATCGACGTAGAATTCGCCCCCTATTTTGAAACCCAGAAACCGCAGGGAATCTGGGTGTAGTGGGAGTAGCCGAAAGGCCGACTCCACGTCCAATTTTGCCAACAGACTCCCCGGACCACAATCCCGCACTAATCGCAGCGCGTCGTCAAACGACTGATATCGAACTCTGCATTGGGCTTCCGGGATAGCGTCGTTGACCGACAGCCCCGGCGGGTGCGACAAGTGCTGTATCAAACGAAACTTACCTATGGCTTTCTTGGGCACTACCCCTACTGGGGAAATGCACAAGGAGGGCAACGGGGAAAGGGCGTAGGGCCCAGCCATGCGCCCCAGCCCAATCTCCCCGTCAACCTTCCGCCGGACTTCCTGCGGGAATTCCCGAGCCGATCTCAAATTCTGGCGTGCAACCACATACACCGAATCCGGGATTGGCAAACGAAAACCGTGCTGAAAGCCCTGCAAGAGAAACGATGCCGCCGACTCATCGGGGTACAAGGTAAGCCAGCGCTGCAACTCGGGAACTATAATCGGGGAGAAGGCCTTACTTGCCAATTCCACCGGCCTCGGTGGAAGCGGCAGGCTTACCGCCTGTCGCCGCGGTGCATTCCTTGGCCGGGTGACTGGCTCCGCACAACCTGCATGAGTGGCGAAAACGACAGCCCGTTCCTTTGCCGCATTTGCCGTCGTTGTAGGCAAAGCACTTGCCTTTTCCCGTCAATCGAGAAGCCACCGCCCCGGCCGCCCCGGGCTTCTTGGCCGTGACGTCCGGGGTGGGTTTGACCTGCTGCGTGACCTCCAACCACACCTCAACATCCTTAAAACCCGCGGGCAGGATGGGGTTGCCATCCTGATTGCGACGAAACTTCTCGTCGTAATCCCGCCACGCGGAACCCTTGGATTTTAAGTACATATCGTGTACTAAAAACAAATATTTCACCAAGTTGGCATACTCCGCGGGACGCGATTCCGTGTAGCAAGCCATGAACACCAAAAACCCACGCAGCCACTGGTGAAAATTGCGAAACGCATTTTCCCCAATACCACCCGGTTTCTTGGCCGCGTCAAAACCCTGCCGCATTTCCTCTGTAAGGGTGAATATGTCTACATACTTCCCCTTACGTATTTTTTCCCGCATGCGCTTACGAACCCCTCTTGTCACTGCCGTGTTGGCGCAATGTACCATCTCGCCGTAACGGGGAGGGTCGGAGGGGACCACCTGCGCAGGAGCGGCCACCTTGTGCGCCTCCTTGGCCATTCGCCGCGCGATGAGCCTAGCTAATTTACGCGGGCGCCGCGGAGAGCCGGATGATACGCTGCTAGAAGACGAGGAACTACAAGTTGAAACGTGTAAAGGAATATTTAGCTCACCGGAGTTTGAAGGACCCGGAACCGCGTCGTCCGCTGCACCCGCCTCCGCTGATGGCCGTACCTCCACGTTCGCAGTCGCGCTTGTCCGTGACCTTCGCCTCGTGACGGGCGTAGCCCCTGAATTAGACGGAACCTGCAAGGGAGAAAAAGAGGGGACAACCGGCACCGGGGGAACCAGATCATCATTAACACTTGTCCGCAAATGCGGAGGCGGAGAGCCCGTCCCCCCGTTCCGTGGCGGATGGCCGCCCGGCAGCTGCAGGGAGGGGGCCCCCGCCGAGGTGTACCCGATCGACTGCGTAAAGGCTGACCCGCTCACTGCACCGAAACTCGCGGGGTAAGACGGCCGCCACGCCGTATGCGGCGGGCAGCCGCCCGCCCATCCGTATGACGCCGGAAGGAACTGAGGGGGCGCCGCGAGAGGGGGCCAACTCTGTGCCACCTGATACCCACCGCCCGGTGCCTGCCCTGACTGCAGGCCCGCAAAGGCCGGCAAGGGCACCGCGACTCGGGGGCCACCGACCGACCACGTGGACTGCACGCCGGCGCCCGCGCTGGCCCCGTGCGGGGAAAACTGTGTGCCGGACACCGTCATGAAGCCCATGGAAGGCATGCTGGCGGCTAAGGGGAATGCTGGAGCCGGAGGCCACGCAAAACCCCCGGGGAAGGACTGGCTCCCCGCGAAGCCTTGCTGCGCTGCTACCGAAAGCGCCCCGCCGGGCGTCATATAAGCCGCCGAGACGGATGTCTGTGTGGACCCAAACTGAAAAGGACCGGGAAGGGCGTGGAGAGGGGTTTGAAAACCGACGAGCGGGGGCGCCGTTAATGGCGTCGGGGCGTCTGACACCCAGGAGGAGCCCGAGCAGGCCACCGAGGCCGGGGGAAAACCCTGCCATGTGACTGCCGCCGGGGCGGGTGTGGCGGCCGCCGCTGCCACGTCCCCCGCCCCGGCGACGCTAGGCCCAAACGGCCCAATATTATTTAAATTGAGGTGCGGTGTGCTAAACCCCCCGCTGGAGGGGGGTAGTATGGGGCCCTGTATTGTCCCGGGGACAGCGGGAGCCGCTACCCGCTGCCCTGGGCTCATATCCCCCAGCTGCATATTGACCCCCCCCTCGCCCCCCGCAGCTCTGCCGCGGCCGTCCGGCACAGCTTGTGCCCCCAGGACGCCGCCGAGAGCCGACCGCGGGGATGGAGGAGGAGGGCCGGAGGCACTTATGGAAGGAGGGAGGGAAGTCGTTTCGCCCGCGGGAGGCGCCGGGGAGCGCGGCCCAGCCGGACCGCGCGCACCCGCGCCACGTGCAGAGCGGCCGCCGGCCGCCGTAGGGGAAGTGCTGCAGACGCCCGAGGCAGGAGGGAGAGGAGAGGCCCGTCCCGCTGCGAGCGCCGGGACGCGCGGCCCGGCCGAGCCGCGCGCATCGGCACCACGTGACGAGCGGCCGCTGGCCGCCCGTCTCCGTGCGGCAGGGGAGCGGGCTGTAACTGCCCGTCCCCGCCGCCTGTCTGAAACAGGGGGAAGTCCTCTCTGTGGCGCAACGCTCGGGGAGCGGGAGCGGAAGGCGCTCCCCGCATCCACGAGGCGCCGGGGGGGGGGGGGAGCTGCACGTTTTGGACGAGGCATGGCAGAGGGGGGAGAATCTGCAAAAGTAGACAATGACACGCAGAGAGGGGGCACAGCACTGTATAATGCCCTAGAGAAGGCAAATGAAATTAAAAACAAAACAAAAACAAAAACAATTTACAGGCAGTGAAAATAAGCAATAGTACTTATCCTTCCTGGGGCATAAACTGAAAGGCAAGAGGGAGTCTAGCAAGATGGCCACCCCCTATATACTAACCTAAGACCCTCCTCTTCATCCTGATGCACAACCCCTTAAACCAATAGGAAAAAACCAACCGGGAAAACTGATCTGCCTAGCAACTGCTTAGTCATTTAACAACCAATCACAAAAAGTTGATCGCTTATATGGCCTCAGGCTTATGCAGCCTTCAGCTTATCAAATGTGTGAATTATTAAAGTGACTTGAAAAAAAACAAAGATCACTAAGGCAATTATACAATGAAACCAAAGACATAGATGACAAGTGGAGACTAGCACTGAAGATAGCTATGCTTTTTTCTCTGAGTACTTGCAGTAGTGAGTGTAGCCCCTATACTGCACCTCTTTGTAAAAGTTCCTCTTTTTTTTTTTTTTATTACTACCCAAATGTGACTGCAAACACAGGTGCCTATTTTACGGGGAAAGCACCAGAGGCTAGTAAACATGTTATATATTTTACAATGAATTAACTGGGCTAAAATGGCCAGTTTCAGATCTATTTGGATTCAAAACACATCCATTCCGCCTTCTAAATGGTCACATTTAAAAAAATAAGAATTAAGTGCAGCTGGTTTAACATGACAATATAGAGCCGTTTTTAACACTCAGCGTTTACCCTTTAGGCTTGTCGTATAGTAGCAGCGCACCTGAAAAAACAAGCCTTGAATAATGTATTGGTGACAGTGATCAAAGCAATTACTGGAGGAAAAGAAAGTGAAAGTCTGAAATGCGCTGGGCTGGGTTTCTCTAATGTAAAATAGCATCATGTATTCCTCCAAAACTGGAAGAGTTGTGCTCATAGTATCACCCATTGGCGTTTCTAGAATGGGTGCAATGTGTGCAATGCACACGGCCCCTGGGTACAGGGGGGCCCACAACACACACATTGCACTCATATTTTAATACTTACCTCTCTGGAGTCCAGTGTCAGATGCTGCAGCCGGGGTGAAAATCGCAGGCAAAATGGCTGCCGCACATGCGCAGTAGTGAATTTGGTGTGTCAGAGACTATTGTACCATACAGAGGAGGAGACCCACCCCGAGTCCGCACAGGGGCCCCTCCTCTGCTTCCTCTGTTAAAAGTAAAATGCCCCTGGTATCACGTATTGTGATAATACTTTGCACTAGTTTTGTCTCAGGGTGACCAAATAAACTATGATGAGTAATTATGGTGAAAGTACTGTAGATTTGTTTTATGTGAACATGGTGTATTAAACTGTATCCACACAGTTTATTTTCTGTTTGTTTTATACTTTAATTTGCAAATACAGTAGCAGGGCCGGATTAACAATGGGGCGGGTGGAGCTGCAGCTCCAGGCCCTCCCAGGAAAATAGGCCCACAGGAGACTGACTGCATCGACAGGAAAAAAACTTTTTCATGTTACAGGCTGCAACATGCTGTACTCCTAGACTCCGCCCATACAAAAACTTGTTTGCCTGCCAGCCCACGCACCTAGTGCCGCCATTAGGGGGAAAACGAAAAAGAGCACATTATTGTCTTTCATGAGTATTAAGTATAGACTAAAGTGGTACCCAAAATGCTGCAAGGATTTGGCAGTTTAGCGTTACACTGCATTATACTGTGGTAACCAGCTGCAACTAGTCTTCTAGTTACACAATCAGTTCTGATAATGTTTCAGTGATTAAGCAAGCCGTGTTACTTGTGAAGTGCAAAACTTGTTTCTTACACTTAAGAACAAGTAATGATACTAATTTATTTTGTCTATGATAAAAATTTGGAATTCCCTGCCAGAGAAGATAGTAATGGCGGACTCAGTTAACATGTTTAAAAATGGATTAAATAAATTCCCAGCTGAACGAAATACAGTAGCCAAAGTTATAGCAATTGAAGGAAGAGAATGCTAGAAAAAGCATGAATTATAGCTGTTGTTTAGACCTATAAACATAACCTAATCTGGGTCATTATAGTTAACTAGTTATATACTGAGTAGTGTAGGAATTATAATACAGATTGAACTCGATGGACATTTTGTCTTTTTTCAATCTCATCTACTATGTTACTATGTTGCTATATAAACTAGAGATGTGCGGCGGGCACTTTTCGTGTTTTGTGTTTTGGTTTTGGTTCTGTTTCCATGCTTGTGTTTTGGATCTGTATTGGTTTTGCCAAAACCACCCTTTCGTGTTTTGGTTTTGGATCTGGATTATTTTTGAAAAAAATATAAAAACAGCTAAAATCACATAATTTGGGAGTAATTTTGATCCTACGGTATTATTAACCTCAACAACATTCATTTCCACTTATTTCCAGTCTATTCTGAACACCTCACACCTCACAATATTATTTTTAGGCCAAAAGGTTGCACTGAGGTGGCTGGATGACTAAGATAAGCTACACAAGTGTGCGGCACAAACACCTGGCCCATCTAGGAGTGGCACTGCATAGGCCGACAGGATGTAAGATTTAAAAAATAGGCCCCAAACAGCACATGATGCAAAGAAGAAAAAGAGGTGCAATTAGCTTAGCCATCTAGATACCTAAGCGACACAAGTGTGCGTCACAAGCACCTGGCCCATCTACGAGTGGCACTGCAATGGCAGACAGGATGGCACTTAAAAAAAACTAGTCCCCAAACAGCACATCATGCAGAGAAAAAAAAGAGGTGCAATGAGGTAGCTGTATGACTAAGCTAAGCAACACAAGTGTGCGGCACAAACAACATGGGACGTGTTGGAATTTGCCCAGATGTAATACACGCACAATATTGGTGAAACAGGAGAGCGTACCCCTAAACCACACACACACATGGCAAACCCTGTAAAATTAATTTGGATAATAACCCTTTTATTTGGAGCTATTATAATAGTATGCAGCACAGGCGAGCATACCCCTACACCACACAGGGCAAACCCTGTAAAAATTATTTGGATAATAATAATATAAGTAATGTATATAACCCTTTTATTTTGAGTAAATAATAGACAGCACAGGACACCACCACTGGACTTATGGCAGCACAAGACACCACCACTGGACTGATGCAGCACCACTGGACTGGACTTATACGGCAGTACACCTGGACTTATAAGGCAGTACCCCTGGACTTGTACGGCAGTGTCAGACAGGATGGCACTTTAAAAAAAATAGTCCCCAAAGAGCACATGATGCAAAGAAGAAAAAGAGGTGCAAGATGGAATAGTCCTAGGGCCCTTCCACCCACCCTTATGTTGTATAAACAGGACATGCACACTTTAACAAACCAATAATTTCAGCGACAGTTATCACAAAAAAATTTGTTTAAAAACCAGCGCTTCTCCAAGGTGACAAGAACCCAAGAGGATAATGCTTTATCCCGATCAGCGGTCAGGTGATCCCACACAAAAGGGAAGACACTCACATTAGTGTTCTGTCTCGCTTTCCCATAAAGGTACAGTATCTTTACTCAGTGGAAACAGCTGGCCACTCGTCAGGAATAACAGGCTTTAAGAAGAAAACTTACATTAAGATTCTGTCTCGAATGCACCAAAAGGTATCTTTAAATCACCGACACTTGCAAGCAGGAGACGGGCAGCCCAATGTGCTTTCACGAACAAGGTGGTTTAATCATCCAATAAAACAAATATAAAAAGTTCAGAATAAAAACGGATTCAGACCCACATCCTGAGGACGAGAGATAGCACCGCAATATTGCAATATAGTGTCCCGTTCGGATAGAAGGTGGAGATGTTGCAGCGGTCATCCCGTGGTGGGTAAAGAGTCCGTCACATGACTGGTTTGTTTGGGCCCCCACCAAAAAAGAAGCAATCAATCTCTTCTTGCACAAACTGGCTCTACAGAGGCAAGATGTCGACCTCATCCTCCGATTCCTCACCCCTTTCAGTGTGTACATCCTCCTCCTCACAGAGTATTAATTCGTCCCCACTGGAATCCACCATCACAGGTCCCTGTGTACGTTCTGGAGGCAATTGCTGGTAAAGGTCTTCCCAGAGGAATTTATAATTCATTTTGATGAACATTATCTCCGCATTTTGAGGAAGTAACTAGAGATGAGCGCCGGAAATTTTTCGGGTTTTGTGTTTTGGTTTTGGGTTCGGTTCCGCGGCCGTGTTTTGGGTTCGACCGCGTTTTGGCAAAACCTCACCGAATTTTTTTTGTCGGATTCGGGTGTGTTTTGGATTCGGGTGTTTTTTTCAAAAAACCCTAAAAAACAGCTTAAATCATAGAATTTGGGGGTCATTTTGATCCCAAAGTATTATTAACCTCAAAAACCATAATTTACACTCATTTTCAGTCTATTCTGAATACCTCACACCTCACAATATTATTTTTAGTCCTAAAATTTGCACCGAGGTCGCTGTGTGAGAAAGATAAGCGACCCTAGTGGCCGACACAAACACCGGGCCCATCTAGGAGTGGCACTGCAGTGTCACGCAGGATGTCCCTTCCAAAAAACGCTCCCCAAACAGCACATGACGCAAAGAAAAAAAGAGGCGCAATGAGGTAGCTGACTGTGTGAGTAAGATAAGCGACCCTAGTGGCCGACACAAACACCGGGCCCATCTAGGAGTGGCACTGCAGTGTCACGCAGGATGGCCCTTCCAAAAAACCCTCCCCAAACAGCACATGACGCAAAGAAAAAAAGAGGCGCAATGAGGTAGCTGACTGTGTGAGTAAGATAAGCGACCCTAGTGGCCGACACAAACACCGGGCCCATCTAGGAGTGGCACTGCAGTGTCACGCAGGATGTCCCTTCCAAAAAACCCTCCCCAAACAGCACATGACGCAAAGAAAAAAAGAGGCGCAATGAGGTAGCTGACTGTGTGAGTAAGATAAGCGACCCTAGTGGCCGACACAAACACCGGGCCCATCTAGGAGTGGCACTGCAGTGTCACGCAGGATGTCCCTTCCAAAAAACCCTCCCCAAACAGCACATGACGCAAAGAAAAAAAGAGGCGCAATGAGGTAGCTGACTGTGTGAGTAAGATAAGCGACCCTAGTGGCCGACACAAACACCGGGCCCATCTAGGAGAGGCACTGCAGTGTCACGCAGGATGTCCCTTCCAAAAAACCCTCCCCAAACAACACATGACGCAAAGAAAAAAAGAGGCGCAATGAGGTAGCTGACTGTGTGAGTAAGATAAGCGACCCTAGTGGCCGACACAAACACCGGGCCCATCTAGGAGTGGCACTGCAGTGTCACGCAGGATGTCCCTTCCAAAAAACCCTCCCCAAACAGCACATGACGCAAAGAAAAAAAGAGGCGCAATGAGGTAGCTGACTGTGTGAGTAAGATAAGCGACCCTAGTGGCCGACACAAACACCGGGCCCATCTAGGAGTGGCACTGCAGTGTCACGCAGGATGGCCCTTCCAAAAAACCCTCCCCAAACAGCACATGACGCAAAGAAAAATAAAAGAAAAAAGAGGTGCAAGATGGAATTGTCCTTGGGCCCTCCCACCCACCCTTATGTTGTATAAACAGGACATGCACACTTTAACCAACCCATCATTTCAGTGACAGGGTCTGCCACACGACTGTGACTGATATGACGGGTTGGTTTGGACCCCCACCAAAAAAGAAGCAATTAATCTCTCCTTGCACAAACTGGCTCTACAGAGGCAAGATGTCCACCTCATCATCATCCTCCGATATATCACCGTGTACATCCCCCTCCTCACAGATTATCAATTCGTCCCCACTGGAATCCACCATCTCAGCTCCCTGTGTACTTTGTGGAGGCAA